>NW_012154040.1:55051-57609 GCF_000956105.1 Propithecus coquereli
GCCACAGACTCATTTGATCCTTTGTCATTTTGTCTTTTTATAGCTATACTACTTCCTTTTCTTGTTAATATCATTCTTGTTAATAGCTTGTCAATATCATATATATGTATTTAAATACATATATATACATGCACAAACAGAGGAGGTCCTCAAATAGGTCATTTTGGAAATCACTTGAGGTTCTCATTTTGTAAATCACATGTCCTCAAATAAGGTCATTTTGTAAATCTGCCTAAGCCACTGTCCGTGTGGAGTTTGCCTGCTCTCCACATGTCTGCATGGGTTTTCCCCTGGTCTTCCAGTTTCCTCCCACGTCCTAAAGATGTGTGTGTTAGGTCAATTGGCCTGTCTACAGTGTCCCAGTGTGAATGAGCAAGAGCGTGTGTGTGTGTTTATTTCCCAATGTATCTCCTCACCTCAGTACAATCCTCTGAACTCCAGACTCCCATATTCTGCATCCTACTTGACACCTTTACCTGGATGTGTGTTAAGCGCCACAAATTTGGTGTCCAAACTGAACCCTGATAACCCATCTCAAACCAGCTCCTTTCCAACTCTCCCTATCTCAGTGCATGGAAATTTCACGGTTGCTTCAGGCAAAATCCTTGGAGTGAAGCTTGCCTCCTCTTGCTCACATTCCACAGTCACTCTGGTAGCAATTCTGGCTGGTGCTACTTTCAACATATCCAACACCTGACTACTTTTTACCAACTGCACTGCTACTCTGTGGTCTTGTCTACACTCCTTTCTAATACAAATATTTTTCCATGCAGTTCCCTGTTTCCATCCTTTCCCCCTACAGTCGAATTGTTAACACAGTAGCCATAATAATCATTTTAAACAGTAAGTTAGGTGATCTCACTCCTCCACACAGAATCCTGCAATGGTTGCCCCAGTTCACACAGAGTAAAATTCAAAGTCCTAACTAGGGTCCATAAAATCTGGCATGATCTGGCCTCTATTAACTTTCTGATTCTTAATCCCTTAATGCCTACCTTAAATCTATCATTCTATCCACTCTGACCTCAGACACTGCAGGGCACTCCAGTATGAAGTGTTTGCACTTGTTTCCTCTCCCTGGATGGCCTTTTCTCGGGTATCGCTATGCCCTGGTCTCTCACCTCCTGACACTTCCGTGGTGGTGACATGTGAGAACACCGGAGCCAGACTATCTGGGTCCAAATCTGATCCTGCCATTATGTTTTATAATAACATGGTCACATAACATATCTGTGCCTTGTTTTCCTCATCTTTAAAACAGGAATAGGAATAGTGACTGCCTTAAGTGCTGCTTTGAGGATTGAGTTAAAGTATGTGAAATTCTAGAATTGTGTCATATGAGCATTAATTACTACTAGCACCATATTCCTTTCCTGATTTACTTTGTTTTCCCTTTATATCATTTATTTTATTATATTATTTTTAGGTGGTTAGCTTGTTTGTCACCTTTCTATTATCTATTTCCGGGGCAAATAGATAGATATGATCAATTATGATGAAAAATTTTGTGATTCTGTGAGAACAAGTAAGAGAAGAACTTGGTCTAAAATGGAGATCATCATCCTTCTGTTGAGATATGATTATGAGTAGGAGTTAACAAAACAATAATGAAATTATTTGAAATATTCCTACAAACCTGATTTGTTTCTCTGATTTCTATAATGTACCATTAGCAGAGCACTTTTTTCCCACTCTTCCTGCACAGTGTTACAATTATTATAAATCGAAAATGCCTTACTATGTGGCAACGTATTTCCTCACTTAATATTATGTTCTATCAAAACATGATAGTCAAAATCAACCATTACATTTTTCTAAATAAATATGTGTGTATATACACTGACACACACCCATATATATGTTCGTGTGTATGTGTGTATATATGTGTATACGCACGTATACTTTCAGAATCTCTCTGTTATTTGCTAAAAGAAGAGCCATTGGTATTTTGATCATAATTGCATCATATTTATAAATTAAGTTGAGGGTAGAATTGACATAGTTATTTGTTAGATTTACTTCACCATGAAAAACACTACTTCTTTATTATTTATGAATTTTCAAATGTCCCACACTAAACTTTTTAATATTAATGTCTTTTTATTGGTCCTACATTTTATTATAACAATAAATCTTATTGTTATAAGAAGATTTAATTATTATAAAAATCTTTTTTTTTACCCTTATTATAGCCCAAAATATTTTGTAATAGATAATGATGCATAATTAAACTGCTATTTCATGTTTATATGAATGTGTGTATATGTATGTATATATATTTTTGTAACTGGGTACATTAATAATATTTTAGTAATTTTTAAAGTTTTTATTGGCTTTTCTATCATATCACCCAGAAATAATGGAATATCTCTCTCCTGTTTGTTGTTGCTTAAGTCTTTCATTTGTCTTGTTATCTTTATTGTATTTGGCCTCTTTCTTTCTATTCTCTTTTCCCTACTGCCTCCCATCCTCATGAAGATCCCTTACTAGAGTTTTAGGGGAAAAAAAAATAATGATAACAGGGATCGCTCTATTTCCTGATTTTAATTGAGGTGTTT
>NW_012154040.1:58989-60587 GCF_000956105.1 Propithecus coquereli
AGGGCCTTCTAGTCATAGTACATGTCAAAACGTTTAATTGTAATGAAAGTTGTAGTTTGCCATTGAATTCAAAAAGTATTAATCAGTGATTATATTCCCAAGTTATTTGATACAGATCAATGTGGAGAATCTTACTGCAGAATTTAGGAGTTCCCAAATACCTGTTGCCTTCCCATACTATACAACGTGAATGGAGTTAGTTTAACAGTTCTATTTCTAGCCAGGCTTCAAAAATTTGGAGTATCTGGGAAAATTAAGAAAAAAATGTCAATTTCTGTAATTACCATTCTTCCTCTGTTGATTTCAATTAAATAATTGCTTATCATTAAGTAAAGATAAATGAAGTCAGAGTTTGCTTACGCGTTGATGATGAAACTGTCTCACTGGGTCTTATTATGATACAAAACTCTTCATTGCATACAGAATTCCCTACCGTGATTGCTGTAAAAAGTGCATTTACTTACTAATCAGTTTCCAGGGATCTTATTAAAATGACTGGTTTCTCAGCTTTTCTGTGGGCACATATTAACTGAAATCAATGTCAACAAACACAAAGTTTCAACTTTTCATTAAGAATAATGAATATGCAGTTTATTTTGAGTGTGTTGAGATAATTATCTGATTCCACAGGGATGGCCATTTCCTCTACCTTGAAGCACCTTCCTGTGGGAGACAAGGTAGTTTAGGGGAGGAGAAGAGCATCTGGAGCCAGACCTAGGTTTACCCCCAGGCTCTTCTCCTTTTTACCCTTGCACTCTTGGGAAGGGTACAAACTCTGAGCCTCAATTAGGAAATTGAAATACTACTCACAGCAGAGGGCTATTTATGAGGAGTAAACTTGTAATGAATATTAAATGATTTTGTAAACTGCAAATTAATGATAACACCAACAATAATAATGTGTCTTCTATTCATTCCTTAGGCAAGCTGCCTCATATGTCTATATACATTATTTTATTAATCCTTATCAGAACATCATGATGTAGGTAAAATGATCCCATGTTTCAGATAAGAAAAAAGAGGCTCAGATAATTTAAATAATTTAGATCAAACCACAGCTAATAAATGTGTTAGCGAGAATCCATATTTAAGGTGTAACTGTAGAATGGATATTCTTAAGTACTGTGTGCTTTCTTTCTCTCTATATATGTATTTTAAATTTTTTTCTAAGATACTCAAGCATATATTATGACAGTGATCCTTTCAGTAATAAATCTGGCATGCTCATGCTATTTATAGTCGTAGGATGAATATTGTATTAGACAGATAGATGATACATTCATACATACATACGTACGTACTACGTACATACATACAACAAGGATTCCTTGCTTGGCTAACTTTGGGGGGGCTCCTAAGCCCTTTCCTAAGCTTATCTGTGTACTTCTTTGTAAAATCTAGTTTTAGCAAAGAACCCTGCTAAACCGGTTTAGAGAGAACCCCCACCCATGATATTTGCTCACCTTCACTATCTGATCCAGCTCCTCACCCTCCACCATCCTTCAAGTGATGTCTAATGACCCTGGCTTGTCTTCAGCAAAAATCCTGTTAGGTCGGTTTAGCCAGATTTCCCCTAAACAATTATATTTCCTCTTAGT
>NW_012154040.1:60637-62311 GCF_000956105.1 Propithecus coquereli
ATATGTCTATATACATTATTTTATTAATCCTTATCAGAACATCATGATGTAGGTAAAATGATCCCATGTTTCAGATAAGAAAAAAGAGGCTCAGATAATTTAAATAATTTAGATCAAACCACAGCTAATAAATGTGTTAGCGAGAATCCATATTTAAGGTGTAACTGTAGAATGGATATTCTTAAGTACTGTGTGCTTTCTTTCTCTCTATATATGTATTTTAAATTTTTTTCTAAGATACTCAAGCATATATTATGACAGTGATCCTTTCAGTAATAAATCTGGCATGCTCATGCTATTTATAGTCGTAGGATGAATATTGTATTAGACAGATAGATGATACATTCATACATACATACGTACGTACTACGTACATACATACAACAAGGATTCCTTGCTTGGCTAACTTTGGGGGGGCTCCTAAGCCCTTTCCTAAGCTTATCTGTGTACTTCTTTGTAAAATCTAGTTTTAGCAAAGAACCCTGCTAAACCGGTTTAGAGAGAACCTCCACCCATGATATCTGCTCACCTTCACTATCTGATCCAGCTCCTCACCCTCCACCATCCTTCAAGTGATGTCTAATGACCCTGGCTTGTCTTCAGCAAAAATCCTGTTAGGTCGGTTTAGCCAGATTTCCCCTAAACAATTATATTTCCTCTTAGTTATTTTCCATCCACTGACTCCCACCTACCCCTTGGCTATAAATTCCCACTTGCCCAAGCCATATTCAAAGTCGAGCCCAAATCTCTCCCACTGCAAGACCCCATTGCCATGGTCCCCATACCTATCACAGTGGTCTTACGTAAAGTCTGCCTTACTGTGCTTTCACAAGTATCATTGCTCAATTTTTTTTCTTTAACACAAACACACACTTATGCATATATCATTAAATTATTTGATGATTGGTATATTTAAAGAATAGTTCTTTCAGGAATACAGAGAATTAAAAGGATCTTTTTTAATCTCCAATATAATTTGTCCAGCTCCTCTTACATGAGAGAAACATGAAATAACACAGCTTTCATATAACTCTAGAGGATTAAGTTTACATCCAAAGGGACCTAGGTGCTAATAAGCAAGGAAAATAACTTCAGAATGAGCTCATTGGGAACCAGGGTCATTGCTAAGCAAGTGAGTCAGATGGAGTCTGTATTTGGGGCCAGTGGCTACCCTCCACCTATACCCCAGCTCCCCATTAGAAACCTACTCCTTGGTGAGCCGTAGTATTAAATGGAATCAGACTGCATCCTAACTGCATTTTATATCTTCATAGTCTCTGCTTGTTAGCAGTTTCTAAAGCATATCTATGTGTAAATAAAATACTACTTTATCAGTTCTCAGTGTGCTCATGTGCGCGCGCTCTCTCTCTCTCTCTCACACACACACACACACACACACACACACACACACACAAACTACTTAAATGACCTCATGCTAAGGTAACCAGATAATACCTTAGAAGTGACCCTCCTGCCTGCAGCAGCACCGACAAAAGAGAGTTTTTACTCTATGGCTGATGGAGGAGAGAAACGGGAAGGTGAGATTTCCCATTGAAAATTCTCTTATGAAAGTTGTTCACCAATAATGGCTCTCCATTTAAGTGCTGGCAACAAACTTTTAAAAAATCCTTCCTTAGCCTTGGGAAACATTGAAAATAAATTAAAATCATCCCT
>NW_012154040.1:73174-74340 GCF_000956105.1 Propithecus coquereli
TATATATATATCTATATCTTGTGATGTTGAATAATTTCAATGTAACCTAAATTTCTCAATATCACACAGAGGTCATATAAAACCACTATTTCCCAATACTGTTTCATCAATTATTGATGAAGATGTCATGCTAAAGAGGATTAAGATCTCTTTTTCTCTTTTTATGCTCTTACAATTCACTGAGTCAAAATTTACCAAATGTCTTTTATATGGAAACCACTGAGAAAGAAATAGCAGATGAGATACACACTGAGTGAGTTTGAACACTGAAAGTGAGGAATTGGCTCTGTCATTTACCAGCATTGTGACTCTAAATAAAAGACACAACTTAAAGTTTCTGATCTCCGCCCAGTGATTTTTAGGTTATTTGATAACCAAGCACAACTTTTCTATAATTCTCTTTAGTGCATTTTTTACCTCCTGATTTCTCAAGCTGTAGATCATTGGATTTAACATGGGAATCACCACCACATAAAACACCGAAGCAAATTTATCTAAATTCAGAGAATGGCTTGACTTGGGCTGCAGGTACATAAAAATGACTGTTCCATAAAATATTGTGATGGAGGTCAGGTGGGAAGCACAGGTAGAAAACGCTTTCTGTCTTCCTTCAGCAGAATGAATCCTCAGGATGGCAAAGAAGATGAAGACATAAGAAATTAGCACAATCACTAGAGAGCAAAGAGTATTGAACCCAGCGATGATTACCAGCATCAGCTCTTTGACGTGAGTGTCAGAACAGGCCAGCTCAAGTAAAGGAACATCGTCACAGTAGAAGTGGTTGACCACGTTGGAGTTACAAAAAGACAAGTGGAATGTCGCCGCTGTCTGTACGAGACCCACAGTGAATCCGTAAACGTATGTGCTAGCAATCATTCGAATACAGACTTTCCTGGGCATTAGAATGACGTAAAGTAAAGGGTTGCAGATAGCGACATATCTATCATATGCCATAACTGAGAGCAAATAAAATTCACAAACTGCAAATGTGATGAAGCAGCATAACTGAATGGCACATGCATAAAATGCTACACTTTTAACTTCACGAAAAAAATTTACCAACGTGTTTGGGGTGACAGAGGAAGTAAAAGAAAAATCAACAAAAGCCAGGTGGCTGAGGAAAAAATACATGGGTGTGTGAAGCTGAGGACTGACTTGGATTAGCA
>NW_012154040.1:76255-77928 GCF_000956105.1 Propithecus coquereli
AAATCTGAAATTCCTCAGATATTTCAAATCCGGCAGGTGACATAAGGCACTGCCGATGCTCGGAGCATTGTTCCATATTCATTGTTACATCTTGCATCTGTGTACACTTCCCTGATGCTTGGAGGCTTATACACTTATATACTTTGTAACTTATATATTTCCAGGTCAGTTATTATTTATGGAAAACTTTGGTGCCAAGATCACTCTACCCTTCTTGCACAAATTTGGCATCATTTCCCATGCACACCACACATTCAATACATGGCTTCTCGGATTCTTGATATTTGAAACCAGCATCATTCCACCTGAGCTTCCCACCCCCATGGCTCCTTGTAGAATATCATTTTATTTGGAAATCGATCAAAGGCTAGGTATCCCAAATTGAAACATTATCTTGTGATCGCAACCTTCTGCCCTTTTCTTTTTGCCTCAGTTATGACACTACAAGTTTTCATTTATTCATACATATCACTATTCCTTAAACCCATGAATTACTCCTTATGTATTTTTCATCTTCTTTTATCAATTCTCCCCTATACAGGTTAGACTCCATCATTTATTACTATGACTACTCTTTCCAACATACAAAATTTCCTTGTCTTATTTCCTTCTAGATATAACAAAATCTGGGTATTTTGAAATTGTCTCTTTGCAATTGAATCTGAAGCGCCAAGAACAACTTCTGGGTGAAAATGAGCTGTTATAAACTTATCACATTCAAAATCAGCTGGTCATTTACTTGACCTGCTTTCTCCTGAACCAAGGTTCTGTCTGCCAGTCTTTATGTAGATAGTTCAAAACCTTTGGATTCCTTCATACTCCCTCATACAACCCCCAACACTTACTCTAAGTAGATGCTACAATTTCTAACAATACTGGAAAAGTTAAAGTAATAAAACAGGAAATTTCTCAATTTCTTGTCACTAGTTGCACAAATCTTTCTGCTTCCACATTTGTCTTTTCCACTTTTTTTGGTTGGGGGTTGGGGAAGTGTCCTATTTGTAACACCTAGACTTATATTTTGGTTCTCATTCTTTCTTTTCTCCCAATCTTCCGTCTTTGCTAGTTTACTAAATCTCTCCTATCAACCTTCTATTCCTCTACCTTGATCCCTTTATTCTTTTATTCTTCTCTTCATTCTTTCAGTACCAGACCTCTTGGCAAAGTGACCTATCCTTACTTCTTTCTTCACCTTTATATTTTAAACTCTTATATTCTGATATTTTTCTCAGTATTGTAATGAAATTACTTTCTCCAAGTTCACTAACATTTTCTTTCATCCAAAATCAAATGAAGATTTTTTTATTTGACTTCTCTATAGCACTGGACACCATTGATATTGACTTTCACCATGAGAACCATTGTTTTATTGGTTTGCAAATCATCAGAATCTCTGGGTTTTCCTGTCTTTCTGTCCACTTTTACTTTCCTTGATGATTCTGCTTTTGTTTATGCTTTAAATAACACTATTACTTTAGAATTCTTCCCTAAGGCAACTCATGCTATTTTTGCACATTCATGTTGGGAGCTATCATCTAATGCTAGCAGTATCATTGTCACTTACATGCTGGTGATGCAAAAGTCTAAATTCTCGGCCAGATTTCTCCTCTCCAGGTACACATATCTAGTTGCTACCCAGGCAACTTGAATTATAGAGAATTATACAGAGATAC
>NW_012154040.1:77978-78496 GCF_000956105.1 Propithecus coquereli
GGTGACAGAGGAAGTAAAAGAAAAATCAACAAAAGCCAGGTGGCTGAGGAAAAAATACATGGGTGTGTGAAGCTGAGGACTGACTTGGATTAGCATAATCAGTCCAAGATTACCCATGACACTGGCTAAGTAAACTACTAGGAATACACCAAAGAGAATGGCTTCAAGCTCTGCATTTTCTGTGAGCCCCAATAGGATAAACTCAGACACTGCTGAATGATTGCCTTTGGACATGGAGTACATAAAAAAGTTCTCTTCAATATAACTCTCCAGAGCACACATTTAGGGTAATCTCGTTCCCATTGGCAATAATCACGGAGATGTTAGGAGACGTTTCTGACCCGCCACGATCTCATCTTGAATGCGTTCAAAGGGGCATCATATGTTAGTTCTGCTTTCAGAATAAAGTGATTTGTCCCAGGTAGAAATTCCAAAACATGCAACTCTGTGGGGATTTGCGAAGACAAAAAGATACTATTTTAAAGTTTTGCATAATTGAATGCTCTATGTCATATCTA
>NW_012154040.1:78546-79126 GCF_000956105.1 Propithecus coquereli
AAAATCAACAAAAGCCAGGTGGCTGAGGAAAAAATACATGGGTGTGTGAAGCTGAGGACTGACTTGGATTAGCACAATCAGTCCAAGATTACCCACGACACTGGCTAAGTAAACTACTAGGAATACACCAAAGAGAATGGCTTCAAGCTCTGCATTTTCTGTGAGCCCCAAAAGGATAAATTCGGACACTGCTGAATAATTGCCTTTGGACATGGAGTACGTATAAAAGTTCTCTACAATGAAACCCTCCAGAGCACACGTTCTGAGTAATTTCGTTCCTGCTGGTGATGATCAAAATGTTAGGAGACGGTTGTGACCCACCATGATCTCATGTTGAGCGCATTCAAAGGGCATCATACGTTAGTTCTGCTTTCAGAATAAAGTGATTTGTCCCAGGTAGAAATTCCAAAACATGCAACTCTGTGGGGATTTGTGAAGACAAAAAGATAATATTTTAAAATTTTACATAATTGAAGGTTCTATGTCATATCTATTAAATAAGATAAATAAAGATTGAGAGTTATTTGAGCATAGATAAAAAGCTTTTAAAAATTATTGGATTGCTTTAAACAAAATGATA
>NW_012154040.1:89581-90133 GCF_000956105.1 Propithecus coquereli
AATCTGTTCATCAATTGTTTTGGAAAGTTTTAAAAAATTTCTTTCCAACTTTCAAAATCACAAAATTTAATTTGAGGATTTCTTCTTAATGCCAATTTAATTTTAGAAAATTACAATACATTATGTCATCACTATTTGTTTAGCTATATTGCTGTATAAAATAAAAACCTTAGTAGCCTAATACAATAATTTATTATCTCTTATAATTCTTTGTGCTATATAGACAGTTCTCCATGGCAGTTGGGGCAGTGAGAAAGCCATAAGGTCCAGGATGATCTCAGTTACACGGCTGATAATTGGTGAGGTTGTCAGCTGAAATGTTTTGTTTCTATCCGTGTGACATCTTCATGTGTCTACCTTGGGCTTCCAATGTCACACTGGTTGGGTCCTAACATTGAACTTTCACGAAAAGCAAAAGCAGTAGCTTCCATAATCATTAGGGTCTAGCCATAGTAGTTGCACAACAGAGCATCACTTTTGAGCATTCTATTACATAAAGCAAGTTACAGAGCCAGCGTTCATAGGAGGCGGAACTATACATAGGTGTGAACG
>NW_012154040.1:100803-101939 GCF_000956105.1 Propithecus coquereli
CAGATGTTCAAGACAGGCAAAATAAAACAAAATATAAAAATCACCTCTTTTGTTAATCCTTTATTGCCATTTCCTTGTAAATTTTATCTTGGCTTTTCCTTTATCTTTTCTCTCCCCTTCATTTCTCAACCAAGTGTCTTAGAGCAGGCCTCTATTCCACTTTTCAAATTATATTTATAACGCAACCAAGTGTAATCCATCTTCCTTTCCCATTAAACCAAGAAATCGCCTCACCAAGTTCACCATCAACCTCACTCTTCCCAAATCCAATCCAGGCTCTTTTCCTCTGGTAGCTCTGTAGCACTGGACTTTGTTAAATACAACTTTGGTTTCCAGAACAAAGCTGTCTCTGCACTTAATATTCTTTCTTCATTTTGATTCTCTACCTTAGAGACTCTGCTTTTATTATCTTGGCTTTAGACAATAACATTGTTCATGTTCTCCATAAGGCCCCCTACACTTCTTTACACCTTCTTATTCAGTGATCTTATCCTTAATAGGCATCTATAGGCTTATTATGCACAAATATGTATTTCCGTTCCAGATTTATTTTCTCTCCTACTGAAAATTACCAATTAGATATTCTAGATGTTCACAAAAAGTATCACATACAGAAAAGAAACATGGCATCTCTTTACACTGGATCTAATATTCAAAACCTGGAGTATATATTTTCTTTAAATGAACTGTGCCATTATCCACTCAGTTTTCCAACTCAGAGACAAATTATCTTTTACTATGCATTCTTATTCCTCATGCCAATACTTAATTTGTCCCCAATTTCTAACAATTTCATATCTAATACTTCTCCAGTTATATATTAATAACTAATTTCTATATCTTAACATGTTATCACTTGTATATGTTATATATGTGTATATATATAAATACACACAAATATACAAGTGTTAACGTGTAAAAACCTCAATTATGCATGCCAAAATGTTAGCAGTAGTTATATCTATGTGGTGAAATTATGGTTGATTCTTCCTACATTCCTTCCTTCCTTCCTTTTTTCTTTCTGTTCAATTTTAATCATTCTCAACATTTTATGCTGTACTCTATTTCAACAAACTTTATTTCAATTTCATGTGCATATTTAAAATTTGCAATGTATTCTATGTTTATGCATATTG
>NW_012154040.1:101989-104034 GCF_000956105.1 Propithecus coquereli
GACATTTTCAAACCAAAACCTTTCAACCAAGCACCTTGCTATTCTTCCCTAGTTCAGCTGTGGAAGCAAATCTTACATGATATTTGCAGTATTATATGCAATAATAATGATTCATGTATCTTAAGATAAACTAAAATTATCAATATCACAGTGACATAAGATAAACTCACGATTTCAAGGTTCTTTATGCATCTCAATTTATTGTTGAAGGAACTCATGATTAAATTGAACAGATAATTATCTTTCTTTTAGAATTCAACATTTAAACAAAGAGACATTTATAAAATGCCTACCATGTGTAAGCCACAACAATAAAAACGTTAATAGCCATTTTCAAGGAAATAGATACCAGAAAAATTAGTGCCAGAAGCCAGAGACTCCTACACATACTAGCACTGTACAATTGTACAAGCCTTGATTCAAAATTTCCTAACTCCATATCCAGTATTTCTTTAGTAACAATAAAATTCACTACTGACTATGACAATATATTTTTTCAATAATTTTTTTCATAGCATTTTTTACCTCTTGATTCCTTAAGCTGTAGATCAATGGGTTTAGCATGGGAATTACCACTGCATAGAATACTGAGGCAAATTTGTCTTTATCTAGTGAATGGCTTGACTTTGGCTGTAGGTACATAAAACTGAGGGTCCCATAATATATAGTAATAGAAAACACATGAGAAGCACAGGTAGAAAAAGCTTTCTGTCTTCCTGCAGCAGAGTGAATCCTTAGGATAGCAAAGACGATGAATATATAGGAGAGGAGAACAATGATAAGAGAACAAAAAACATTGAACCCAGCAATGATGAACAACATCAATTCCTTCACATGTGTATCAGAACAAGCCAGAGCAATCAAGGGGACATCATCACAGTAGAACTGGTTGACCACATTAGAGTCACAGAAAGACATGTGGAACGTAGCCATTGCTTGTATGAGTCCCACAGTGAATCCATAAATATATGAGCTAGTGACCATCTGAATGCAGAGTCTCCTAGGCATGAGAACTACATAGAGTAAAGGGTTGCAGATGGCAACATACCGATCATATGCCATGATTGAGAGCAGTAATAATTCCCAAACTGAAAATGTGATAAAGCAACACACTTGAGTGGCACATGCATAAAATGGCATGCTTTTAATTTCACGCAAAGAGTTCACAAGGGTGTTTGGGGTGATGGCAGAAGTACCATAAAAATCAGTAAAAGCCAGGTGGCTAAGGAAAAAATACATAGGTGTGTGAAGCTGAGGACTGATTTGGATTAGCACAATCAATCCAAGATTCCCCACCACAGTAACTAAGTAAATCAGTAGGAATATGCCAAAGAGTATGGCTTGAAGTGCCGGGTTATCTGTGAGCCCCAAAAGGATGAACTCAGTCACTGCTGAATGATTGCCTTTTGCCATGTAATAGATACAGGATTCTTCTAAAATGAGCTCCAGTGCACAAGTTCTGAATAATCTTCCCCCTGTAAGAAATGACCAATTAAATATGAGAAGATAGCCATGGCTCACCAGGACGTTATGTTAAATTTAATCAAACAAAAATTCTGATAAGTACTCTGAATTTTGCATGGATTTTTTTCCCAGGATATTATGGAGATACAAATGTTTTGGTTACATTATTTGCTTTTGCGCAGTTTGAGTCAAAGTTATAAGTATGCACATCACCAAATAGTGTGTATTGGACCCATTAGGTGTGTATTTACCTGTCCCCTCCTTCCTCCTCCCACCTACTTGGTTTCTGTTGAGTTTTACTACCATATGTACACATGCGTGTTGATCGATTAGCTCCAATTTAATACGGTGTACACGTGGTATTCGTTTGTCCATTCTTGCGATACTTCGCTTAGAAGAATGGTCTCCGGTTCCTTCCAGGTTGTTACAAAAGGTATTAGTTCACCATTTTTTATGGCTGAGTAGTACTCCAGACTATGGCCAATAAAGATATGAAAAAATGCTCAAAGTCTCTAATCATCAGGGAAATGCAAATCAAAACCACAATGAAGTATCACTTAACTGCAGTGAGAATAGCTTTT
>NW_012154040.1:108239-109369 GCF_000956105.1 Propithecus coquereli
TTAATTATTGTTAATACATTTCTACTTGAAAAATGAGAGAAGGGATATAAAATATTATAGTTATTTTTGTATATGAAATCACATGCTAAGTAAAAATCTCTTGAAATTTTATTATACAGTGAAGAGATATGCATAGATCATATATTAAGAAATAGACATTCTGATAGTGTTTAGTGGTAAAAAAATCAGGCCATAAAGAAAAAGTCCATTATTACTTATTCAAGTCACTTTTTTAATTTCATAAACACCAAAGTCTGGTTTCTATTGATGATGACTTTCTTTAGAGCTTCTTTCACCTCCTTATTCCGGAGGCTGTAGATTAAGGGGTTCAGCATAGGAATGATCACTGTGTAGAAGACAGAGGCCATCTTATCCATGTCAAGAGAATGGTTAGAGCTGGGTTGTAGGTACATGAAGATTAGGGTCCCGTAGAATATGGTGACCGCCAGCATGTGGGAGCCACAGGTGGAGAAAGCCTTACGTCTTCCCTCAGCTGAGCGCATCCTCAAGATGGCAGAAATAATGAACACGTAGGACACAAAGACAATCAGAAGGGAGGACATGAACATGATGCCCGCACAGGCAAAGATCCATAGCTGTTTGGAGTGAGTGTCAGAGCAAGTGAGCCTGAGGAGAGGCATGTCATCGCAATAGAAGTGATTGATGACATTGGAGTGGCAATAGCAGAGGTGGAAGGTGAGGATGGTGTGAAATAGTGCAACCAAGAAGCTATAGCTATAGGGGGCAGCTACAAGCTGAATGCAGATTGCCGGGGACATAGTGACCATGTACAACAGAGGGTTACAAATGGCCACATATCGATCATAGGCCATGGAAGCCAGTAGCAGGCACTCAGCTGTCATGAAGGCCAGGAAACAGCCTAATTGAGTAGCACATGCATTGAAGGTTATAGAATTTTGCTTATACAAGAAATTCCCAAGCATTTTGGGTGTAATGACAGAAGAGTAACAGAAATCGACAAAAGCCAGGTTGCTAAGGAAGAAGTACATTGGTGTGTTGAGCTTTTCATCTGCTCTAATGACTAGGATCAAACCCAGGTTGCCTACTACTGTGAAAAGGTAGATGGATAAGAATATCACAAAGAGGGGCATCTTCAACTCCTGACGATC
>NW_012154040.1:110599-115048 GCF_000956105.1 Propithecus coquereli
AATAACACATACATATATAATTAAAATATCATTTTAAGGACCACTATTGGGCCTTATTTCAGATAATTCCACCTAAAATGTTATATTCTAAAATCCATTCTATTCTATTCTACTTCATTTTTCAAATGCCTATCTTGACCCTAATTTGGAAATATATTCTTTGAACTTACTTGGATGGAGGGTGTTCCTATTTCTTCTCCAAATGGGTTTGGGCAGCAATAAACTACAGAGTTTTGTCAGTGACTCCGTCCCAAAGGATCTTATCTGGGAGGATGATGCAAGTGAAATCATCAGAAGAATTATAGTTCGGGCCCTATAGGGATCCCAAAGCAGGCTGGAGATCAGTTAACTTTATTCTCTGGTTTTGAGGAACCACAGATCTATAGCTCTGCCTTTAGCATGACAGTATTGCCCTAATGTTCTCATTTTGGAATGCTACCTATTTATTAATAATTTTATTTATTAATAATGTTATTCTTATATGTAATTTATAGTGCCATCTATTATTGTTTTAATTGTTCATATTGCTGCTGCTGTTGCTTAGAGACACAGTTTGAATTTATCTTTGAAAGGAAGATAAGAATTACCTTGTGAAAAGTCTTAAAACCTGTCTTTCAAAGAACTAATATCCAACTCCCAAAAATCTATTTCAGAATAGTTTAAAATACAATGTTCACTCTTTAGCTTACTCTTTGAAATGCTCATGAAGTATTCGTTTCCTCTTCAAGGTTGTCACTAACTCTTATTACTTAATTTCCTTAGTTATGTAGTATAAAGAGTTCTCTTCCAGATTATTTTCTTAGACGCTCTGTAGCTATGGCAAGCGAAGATCATAATTTTAATACTTATTAGAGAACAATGCATTTGCATTTGAGGAGACTGAATTGCACCCCCCAAATTCATATATTGAAGCCTTAACCCCCAGTGTGAGCCCCCTTGTAAGATGGGACCCCAGAGAGATGCATACTTTCTCTCAAACTCTTAGATCACAAAGAAGAGGTCATGAGTCATGTGAGCACACAGCAAGGTGGTGGCTGCCTACAAGCTGGGAACAGAGCCCTAACTAGGAGTTGCATCAGATAGAACCTTGATCTTGGACTTCTGGCCCCCAGAACTGTCAGAAAATAAATTTCTGGCAGTCATTTAAGCCACTGAGTCTATGATATTTTGTAATGGCAGCATGAGCTGAATAAGAACATCTTTGAGGAAGCAAAAGCCTTTTTTGGGGGAGGAATGTGGTTGGGGAGAAGGAAAGCAATTATGGAATTCTTTTTTTTATCCCCCAGATTAGTGTGTTTTTGCTGTCTGAGGATGAAGATAAACCAGATAACCCAAATATGTCTTCTATAGGTTTTAAGTAGACAGAAGGTAAAAATCACAACTGGATTTACACAAAACTGAATTTTAAAAACATAAGTGAGATGGCCAGTAAGGTATTTGGTACAAACTCTTGGATCAAAAGTGAGGAGAATCTCTCCAGAGACTCTAGATTTGATGATGGATAACTTATTGTATATGTGAATATGGAGGGATATACTTGTTTGTTTCATATACTGGTCTTGAATATTAATTTGTCACATAGTTTTCTATGAAATAACTATGTTTTAGATATTAAATAATTCATTTGTGAATATATAGTATCTAATTTTGTTTTAAACTTGTAGTCATACCTCATACAGATGGTAAAATGCCCTATTATTGGTTATGTCTTAATATAAAATGCCATGACTTGGTGTCTGATAGTAGGACAATGCAATGATAATTAGAAAGAAATTTTCTATGTAAATTCATGCATTTAAATAAATTAGATTGAATTCAAGTGGCAATGAAGAGAAGTTGTTAATCACAATTTGTTAAGATTTTTGGTTTTTTTTACAATATTCTTTCAATGTCAGTTTTATATGGGTTACCAAAGACTCTTTCCAGAGAATGCTTTATCTTCTAATATCTTAGTTTTCAGGGAAAAGTGTTCATCACAATTGATAAAAGTTCAGGGGAAGGGAGAGTCTTCAACCAGGTAATGCGTAGGGAAACTGTTAGGGTGCAAAAATTATACTGCATGTTACCGGGGTAGTGGTTGCTTGACTCTACGCATTTGTCAAAAATCTATAGAACTTTGCATAAAGGTTGAACTAGTTTGCAGTCCTACCAACAGTATGTTTTAGTGTTCCTTTCTTTCTGCATCCATGCCAGCACATGTTGTTTTGGGACTTTTTGATAAAAGCCATTCTCACTGGGGTTAGGTGATATCTCTTTGTGGTTTTGATTTGCATTTCACTGATGATTAGAGACTTTGAGCATTTTTTTTTTTTGATATGCTTATTGGCCATTAGTCTTTATTCTTCTGAAAAGCTTCTGTGCTTCTGTGCGTATTTTTCGCCACTTTTTAATGGGGTCATTAAATTTTTTCTTGCTGTTTTGCTTGAGTTCTTTATATATTCTGCTTGTTAGTCCATTTTTTTTTTTTTGAGACAGAGTCTTACTCCATTGTCCGGGATAGAGTGCCATGGCCCCAGCCTAGCTCACAGCAACCTGGGCTCAAGCAATCCTTCTGCCTCAGCCTCCCAAGTTAGCTGGGACTATAGGCATGCACCACCATGCTGGGCTAATTTTTTCTATATATTTTTAGTTGTCCAGCTAACTTCTTTTTATTGTTTTTTTTTTTTTTTAGTAGAGACAGGGTCCCCCTCTTGCTCAGGCTGGTCTTGAACTCCTGAGCTCAAACCATCCTCCCACCTCGGTCTCCCAGAGTGCTAGGATTAGAGGCATGAGCCACCATGCCTGGTCCTAGTCCTTTATCAGATGTATAACAGATAAATATTTTCTCCCATTCTGTAGGTTGTCTGTTCACTCTATTGTTTCCTTGGCTGTGCAGAAGCTTTTTAATGCGGTCAGGTCCCACTTATTTATGGATTCCCAATTGCTATAAAGAAAAGAAAATACCTAGGAATGTACTTAACGAAGTAGGTGAAAGATTTCTACAATGAGAACTATGGAACACTGAGGAAGGAAATCACAAATGACACAAACAAGTGGAAAGATATATCATGCTTATGGATCGGCAGAATCAACATTGTTAAAATATCCATACTGCCCAAAGATATTTACAGATTCAATGCAATCCCCATCAAAATACCAACATCATATTTCACACATGAAGAAAAAATAAGTGTATGCTTTGTTTGGAACAAGAAAATAGCCCGAATAGCAAATCTCAAAGCAATCTTAAGCAAAAGGAACACATCGTGAGGCATTACATTACCAGACTTCAAACTATACTACAAGATATGGTAACCAAAACAGCATGGTATTGGCAAAAAAATAGAGACATAGGCCAAGGGAACAGAGCAGAAAACCCAGATATGAAATCATCCACATACAGTAAACTGATCTTTGACAAATCAGGCAGCAATATACACTGGGGGAATAATCCCTATTCAATAAATGTTGCTGGGAAAATTGGATTGCCACATGCAGAAAAATGAAACAGGATCCATATCTCTCACCAGTCACCAAGTAAAAGGACCTATATTGATTATCATCTGAGAGCAATACACTCCAATAGTTTTATTAATTTTGGAAAAGAAAAAACTAATCATGAAGCAAAGTCCGTTTTTGCTTTTTAAAGTCGTTTTCTTAATTTTATGAACAAGAAAGCCTGGTTTCTATTAATGATGACTTTCTTCAGAGCTTCTTTCACATCCTTGTTCCGGAGGCTATAGATTAAGGGGTTCAGCATGGGAATGATCACCGTGTAGAAGACAGAAGCCATCTTGTCCGTGTCAAGAGAGTGGTTAGAGCTGGGTTGTAGGTACATAAAAATCAGGGTCCCGTAGAATATGGTGACCGCCAGCATGTGGGAGCTACACGTGGAGAAGGCTTTCTGTCTTCCCTCAGCTGAGTGCATCCTCAGGATGGCAGAAATAATGAACATGTAGGAGATAAAGACAATCAGAACAGAGGAAATGAATGTGATGCCTGCACAGGCAAAGATCCATAGCTGTTTGGAGTGAACGTCTGAGCAAGTTAACCTGAGGAGAGGCATGTCATCACAATAGAAGTGATTGATGACACTGGGGCCACAATAGCAGAGGCGGAAGGTGAGGGTAGTATGAAATAGTGCCATCAGGAAGCTATAGCTATAGGGGACAACTACAAGTTGAATGCAGATTGCTGGGGACATTTTGACCATATACAACAGAGGGTTACAAATGGCCACGTATCGATCATAGGCCATGGAAGCCAGTAGCAGGCACTCTGATACCATGAAGGTAAGAAAGAAGGCCAACTGAGTAGCACATGCATTGAAGGTTATAGAATTTTGCATATACAAAAAATTCCCAAGCATTTTGGGTGTAATGACAGAAGAGTAACAGAAATCGACGAAAGCCAGGTTGCTAAGGAAGAAGTACATCGGTGTGTTGAGCTTTGCATCTGCTCTAATGACTA
>NW_012154040.1:115098-117317 GCF_000956105.1 Propithecus coquereli
GAACTAATATCCAACTCCCAAAAATCTATTTCAGAATAGTTTAAAATACAATGTTCACTCTTTAGCTTACTCTTTGAAATGCTCATGAAGTATTCTTATATGTAATTTATAGTGCCATCTATTATTGTTTTAATTGTTCATATTGCTGCTGCTGTTGCTTAGAGACACAGTTTGAATTTATCTTTGAAAGGAAGATAAGAATTACCTTGTGAAAAGTCTTAAAACCTGTCTTTCAAAGAACTAATATCCAACTCCCAAAAATCTATTTCAGAATAGTTTAAAATACAATGTTCACTCTTTAGCTTACTCTTTGAAATGCTCATGAAGTATTCGTTTCCTCTTCAAGGTTGTCACTAACTCTTATTACTTAATTTCCTTAGTTATGTAGTATAAAGAGTTCTCTTCCAGATTATTTTCTTAGACGCTCTGTAGCTATGGCAAGCGAAGATCATAATTTTAATACTTATTAGAGAACAATGCATCTGCATTTGAGGAGACTGAATTGCACCCCCCAAATTCATATATTGAAGCCTTAACCCCCAGTGTGAGCCCCCTTGTAAGATGGGACCCCAGAGAGATGCATACTTTCTCTCAAACTCTTAGATCACAAAGAAGAGGTCATGAGTCATGTGAGCACACAGCAAGGTGGTGGCTGCCTACAAGCTGGGAACAGAGCCCTAACTAGGAGTTGCATCAGACAGAACCTTGATCTTGGACTTCTGGCCCCCAGAACTGTCAGAAAATAAATTTCTGGCAGTCATTTAAGCCACTGAGTCTATGATATTTTGTAATGGCAGCATGAGCTGAATAAGAACATCTTTGAGGAAGCAAAAGCCTTTTTTGGGGGAGGAATGTGGTTGGGGAGAAGGAAAGCAATTATGGAATTCTTTTTTTTATCCCCCAGATTAGTGTGTTTTTGCTGTCTGAGGATGAAGATAAACCAGATAACCCAAATATGTCTTCTATAGGTTTTAAGTAGACAGAAGGTAAAAATCACAACTGGATTTACACAAAACTGAATTTTAAAAACATAAGTGAGATGGCCAGTAAGGTATTTGGTACAAACTCTTGGATCAAAAGTGAGGAGAATCTCTCCAGAGACTCTAGATTTGATGATGGATAACTTATTGTATATGTGAATATGAAGGGATATACTTGTTTGTTTCATATACTGGTCTTGAATATTAATTTGTCACATAGTTTTCTATGAAATAACTATGTTTTAGATATTAAATAATTCATTTGTGAATATATAGTATCTAATTTTGTTTTAAACTTGTAGTCATACCTCATACAGATGGTAAAATGCCCTATTATTGGTTATGTCTTAATATAAAATGCCATGACTTGGTGTCTGATAGTAGGACAGTGCAATGATAATTAGAAAGAAATTTTCTATGTAAATTCATGCATTTAAATAAATTAGATTGAATTCAAGTGGCAATGAAGAGAAGTTGTTAATCACAATTTGTTAAGATTTTTGGTTTTTTTTACAATATTCTTTCAATGTCAGTTTTATATGGGTTACCAAAGACTCTTTCCAGAGAATGCTTTATCTTCTAATATCTTAGTTTTCAGGGAAAAGTGTTCATCACAATTGATAAAAGTTCAGGGGAAGGGAGAGTCTTCAACCAGGTAATGCGTAGGGAAACTGTTAGGGTGCAAAAATTATACTGCATGTTACCGGGGTAGTGGTTGCTTGACTCTACGCATTTGTCAAAAATCTATAGAACTTTGCATAAAGGTTGAACTAGTTTGCAGTCCTACCAACAGTATGTTTTAGTGTTCCTTTCTTTCTGCATCCATGCCAGCACATGTTGTTTTGGGACTTTTTGATAAAAGCCATTCTCACTGGGGTTAGGTGATATCTCTTTGTGGTTTTGATTTGCATTTCACTGATGATTAGAGACTTTGAGCATTTTTTTTTTTTGATATGCTTATTGGCCATTAGTCTTTATTCTTCTGAAAAGCTTCTGTGCTTCTGTGCGTATTTTTCGCCACTTTTTAATGGGGTCATTAAATTTTTTCTTGCTGTTTTGCTTGAGTTCTTTATATATTCTGCTTGTTAGTCCATTTTTTTTTTTTGAGACAGAGTCTTACTCCATTGTCCGGGATAGAGTGCCATGGCCCCAGCCTAGCTCACAGCAACCTGGGCTCAAGCAATCCTTCTGCCTCAGCCTCCCAAGTTAGCTGGGACTATAGGCATGCACCACCATGCC
>NW_012154040.1:120803-123885 GCF_000956105.1 Propithecus coquereli
TTTTTAGGTCCCTCCCACCAAAAAATGAAAGAAAGGAAAAAGGAAAGAGACAACGTGAGGTAAACTAAAAATAGAATTTTTGTTTATTTGGCTGTAAACCCTAATACAGATAGAATTTTAATATCTAATTATGGCAACATGGAAATTGAAGGAAATAAGGACCTAGGAATCCATAAATTCCCAAACTCTAATTTGCATGTTAAAAAATGAGTCAGTTTTTAGGTCCCTCCCACCAAAAAATGAAAGAAAGGAAAAAGGAAAGAGACGAAGTGAGGTAAACTAAAAATAGAATTTTTGTTTATTTGGCTGTTCAGACCGAGACCCTTCTCTAGAACACTATCTTTCAGACTCAAACCGTTTTGACCACAAACAACAGAAATAAATAGTTGTTACAAGATGGCATGGAGCTAATAAATACATCCAAAATACTACTGTCATTGCCTGGCACATACTTATATGTTCTTTTACATCCTACTGAAATCTATACTGTACTATTTAATCCAAATAATTCTGGTCAGATCCTAAAAATTGAACACATTGATCTACAAGCACAGTTTCAAAAACTACACACTAGTCCCCCACACACCACACCATTCTCACTGACATGAGTAGATAAACAATTTACCTATAAGCAGCTCCTAGATAAACCTCCCACTCTCATCTGTAACCAGGACTCTTCACCTTCTGTTCTTAACATTTATTTCCTTGATTATATTGAGCTGCTCCTTTCTTAGAAGCATATTGCAATTCAATGATTCCCTCATTCAATATATGTGAGATCTATTAATTTCTAGACAGCACATAGAATTTATAGATAGACCAATGAAAGAATAGGCAGTTAATTAGAATGGAAATAATGAAAGCTTTATCCAACTCTCCTTTATTTTTGCTGGTCTATTTTTCTGTCAATTGTTTTACTCCACCTTTAAAACACAAAACGTTGGAACATGTGCATATAAACCACTTTACTTCAAATTCAAAGGAGAGCATGCATCAGTTAAAAGGTATGCAACTTTTCACAATATCATCGCTTAATATTTTTTATTTTACTTGTGATAGCCAAAGAGACTTTATTTATTTATTTTTTCTTATTTAAAAGTATTACAGGGGTACAAAATGATTTGTTTACAAGGATCGCTTTTGTAATGCTTGAGTCAGGGTTATAAATGTGCCTGTCACCCAGGTAGTGTTCATTGTACCTGTTAGGTTTGTGCCCATCCCCTTCCTCCGGACTCCGTGCCCCGCTTAATTTCCACTGAGTTTTACTTCCTTCTATGCACAATGAATACATACATACAAAACTAACATAAAATTAGGGACAACACTGTTTATTTGACAAAATATACTCCACACTTTTCCATTCTAATCATTGTATTGTACTTAGTTTTAAAATTCTTATCTTGAGCTACTATAGTGATTTTATTACCCATCAATAAGTTAAAATCCACTATTTTGAATTATACTCTTTTAATCTACCCAGGTAGAGTATGCTTCTATTTTTTTTCAAGCTGGGTGTAGATTGCTGCTGACTCCATGATTTTGTCAGTGTCTGTGTGCCAAAGGAATTTATCTCAGAGCGTGATGCAAATACAATTATCAGAAGAATTACATTCCATGCTCCACTGGGATCCCAAGGCAGGTTAAAGATTTATTGATATGAATCTTGCATATATTTCACCAGATGGTCCTATTTAATATAAGATCCCATATTGCTTATTCAGAGCTGTAACAAGTGTGTCCATAGGTAACTCATGGTTCAGTCCATCCTGCAACATTCACTTCTTCACTCTTATAGCTCATTACAAAAAAATTAATAGACGTAGTGTCCTTGAATAAGCATGTAATAAAATCATGCCAAGTGAACAGAACTTGGCTGCTCAGACATAATTAATGTAGTACAATAATTTTTATCATGTAAAGTTAGACTAGATTAATATATCAATGTTTAACATTGATTGATGAATGGATATATGCTAAAAGACACTATTTAATTCCATTCTTTCTTACCTTTAGTGTATCTATGAGTTCTCTTACCTAAGTAGCTTTTCTAAAATTCAGAGAAATGAAAAAGATACTGAAGGACTATGGGTCCTCCTTGTCTACAGAAACAACTGCTGCAGCTGCAATTCGTCAAAAATTGTGTGATAAAATAAAAGAAACAGTGCCCAGTATCAACTAAAGGATTTGCCACAATGTTAATTTAACTGATGAAATAAAATTTCTTGTCTGGGATGCCTCACGTTTCTTCTTCCTAAGTTGGAAAGTTTAGAAGAAATCTCTTTGGATAATTTATCAATTGATAGAGATAATTTCTTAGATAACAGTTTCTTCTAGTAGTTTTATCTGTTCTCACTATCTGTCCAATGGGTAGACATTCCCATTGATAGAAAGGATTATGAGAGTGTTTTATGGATTCCATACTCCTCTTACATGGTGAAGGAATCAACATTGCCGACCAGTGTGTTGGATTATGGTAGAATTACTTCACCCTAATAAGGACACTTGGTGGCCATGGGAAACAGACTGACTTTGAATGACTTGCCTAGGTTCATTAAGCTGGTTAGTAGTGGATCAAGATTCTAGTATGACGGTTCTTTGTTTTACCTTTCAAAGGACCTTGTTTTTCACTGAAGTGTTAATCTATCCCCTATACTTCTCTTCCAGGGTCACTACATTTTAGCTATGTTGGCACCACAGCAGTTTCTGAAACATGGTCACAGGTTCTCGTTTCAAGGGTTTTGTACCTGCTATTGACTCTGTTTGGAACACTCATTTATATTTGCATAATCCCTGCTTATTTCCTGATACTTTATTATATATTGCTTATTATACATTTTCCCAGTAGAAAAGAAACTCCACATGGGAAGAAACTTCGTTTTATTAGTCAATGTATCTTTGGGACCTAAAACACTGTCTTGCACAAATTAAGTACTCAATCAATATCTCTAAAAGACTTTAATATGTAAATTTTCTGTAGCCTGCAGTCATTTTGTTGAAATAGATATCATGTGCTTTGCAATTTTGACTGATTCATGGAAAAAAGAAAAGTATTAAATCCATGAGCAATGTTTACTCATAGGCT
>NW_012154040.1:124120-127256 GCF_000956105.1 Propithecus coquereli
GAATACCTTTTTTCTAGTTTCAATTGTTGGCTTTGTTTCATAGAAGAAGTTTTTATTTTTGAGAATGTGAAGCCCCAGATTCTTTTCATCAAAATGCAAAATTTTCAGAAGTCTTGTTATGGCATAAGAGAATGTTTCAGAGTATAATATAGATTTGACTCCTGTAATGAACAAGCAAAAACTAAACATTCAAATAGAGGTACCTGCTCCTACATGTGATCCATGGGTTGACAAAGTGGAAGATGGCTCTGTCTAACGTTCTGAAGCCAGTGCCCTTCATAACCATAGAAGAGTTCTTGTTAATCCTTATAAGCAAAGTATAGTGGTCTCTCTATTTCTCTAATGGAGAATCTGTATTTCCTCAACATTTTTTCCACTTTGATTGCCTAGGTGGAGATTGTGAGGTCTAATTGTTTGTTCGAATCCTCATTTTTAAACCCTTGAGAACTGACATAAAGGCCTACCCTTGATCCCATCCTTAAAGAAGTCTCCAGTGGGACATTGTTGTTAATCTCATATCCCCATATGCATTGTGAGAGAGGGTTATTATGTGAGAAATTGGGGTAGCATCTATTTAAACAGAGTAAATGTGTTCAATAGTTCAGGACTTCATATTTAGGAAAAACCATAATACCACTAATAAAGATGTAATTCTTAGAATCCTAAGTCTGTCAGTGAAATAAATATTATTTCAATAATTGAATAAATCACATTTAGGTGAGATACAAATTGATTATCACTCTCTAATTTTCCTCTAGGAAAATTATTAAAGATTAAATATATCTTTCTAACATTAAGAAGAATATACATTCTTCTAAGAAATATGAGCTCTCTACATCTAAAACTTTGTCAATTTTAGAAATAGTTTCTATGTATTTTGCATTCTCTTTTATTATAAAATTTATCGTACAGGAAAAAGAAAGAAAAATTTTTGTCAACATTCTCTTTTACGTTATTTGAACCAAGATCAACAAAGAAAATGCATGTTTTCTTGCTCGGTTTTATTTTTTCCTGGATAACGTAGTAGAAATTGTGTCCTCTCACACCAGGAGTCTATCTTTCTGAGTTTCTTAAAGTCTTACTCATGCTTATGCAAGTATCCCTCCTCAAATGGAAGCCTTCTTTTTGATGATATCTCATGGAAATCTTTCTGATATTTTCTTAACTAAAATATTGGCAGATTTATTTACCGTAAGATAGATAGTTTAAACATGTTCCATTATTACATTTATTACATATTATGCTTACATATATATATATGAATTTGTATGTACATATACATATACATCTGTATATGCATATGTGTATGTGTGTGTATATATATTAGTTTCCTGTAAGTTATTGGATTTAATTAATTGTTTTTCTGAGAAAATTGCAATCTATATTTATATTCTCAAAACGGGGCAGTATTTACACTTTGAGTAGTTGTGTATATTTCTCAAAATATCCTGTGAAACATACAATTTTCATTGTAGATAACATTGCAAAAATAAAACTATGCTATAAAAAGTCTCAGTGAGGAATAAACAAACTTAAATACATTAGATATAATGATGCCAGGTCTAATTTGCAAACATAAATAGCTTGGTCTTATTAGATACCCTAAATTTCTGAAAATAGTATGAATCTTTAAAACAATCTTTACTTTAAGCATTGTATTATTTGGTTATACATAATTCCCAGTGTCTTCCAAAATGAAGATGAAGTGCCTCATCTTAAAGTATGGTTTGGGATCCCTTAAAAACCATTGTATAAAAATATATTGTACCCACCTCTAATGGAGAATCTGCTTCAGGTTCTTAGTGAGAGTCTCTATGTGGATATGGCAGTAATAGTCAATGAGGTTCTGTAAACCTTTGAGACTGTAACTCTGAGCATAGGTAATCTAGGGTATGCGCATGGCCTTTAACATCCTTGGGAAAGATGTCACCTGGGATTGGTTCCTTAACAAGCTCTCCCTCTAGGAATTCAATGAGAACCCCTGAGAGTCTTCTGTGTGGGAGTCTGAGCCTGTATTACTGAAGTGACTTCAGTTCCATGACATCCTAGGGACACAATGTTTAAAGTGTTTCTGTTGAAGTAACTTACTTCCCTTCAGAGATTCATTATAGCACAAATGGAATATGTGAGATCTAGGGATTGATGGTCTAGGAGTCAAATTATAACAAATTTTATGTGTAACTAATATGTTTATTATGCCACTATCTTTGTTGGCTTCCCCACTGCCCCCTTACTTCAAAGTCTAAAATTGCCTAAGTCGTTATTTAAAGAAATAGAGTGACGTGGATGTTAAAAGAAGGATATATTCTCCGAGGAACAACCCTCATGTATTAACATTATTGTTTTACTCTTGTCTTTATGCTTGCATTTCAGGGGAGAAAACATAGAAGACGACCACTGGAGAAGAGTCAAACAGAGTATTTACTGTTATGTTGAATGCGCCTACAACTTTCCTGATGCATAAATGCATTATTTTGAATTCTGAATATTTTAGTTGTGTACTTTTTATGCATGTGATGACTAATATAATTATTTAGAAAGGAATATATCTTGGGTAAATCCTCTTCTTTAGGGATTAAGTCATCTTTGCAGAGCACAAGGTCTTCCCCCATAGGCCTTAAATTAAAGCTGAAAGTGAAGGCATATGGCGTGATGACATTTATATAAAGTATAAATTCACGCACATGGAACAGTATTTTATACTTTGTAAGAACACTAAACAACAAAGATTCACATTAAATGTGAATGTTAACGCTTGAGGACTGCCATATCAAAATACCATAGGAGGCATGGCTTAAACAATGGAAATTTATTTTCTCACAGTTCTGGAGGCTAGAAATCCAAGATCAAGGTGTGAGCAGGTTTGGTTCCTTCCGAGGCCTCTCCCCCTGGCTTTCAGATGGCTGATTTTTCCCTGTGTCCTCACATGGTTGGCCCGGGGTCTGGGCCTTCGTATGGGTCTGGTGAATCTCCCTCTGTCCTATTCTCCCCTGCTTATAAGGACACTGGTTTTATTGGATCAGGGCCCAACTAATGACCCCAATTTAACTTAATTGCCTCTGTAAAGGCTCTATTTTCAAATACATTCTGAGGGACTGGGGGCTAGGGCTTCGACTTATGAATTTGGCGGTGGACA
>NW_012154040.1:127720-128158 GCF_000956105.1 Propithecus coquereli
GCCTCCCAGAGTGCTAGGATTACAGGCGTGAGCCACCGTACCTGGCCTATATTCTTTTAAAATTTTGTTTATAGGAGTTATATAGAAATATGAGGGAAGCTTCTGAGAGACAAACTAAAAATATTATTAAAAAGGCCATATTTTACCACATGGTTCACTTTTATGTAGAATCTAAAAAATTCAAACTCATAGAAACAGAGAGTAGAATGGTGGTTGCCAGGGGCTGTAAGGTGGGGACAATTTGAAGATTTTGAAAAGACTACAATGTTTAAATCACGAAAGATGAATAAGATCTGAAGGTCTAATGTCCAGCTTGGTGATTATAGTTAATAATACTGTATTCTATACTTGAAATGTGCTGACAGAGTAGATTTGAAATGTTCTCACCACATACACACAAAACAGTGAGCTATGTGAGATGATAGATGTGTAAATTAG
>NW_012154040.1:131550-138497 GCF_000956105.1 Propithecus coquereli
TAGATTTTTAAAACAGTCTTTGCATGTTATGTTATAAACACATATTACTTAGTTTCTTGCCACCTGCCTAGCCTACATATTCTCCATGGTTCAATGTAATTTATCTGTAATACCCAGTGACTGCTATAAGATATCTATTACTAATATTCTGGTGAATTTTGCTCCATATTAACTATTTAAGACTTTTTTTTCCCTATCTCTACAAGTCTAAGTTCAACCAAAAATTTGGGATGATTTGGCTTACTTATAAATAATATAGGTTCTAATATTATTGTGAAAATCACTTGGGGCTTATATTAACTGACTACAGTATTTATTCTACTGAGGTGGAGAAGATGTAAGAGGAAGTGTTTTGTCCAGAAAGGGAGGAAAACTTAAGCAGGTAAAATATTTCTTTTTGATGCTATAATTGGTTTCACAGAGTATTAAACTAAGATTGTTGAACCCTACTGTGCAACTGAACATTAAGATATTAAGTGGAAATGTTAAATCGATTAGTTAATGTTCTCTTTAGAGCATCTTTTACTTCTCTGTTCCGTAGGCTGTAGATCAATGGATTCAGCATAGGGATCACCAGGGTGTAAAACACAGAGGCCATTTTATCAATATCAAAAGTATGGCTGGATTTGGGTTGCAGGTAAATAAACAATAATGTCCCATAGAACACGACCACCACTGTCAGATGGGAGCTACAGGTGGAGAAGGCTTTGTACCTCCCCTCCACTGAGTTCATTCTGACAATGGCCACAAAAATAAACATGTAGGATATAAGAACAATCAAAAGAGAGGAGAGCAAATTACAGCCAGAGAAGATCAAAATGATCAGTTCTAATTCATGTGTGTCAGAACAGACCATGGATATCAGAGGGAGACAGTCACAGTAAAAATAATGGATGACGTTGGAGCCACAGAAGGACAGAGTAAATAGCTTAACTGTAAGAAATAGTGACACAAACGTGCTGTAGAGATAGGAAGTAAGCACCAGCACCCAACGTACTTTCTCTGCCATGATGACCACGTAGAGAAGGGGTTTACAGATGGCTACGTAGCGATCATAGGCCATTGCTGATAGAATAAACAGTTCAGTGATGATGAAAATCTCAAAGAATGCTAGCTGAGTGGCACACCAATTGTAGGAAATGGTATTTTTGTGGACAACGAAGTTTACCATCATTTTTGGGCCAATAACAGTGGAATAACCAAGGTCAGTAATCGACAAGTGTCTAAGGAAAAAGTACATGGGGGTGTGTAGCTTGGAGTCCAAACGGGTCAAGGTAACAATGCCCAGATTTCCCATCACTGTGACCAAGTATATGATAAGGAAAAGTCCAAAGAGTGGTGCTTGCAGCCGAGGGTTGTCTGTGATCCCCACGAGAATAAATTCCGTCACCTTGATCACTGCAGTGTGATTGCGTCTCTCCATATGGTTCATCTTGGTAACCTGTGTAAGGTATAAAATCAATACTTATCATATTTGAAGCACTGTCTTCTAAGAGAATTGAAAATATGATGTGCTAGCTACAAATTCTCAGTAGAGACTCCTCCTCCCATCTGGTCAAAACCCATAGCTCCACTCACATTCACTGAAACTCTGTTAAAGTTGCTTTAGAAGGGGCAAGATACCTTGAAGTGAGTGTTGTTGCCGCTATTATGGCCTAGTTCTTTTGACCCCAAGCCACTTTAAGGATGTCAAATTAGCCATAAATTTTATTTCAGCTTTTAAAATTTTTAAGTAATTTGTAAAACAAACATCTATACCTAAACCATAAACTTTACTTATTGACAATCATCACAAATGTTTAAAGAAGCAATAGAATAACAAATTTTCCAAACTATTGATGGGGTAATGAGTAAGTCAGCAATTAAGAAGCCTCTTGCGCATATGAAAATAAAACTCATTGGAAATTAAGCAGGAGGGAGGGGGTTGGAGGGGATGAGTAAATTGATACCTAATGGGTACAATGCACAATATGTGGGGGACAGGCACACTTATAACTTTGACTCAAACTATATAAAAACAATTTATGTACCAATACATTTGTACCCCGTGATACTCTGAAATAAAATAAAATTTAAAAAGGAAATCTCTAACCATCAAATATATGTTCAATATATCCCACTACGAACTGAATTTGTTTATCCAATAGAAAATTTTATGCCATAATATGTTATATTTAGAACTTTGTTAATAATATCTTAGTCTGCCTTTGCCACAACTGCCCTTTTTGCCGGTTAAGTAACTACTTCTACTGATCTCTCAATCATACATCTCTCTTCTTCATGAAAAAGACCTGGGAATTTTGACTATTCATGAACACTTAATGGAGAATTATGAAAAAAAGACCTAGCAGAAAGAATATAAATTAATATTGAGAATTAGAAGGAACTCATTCTGTGCCAGCTGATTTTCTGAGCACTGTACAGATATTAAACCATGTGATCTACACAATAACACTAGGACATAGCAGTAATATCATCCCCATTTAAAAGACAAAGGGACTGAGGTACAGAGAATTGAATAACTTAATAAATGTATCTCAGATTATAAGTGATGGAGTTAGGATTCAAATAAAGGATAGGATTCATTCTACCTTCAGAAAATATTCTTATAAACCATTCTACTAAGTGAAGTATCCCAAGAATGGAAAAATAAACACTACATATACTCACCATCAAATTGGTATTAACTGATCAATACATAAGTGTACATACAAGAATAACATCTATTGGATGTCGGGCTGGGGGGAGGGGGAGGAGGGGACGGGTATATGCATACACAAAGAGTGCACTGCGCACCATCTGAGAGATGGACACGCTTGAAACTCGAACTTGGGGGGGAGTAGGGGCAAGGGCAGCATACATAACCTAAACATCTGTACCCCCATAATATGCTGAAATAAAAAAAAAAGTGATCCATGTAACCAAAAGTATTTGTACGCACATAATACTTTGAAATAAAAGAAAAGGACCCTCAAACCCTGTAGCATGCCATGTCTCCATTGAGGGCACTCTGCACAGGTAGGAAAAATGTGACAGGAGGGGCACCAGGCTAAAATATATATATATAGAGAGAGATAGATAGATAGATATAGATAGGTATAGATAGATAAATAGATATAGATACAGATATAGATATATAGATATCTCCTTGTTAAAATAGATGACTGAAGCATGAAGTTAATTTGAAAACTAAGGTGGAAAAAATAATGAACACCAAATATTGAAGACTATATAACTGGTTTGTCCTGAACATTAATCCAATCGAGTACAGAACAGTATACTGCAAGGGAAGAAATCGTTTTGCAGAGCATAGGAACTTTCAAGATCTTTGGTGATAACCTCCTTAAGTTATACATCCTTAGAAATTTTCAAAGACTGGTGTTTCTACTTACCTCAATGGAGAATTTGCCTTGGCTTCTTACTGTTTTAGTCCTCACAGGTTATTACAGATAAATTTAAGTTTTTTACTACCCCCTTGAGACTCATTGTGTGCAAGTTTTAATCTGATTCAAAGATACACAAATTGCATAAATTGCCTGAGGGAGAGTCCCTTAGATATCTGTTAATTATTCTCAGAATGTTTCATTAGGAAAAGTTAAAAGTATTTCATGCCTCGGTCTGACTGAATAAACAAATTATGCAATACCACTGAATGATGGAAATCACTATTATGTCTTGTCAGCATCACGGTTACACAATATCATGCCAAGATTTGGTACCCATCCCATCAACACGAACAATTCAAAAGTAAAGAATAACTTTCTCAAAAAATGTTATGCAATATTTGATAATGCATCTATTGACCAAGGATATTTTTGTTGAATCTATAATTATAGGCTTACATAAATGATGTCTTATGACATGTATTATTTCCTCCAAGAAATCAGTGGCAAGTCATTTATTCATTTCTTTATAATGTGTCTTTTATCTCTGGCTGTTTTTAAGAATTTTTCTACCATCGGTTTTCAGAAATTTCATTGTGATGCGCTTTGGCATAATTTCCTTTTTTCACCCTGGAGTTATTTAGACTTTTTTTTAATATTTGGCATTATGTTTTTGTAAAACTGAATTTGGAAAAAAAATTCTGGCCCACAATTTTCCCATATTTTTTCTGCCCTATAAAAGGAAGTGTCTTCACTCCCCTACAACCTACAATTAAACATGCGTTAGCTGATTCTTTATTGTTCGACATATTACTGAGACTATTTTCATAAGAATCATTACTTATTTTTGTAATCTCCTGAGTGTTGATAATTTTCTATGACTCCTAGCTTCTGACTATAGACAATTTTATGGTCACTGAGAGATTATTTCTCCAACTACAGCACAAAAATTTAACATCACTTTTGTTAAATGAATTTCCCTGGACTAGTAAGTATGGTGATTTAGGGTACTAAATCTTAGGGATTTAAAAGGTGTCCTAGACCTATTTGATTTGTGAGGACTGAATGTAGCATTTAGATATTGCAAATAAAGTGAACCATTCTTATCTTCATGGCTTTAATGAAGAATCAAATTTTTATCTCTCAAATTACTATTTTTTTGGGTAGAAAATTTATGGTTTTCATCACTCTTTGTGATGTTCTATGAAAAATTAGTATGTAATTCTTTCAGATTATTATGCCCAAACCCTCTGAGAGAATTAGGAAATTGTCTTGATGTGCCCACCAATTTAGAACACTCTACATATTCCCCAGTGAGAAAATAGAAGGGACATCTCAAAGAAAGGAACAGAACAACGTAATCTGTAGAGTTCTGTGGAGAACTACATGTTGTAAAGAAACTCTATATAGAACTCAGGAAAATCAGCAAGAAAATATCAAATAACCCTATCAAAAAGTGGGCAAAGGACATGAACAGAAACTTTTCAAAAGAAGGTAGACTAATGGCCAAGAAACATGAAAAATATTCAACATCTCTAATCATCAGGGAAATGAAAATCAAAACCACAATGACATATCACTTATCTCCAGTGAGAATGGCCTTTATCAAAAAGTGCCAAAACAGATGAGATTGGACTGACCAACACTAAGTTGTTCACATGGTAGTAATACTCACTGGGTGCTGGTTGGAGTGGGAGGAGGATAAACCCACAATGCACTGTATGGGGAGGGACACACTTGTAGCCCTGGCTTGGGTGGGGCAAACAGCATTACATATAACCAAAATGTTTGTACCCCCATAATATCCTGAATACACGCATACACACACACACACACACACACACACACACACATATATAAAAGTCCCAAAACGATAAAAGTTGGTGTGGATGCCAACAGATAGGAACATTCAAACACTGCTTATGGGACTGCAAATTAATACAACCTCTATGGAAAGTAATATGGAGATACCGTGAAGAGCTACAGGTATAATTACCATTTGATCCAGCAATCCCATTACTGGACATCTACCCAAAGGGACAAAAGACATTCTATAAAAAAGACATTTGCACTACAATGTTTATAGCAGCGCAATTCACAATTGCAAAGATGTGGAAACAACTCAAGTTCCCATCAATACATGAGCGGATTAATAAAATATGACATATGTATACCATAGAGTTCTACTCAACCACAAAAAACAATGGTGATCTAGCACCTCTTGTATTATCCTAGACGGAGCTGGAGCCCATTCTACTAAGTGAAGTATCACAAGAATGGAAAAACAAGCACCATATGTACTCACCATCAAATTGGTACTAAACTGACTTAACTGACCAACACTTAAGTGCACAAACAATAGTAACATTCATTGGGCGTTGGACAGATGGGAGGGGGAAGGAGGGGATAGGTGTATACACACTTAATGGGTGCAGCGTGCAGCCAAATGAACACAGTGCACCATCTGGGGGATGGATATGCTTGAAGCTCTGACTCAGGTGGGGCAAAGGCAATATATGTAACCTAAACATTTGCACCACCGTAATATGCTGAAATAAAAAAAAAATATATCAAAAAAATAAAAAAGAAACTCACCCATCCCTTACACAGAGTCAACTATTAAAGTAACAATTGAAAATATTTTGACATCAGTTTTAAATTAGGTAAATGTGTAACTGTTATAAAGTAATATTAAAATTGTAAATGATATTATCATTATCACATAGGATTTTTTCCCTTCAAAATTACTATTCAAATAAAATATGTAGTAGGCATTAGTTTAAAATATATCATTTAGCACATATATGTGAGTAAGACATTATTATTCTCATAATGAGATGACACCAAGCTTAAACTATTCAATTTTCCTGAAATCACATAACTGATAACTGAAATATTTGGAATTAAAGCCTTATGTTTAGATGAATGATATATATGCCTGATCCTTTCATATGACAAACTTACAAAAATTATTGTAATGCAGTGTGTAGGACAATGATTTCATCAACGGTAGTGTTTACTGAGCTGGTCCCACAACTGTTTGACTGTATTAATTTCACCTGATTGAAGGTAAATTCTACTAAAAGACAGTATACCCCTACTCTCATCACATTTTAAGCATGCACTCTTCTATGACTTCCACATGTGATAGAATTGAGGGAAATTTACACAGTGAAACTTGGAAGTCAACTGAACAAAATGATGAGTTATGAAAAAAAAAGTGTTTCACTTGTATTTAATACCTAATTCAAGACATAGAGAATTTTCTACACCAAAAACTCCTCAAAAACAAAAAACAGAAACAACCAATCAAACAAACAAAAAACTCCCTTTTGTTTTATGCCCCATGCCCACACCTTAGACTACGTTCATCACTGAGAGATTTTCCCAATACCTTAACCCACAAAAAGTATCCTTCCATCCCTAGGTGACTGCTGCTCTGATTCCCATCCCTAGATCTATGTCCCTGGTTACTGAGTTTCATATTCATTGAATTGACCAATTGATTCTACTGACCTTGCTTCTTTCATCCAGCATATTGCTTTTTTATATATTTTTTATTTT
>NW_012154040.1:142420-143575 GCF_000956105.1 Propithecus coquereli
TTGGTCTTTTGGGTAGATGCCCAGTAATGGGATTGCTGGATCGAATGGTACTTCTACTTGTATCTCTTTAAGGTATCTCCATATTGCTTTCCATACACATTTGTATTTGAATAATAAATTCAAAGAAAGATTCTATGTAATAACGATAATGTCGCTTATAATGTGATCAAGGCATTGGAAGTGCTCCAGTTTTACTGGGATAAAGCTGATATCAAATCATTTTCCAATGTTACTTTAATTGTTGACTTTGTAAGTGAGTGAGTGAATACCTTAACTTCTTATAGGTCTCCAACTTTACAGATCATTTACTTTGTTTTGTTTCTTTCCTTTAATTTTCCCTTACATTTTTTTCTCACAAGGGAATATGTAGGTTGTCTTAGTAATTAACAAGCACTTCCAGGCAATTTTCTTAAGTCCCTCACATTATTTGGGCATAATAATTCGTATGAATTCCATGCTATTTCCTCAGAGAGCATTGCGAAGAGAGAAGAATAACATAAATTCTTTCTACCCAAAGAAAATATAAGAGGGATTTGGGATAAGAAAATTTGATTTTTCATTAAAGGTGAGTGGATAATAACTGTCATTGATTTTAATGATAACTTGGGTGTTAGTAATTTCTCATTACTTCTGGTTTCTGACTGTAGACACTCTTATGGTAAATGACAGCTGATTCCTTCAAACACAACACAAAAATATATTTTCTCCTTTGTTAATTGGGGTTGCCTAGAGTAGTATGGTATTTCTAGAGCATTGAGTCCTGTTAAATGAACAGATGTCCTGGGCATATTTGATTTGCTAGAGTTGATGGTGGTATTTGGACATTGTAAATGAAAAGGAAATTAGAAATACTTGAAAATTAATCACCAATCTCATACATTAGAATTGATTAAGGTTAGGATTTCAAGATAAAATACAGGATTCCTAGTTATAATTAATTTTCACATAAACAATTAATACATTTTAATATAAGCCCTATGAAATCTTTAATAAATAACAAATTATTTTGGGATGGATATATATTCAATGCAATATTTGAAAAATAATATATTAAGTATTTCCCACACAATATATTATATACTTCAATAATTTGTATAGAACTATGTTGCATGTATAATCTTGCACATTTTTAGCTGTTTATTTGTTTTTCTTATT
>NW_012154040.1:143625-146657 GCF_000956105.1 Propithecus coquereli
TGGTTGTCTGTTTGCTCTCATAATAGTTTCCTTGGCTGTGCAGAAGCTTCTTAATTTGATTAGGTCCCACTTATTAATTTTTTTCTTGCTGTGATTGCCTTTGGGGTTTTTTTCATAAATTCTTTCCCAAGGCCAATATCTATAAGAATTTTTCCAACATTTTCTTCTAGAATTCTTACAGTTTCATGCATTAGGTCTAAGTATATTATCCACCTTGGGTTGATTTTTGTGGGAAGTGATAGGTGTGGATCCTATTTCAGTCTTCTACATGTGGCTATCCAATTTTTCCAGCACCATTTATTGAATAAGGATCCTTTTCCCCAGTGTATATTTTTGTCTGCTTTGTCAAAGATGAGCTGGCTATATGAAGATGGTTTTATATCTGGGTTCTCAGTTCCATTCCATTGGTCTATGTCTCTCTTCTTGTGACAGTACCATGCTGTATAGTTACTATAGCCTTATAGTATAGCTTAAAGTCTGGTAAATTGATGCCTCCCAATTTGTGCCTATCCTGCAGAAATTATTCCACAACATCGAGATGGAAGGAATCTTCTCCAACACGTTTTATGAAGCCAACATCACCCTGATACCAAAACCAGGAATGGACGCAACAAAAAAAGAAAACTACAGACCAATATCCCTTATGAATATAGATGCAAAACTTCTCAACAAAATCCTAGTAAACCGAATTCAGGTGCTTATCAAAAAAAATAATCCATCACTACCAAGTGGGCTTCATCCCAGTGATGCAGGGGTGGTTCAACATACACAAATCTATAAATGTAATTCACCACATAAATAGAAGCAAAAACAAAGACCATATGATCCTCTCAACAGATGCAGAAAAAGCATTTGACAAAATTCACCACATTTTTATGATAAGAACGCTTAACAAAATAGACATAGATGAGACTTACCTTAAAATGATACAAGCCATATATGATAAACCCACAGACAACATCATACTGAATAGGGAAAAATTGAAAGCATTCCCACTTAGAACTAGAACCAGACAAGGTTGCTCTCTACCACTACTTCTATTCAAAATAGTGTTGGAAGTCATAGCCAGAGCAATCAGATAAGAGAAGGAAATCAAGGTCATCCAAATAAGGGCAGAAGAGGTCAAACTATTGCTCTTTGCTGATGATATGATCTTATATCTAGAAAACCCCAAAGATTCTTCCATAAGACTACTGGAATTGGCAAATTCAGCAGTCTCAGGTTACAAAATCAATGTACAGAAATCAGTAGCATTCCTTACACCAACAACAGTCAAACTGAAAACCAAATCAAAGACGTAATAACCTTCACAATAGCAACAATGAAAATAAAATACTAGAAATATATTTACCTAATGAGGTAAAAGACCTCTACAGGGAAAACTACAAAACACTGAGGAAGGAAATAGCAGAGGACGGAAACAGGTGGAAAATCATACCATGCTCATTGATCAGCAGAATCAACATTGTTAAATGTCTATAGTACTCAAAGTGATCTACAGATTCAATGCAATCCCTATGAAAATACCAACATCATTTTTTGCAGATCTAGAAAAAATAATTCTATGCTTTGTATGGAACCAGAGAAGACCCCGTATAGCAAAGCAATCTTAAGCATAAAGAAGAAATTGGGAGGTATCAATTTACCAGCATATTGCTTTTGAACTTCATCCATGTCATATTTATATTGCTGCATGCTACTCCATTGCATGAATATATCAAATTTTTAAACCATTCTTCTACTGATGTATATTTATATTTTGGTTTTTATAAAAAATCTAGTATAAACACTCCTGTGCAAGAATATTTGTGTACATACACATTAATTTCTCTTGATTAGATGTCTAAGAGTAGATAAATAGGTCATAGTTCAAATGTGTATTTAAATTTAGAAGAAACTGCCAGCTTTACAAACTTATTTTAGCATTTTACATTGTCAATAGCAATGCAGTCCCATTTTCTCCACATCTTTGCCAATATTTGTTATGGTAAGTTTTTTTTAAGTATCTAATTTAGAAATGGGAACTGGCATAAACTGGTATCTTATTGTGATTTTAATGTTCAATTATCTAATGTCTAATGATAATGAACAGATAAATATGTATATATTTATTTTACTAATAACTGTATTCAAAGGAGTACAAAATGGAAAAATTCCTACATTCATCAACAAATAAAAAGATAAATTATGATGTATTCTTAAAATAGAATGCTAGCTAGCAACAAAATGACATGAACTATAGATCCATGCAGCATCATGGATGAATTTCGAGAGCATTAATCAGACACAAACATTCCTTTTCCATGAAGCTCGAGAACAGGCAAACTAAGATATGGTGATGGAAATCACATTAATTGTATCTTGGGAAATATTAATGGAATGGGTAAATTTACTCCAAAGTGACATTGAAGAATATTTTGGCATGATGAAAATACTCTCTTAATTAAGAAAAGAAATAGCAGTCTTCAAATGTCATCCATGTGCACGTGACATTTTATTGTGTGTACATAATTGGGGCTTGAGCAGAAATCAATATAATATGTCAAGTTTATTTTTTCAGTGTATTGAGTTATCAATACACTGTCAAATAAAAACTGTGTATATTTCAGGTGTGTAACATGAAGTTTTCTTACACGTGTACATTGTGAAACAATTACCACCATCAAGCTAATTTACACATCCATCATCTCACATAGCTCACTGTTTTGTGTATATGTGGTGAGAACATTTCGAATCTACTCCGTCAGCACATTTCAAGTATACAATACAGTATTATTAACTATAATCACCAAGCTGGATATTAGACCTCCAGATCTTATTCATCTTTCATGACTTAAGCATTGTAGTCTTTTTACAAAATCTTCAAATTGTCCCCACCTGGCAACCACCATTCTTCTCTCTGTTTCTATGAGTTTGAATTTTTTAGGTTCTACATAAACGTGTGACCATGTAGTAAAATATGACTCTTTTAATAATGTTTTTAGATTGTCTCTCAGAAGCTTCCCTCATATTTCTATAATTCCTGTAAATAA
>NW_012154040.1:161772-162423 GCF_000956105.1 Propithecus coquereli
CTGAAATGTGTAGAATGTGAGTAGATTACAATAGCCTAGAGAAGGCTAAAAATATGAATTGATATTTCTAGTACCAACCACAAGACAGAGTTTGCAGTCTGAGTCAAGCCATTAATTTCCTCTTAAAATACAGAAAAAGAATAAGCAAAATGAATGTTGTTAATATAATAAAAATCAGACATTTTCGTAGCATGATATTACGATGTCCAAGATAGAATGATAGAATCCAAACTTCATTAACATTCAAATGTACAGGAAAATCAGAGCAAGGCCCAATGTGGGAAGAGAGGTTGGTTGTTAGTTCTCTTTCTTCCTTATTAGGGTTAGGTGTACCTAGACTTGGGTTATGGCTTCAATAGCTTTCTGGCTTCTATTCACTCTATCCTCTACATCAAAATCTATTTTGTCTTTGTGGAGGTCTTTGGTGGGAAAGTGCTTTCTGCTCTCTCTCCCTCATGGTAGCAAAATCTGCTTTGTATCAATGCAGGATGTTGGGTCAATGAAGTAAATATAAACATCAAACAATGAAGTTTACATAAGAAAATCTACAAAAAGTGATTTCATCTCAAACACATATAAAAATTAAAAAAATAAATAAAAAAGAAAAAATCCAATTAAAAATGAGCAAAACTTTAGACACTTTACAAAAGA
>NW_012154040.1:162473-165622 GCF_000956105.1 Propithecus coquereli
AACTTGACTAAATGGGCCAACAGAATTTAACAGTGCTGACTGAATTCATTCTGATGGGAGTCACAAGGCGGCCTGAGCTTCAGCTTCCACTTTTTGGGATCTTCTTCATCATCTACATGGTCACAGTGGTGGGCAACATGGGCATGATCATTTTGACCAAGCTGGACTCCCGGCTACGTATACCTATGTATTTTTTTATAAGACACCTGGCGTTTGTTGATCTTGGTAATTCTACTGTCATTTGTCCCAAGATGCTGGTAAATTTTATGGTGGATCAAAATACTATTTCCTATTCTGCATGTGGCACACAGATGGCTTTCTGCATCGTGTTCATCGTAAGCGAACTTTTCATCCTGTCGGCCATGGCGTATGACCGCTATGTGGCCATCTGTAGCCCTCTGCTCTACAATGTTATCATGTCTCTGAGACTTTGCCACTTGATGGTGGGCATTCCATATCTCTACAGTACCTTTCAGGCTCTGATGTTCACTATTAAGATTTTTACATTGACCTTCTGTGGCTCTGACATCATCAATCATTTCTACTGTGATATTGTTCCCTTGTTACCTATGCTCTGCTCAAATGCATGGGAAATAGAATTGTCGATCATACTATTTTCAGCATTTAATCTGATTTCTTCTCTCCTGGTAGTCCTCATGTCCTATATGCTGATTCTGTTAGCCATATTTCGAATGCGTTCTGCAGAGGGGAGGAAGAAAGCTTTTTCCACGTGTGGTTCTCATCTGACAATGGTGGTTGTGTTCTTCGGGTCTCTCCTCTTTATGTACGTGCAGCCTAAATCCACTCACTCTTATGATACTGATAAAATGGCCTCTGTGTTTTACACGTTAGTGATTCCCATGCTTAACCCCTTGATCTACAGCTTTAGGAACAAAGAGGTAAAAAATGCCTTCCGCAGGGTCTTTAAGAACTAATGCAAACTTTGTATTTAATATTCAATATGAAATGTTGTTCCAATAAACTATGATAAAGACAATGTCATTGACACTATTTCTAATAGATATATTGCATTCTTTACAGATCCAGAGCAAATTGTAAATATAACATAGTAACAAATTCTTTCTTATATGTTCAGCTGGAAAAAACTCTCATATTTTAGATCTCAATTAAATGTGATTTCCTAACCAACAGTCTTTTTTCTGATTCAACATTTTCTTTAGTAATTCCAAAGAATCCCATATTTTCCCCAAAGTGAACACTTATTAATCTCTCTACATTAGTAAACTATGTGTTTGTTTTCATAAATTATTTTTTTTAGGATAGGTATCTTCCCTGACCTGTTTCCATTATATTTTATGAATCTAAAACAACGGTGTAAACAAAGTGATTCTCTCTCAAACAACAGATATATTTTGGAGGGGTATTGGATAACTTTTTTTTTTAATCCATTCTGCCAAAGTCTGACTTTTAATTGGAGAGTTTAACTCAATGGCGTATAAAGTAATTATAGATAATGAGGACTTTCTTCTGCATATTGCCATTTGTTTTCTATACGTGATATCATTTTTCTTTGTTCCTTCTTTCTTCCACTATAAGGTCCTGTTGAGTATGTGGCTGAACACTATATTGTGCATGGCTACAGTGATAATCCCCAAGGCTGTTAAAAAAGAATATGTAATAATAAAATATCACCATGTGATTGCATTTTATAAATTGATAGAGATGGTTTTAATGCATAAGAAGTAAAATTTATAATTCAGTAAATTGTGCGAGACGCCTATAGACCAAAATATGCAGATAAACAAAGTTAGTATGCTGAGTAAGAGTAGGAAACAGGGTTAGTTACAGAAAGGAGTGACAAAGTTTCTAGTGTTTTTGTCTCATATTGGATTAAAATTTACAGTGTATGGCACGTGTGCTTGTGTGTGTGTGTGTTGTTTATGTGTGCTCTTTCCTTCTGTTTTAAATTTTACACTTTCTCGTGGCATATTTTGGAGTTGGGCTTGATAGTGATTGTTTACATGGGGTTGGATAATTTAAGGTACTCAGTCATATGAATGTGCTCAAATACAATTATCCCCACTCTTTCCTCATTAATACCTTTATTTTCCACATATGAGACTGTTCACTGAACATATTTTGCAATTTGTTTAGATTCTTAAGTATGAAATGTCTGATTTCCTTAAGTACTAAGTTTGACAGTTGATACCTCTGAAATTTCACCTTGATATTTCTTTTTGTTACTTTTATCATGAAGGTACATCCTCATTCTTTCAAACACATGGTGAGGCTTGTGATTATCTTTCAAAAAGTTTTAGGAGAAATTTTTGTGAAACTATTGATAAGTCAAAAGTTCATGTTCTTTTTGAATATGAGTTCTGTCATGGAACCAATGCTGCTCAGACAGCTCGAAACATCAACGAAGTGTTGGGGAAGGATGTGGTGAATGAACGCACAGTATGTTCATGGTTTGAGAAGTTCCATTCTGGTGATTTCAATCCTGAAAATGAGCCACGTGGGCAATCTGAGACCAAGGTGGATAATGATGAGCTGAAAGCTGTAGTGGAAGTGAATCCATCTCAACCTATGCATGAATTAGCAGTAAGGTATGACATTAAACCTCAAAAGGATTAATCTGGTTTGCAATCACATAAACTGCCTACCAAAACAAAATCTGATGCTGTTTAACAAAAGAGTTAAAAATTCTTAAATTTGATAACCACATGTTCACGATGTCCAGCATCCAAAAAATATTTATTTACCAGGTTGAAGCAGGAAGACATTACCCAAAATCATGAGGAAAGCACATTAACAATAGTAGATTCAGGAACAACAGATATGATGAAATTATCACATAAGAACTTTAACACAATTGAAAGAGGAAAAATCTAAACAGGAATATTTAAAAAAGAGAAATTTCAATAGAGAAACAAATTGAGTTACTGGGGCTAAATGTAGTATCAGAAATAAACATTACATTGTTCATTTCTTAAATACATATTAGGTATTTCAGAAAAATAGAATAGTAAATTCGAAAATGGGACTATAGAAACTATCCACACTTAAGTACGAAGAGAAGGAAAAAACAAAGACATTGGATAATAAATCACATATAGAAGGAAATAAGATAAGAATGAACACAGACTTCATGACAAAAATAACAAGCAGAAAAGAAATGGAGCAACCTA
>NW_012154040.1:167194-168635 GCF_000956105.1 Propithecus coquereli
AATGAACTATGAAGCATAAAAATACAATATGGATGAATTTGAAAAACAGTATATTGAGTGAAAGATGCCAGATAAAGAGTATGTATTGTGTGATTCCATTTATTTGAAATTCTAGAACAGAAAAATAAGTTTAGGCATAGAAATCAGTTGCTATGGGTGTGAGGATGTTGTTTGTGGGTTAGGCATGCAGAAAATCTCCTCATGATGGAAGTAGCCTATGGGGGAATAAAGCATGAGGAAATTCTCTTTGTTCTTGAAAATGTTCTATATTTTGATATAGGTATTATGCAAAAGGCACATATGAAATATATTTTTTAAGACTCACAATTGGTGCAATTTAGATCCATGCTTCACTCTACATATATCTTCCTAAATTTATTTTTCATTTGTTCATTTAACAAACAAATAATAATTGTGTATATTTATGGGGTACAAAATAATTTTTCTCTATGTGTACAATGTAGAAAGATTAGAAATAGGAAGAGAACAGGTGTACACCATTTTTTAGTATATCTTACTCCAGATGAGGTTGTATTAAACATTACCCAATGGTGATGTTAGCTCAGAGAATACAACAGTTAGGTAGTCGTTGTAGCAACATATTACATTACAATATTTGTTATGGGTTTGCTATATGAAAGGACAAGCTATTAATATATATGTCAATCATTTAGAGATGAGGCTCTAATTTCAAATATTCTAGTTATCAGTTATGTGACTGCTGGAAAATTACATAGTTTATCTGAACTCCTTTTCTTCTGAATATGGGAATGGTAATATCTATCTCACATGAATGGGCTAAAGAATTTTTTTTAACCCAGTGCCTGCTACATATTTTAATATAGATGATAAATTCAAAGGATAAATCCCATATGATAATGATAATGTCACATACAATTTATCCATGACTTTGGAACTGTTCCAGTTTTACTAGGATGAAATTGATACACGCAGTATGATGAAGTATTTCTCATTATTACTTTAATTGTTGACTCAATGTAGGTAAGTGAATGAGTATCTTTACATGATGTAGGTCTCCATGGAACCGTTCAGAACATTTACGTTGCTTCGCTTCTTCCCTTAATTGTCCCTTACATTTTCTCACTGGGGAATAGGTATGGTGTTCTAGATAATTACCAGGCATATGAAGGCACCTTTTTTAAGACTCTCAGATGATGTGGGTATAATGATCTGAATGAATTACATACCATTTCCTTAGGGGACATCACAAAGGAGGAAAACTATAAATTCTTCCTACCCAAAGAAAAAGTATGAGAAATTTGGGAGAAGAAAATTTGATTTTTCATTAAAGGTGAGTCAATAAGAATTGTCATTGATTTGATTATTACCTGGGTAAGAGTAAATGTCCCATTACTCCTAGACTCTGACCATAAATATTCATATGGTCACCAACAGTTGATTCTTTCAAATATAGCACAAA
>NW_012154040.1:169080-171766 GCF_000956105.1 Propithecus coquereli
TTATAGAGTTACTGAGAAAGCCTGAAACCTAAATAATTCCCAAAGAATTTCATCATGTCTAAAGATCGGAAATTAAGTTATTCTTTTACACACTTTTTGTATACTGTCCCTTCTATTGGTTAGCACTAAATGGAGATATTTAAAATGTATGCATAGCATGTTCAGAATGGATTAGAAATATTCTTTTTCTCACAAGAAAAATTGGATAGGGTAAAAAAAAACTAGAAAAATCTTCAGAGGAGGTAACAACTGACAGTGAAAATGGACATAGTTTCCATAAACACTAAAAAAATTAACACTTATTTTAATTGTTAAATATTTTTAAACTGCAATGGACTTCAAAGTGGTGGGATTGACGCTGGAATTTTGAGTCCAGTTAGTTTCATTTTCTACCATAAACGCTATGTTAGCAGGTCCTGTAGCACAGAAAATTCAAGATAAGGTTTTCGAGATTGGATAGTCTCCGGTTCTTATTTGTGGGAGAAGAAACCTGAAAGGGCATTGGAATTCAATGGAGAAACAGTAGACAGCTTCATCTAGGAAAAAGAGATGGAAGAGGCTCACTGATAATCTGTTCCCCTGTCCTCAGTCCAATGGATTTGGTTGACAAAGTGTTTACTAATAATGAGCATATTCGTAGAATTGCTACCAGCTGCTACAAGGTGGCTGTGGATTGCAGCTACTCGAAACCGTGGGTTTGGACCTTGAAGAGGCCTCCCAGAAGTTTCTACCTAACAGCTGTGTAGGTTAAAGCTGGCATTCTATTCCCTCATATAATCCTGCATTTTATCTGACAGAAGATTTTGAAATCCAATTACTATTCCAATTGAAAGTTACAATCTGAAAGAGTTACAAATTTTCACTGAGTAGAAACTAAATATGGTAGGACGAGAATTTAAGTGGATCAGACTAAATCACTTTCACTATCTTTAATCAGTGCAGTTCTACTTTCTTTTTTTGACTTCTCATGTAATTTTGATTAAAAAAATGGGAAATACTTTCCACTGAAATATTTTAGATCACAGTATTATTCTCTTTGAATACTGTATTCTACAATTTTAGAAATTGACTGACATTTAATAATATATGATGCCAAAAATGCTCAACTAATTTTTAAATGCTTCATAGATTCTATTGTTAGAGGAAATAAAGCATATATAATTAAATAGCCAAAATCCCTGGATATTGATTTAAACTATATATCTTTGCAGGAATTTATACACATCATAAGTGCCTTTAACCATACACTAATTTTTTTTATTTCAGCATATTATGGGGGTACAAATGTTTAGGTTATATATATTGCCTATGCCCCACCCGAGTTAGAGCTTCAAGCACGTCCATCCCCCAGATGGTGCGCACTGCACCCATTAGGTGTGAATATAATTACATATACAAGTTGAGACATGAATGTGATTATTTATTTAGAATGGCAAAATACATGTAAAATCTCAGTAGTAAACAATCTCATGGACACAAACATAAAATCTACCAATATACAAATGTTCGTTATTAACATTCAAAACATATCTCGGCATATGAGTAATAAGAGTACCCTGAGAAGACCTTTAAAATCAGAATAGGTTGCATTACTCAATTAACTGTTATTGAACCACACAAATATATCCACTGAACATCAAAGTATTAATTCAATCCTACTTTTTTTTTTTTATCAGCAAATTATGGGTGTACATATGTTTAGGTTACGTGTGTTGCCCTTGGTCCCCCCCCCCCCCCCCGAAGTCCGTGTTTCAAACATGTCCATCCTTCGGGTAGTGCGCATTGCACTCCTTGTGTATACAGATACCCGTCCCCTTGCTTGGATCCCACAATGCTTGCAGACATGCCACACCCTGATATTGGTTGAAGTGTGATGAAGTAGAAGTTGGAATGAAAAGAGAAAATGGGCTTAATTGGTCATGGTTATCATATCTTACATTTACAAATACACCTTGTGAGTGCATTCTTATAGCCCCACCCAGGAGTTTAAAAAGGCAAATGAGGGACCCTAATTCTAACCTTCATTACATTATTGTAATCTCTGCCTAGTCTGTGTTTAAGAATATCAAAATTAAACAATAATTCTTAGATGTGAGATGCCGATGTGCAAATGAAATAAAATCTCATATTGTTATATTGTTAATAATACCCATATGGTTTAAATACTCCAAGACTTGCTGAACCATTTTAATCTATGTCATATCAGTGCATGTATTTCATATGAATTCCTCTTTATGGAAAAATATAAGATTCTACTTTATATTTCATTTCTAATCAAATGTAGAAATTATGGTTCTACTTCAAATTATAAATAAAAATTTCCCATCTGTCTACATATATTATAATTTGTTTAACTGACACTATGTAAAACACCGAATAACATTACCTCTGTTTATTTCTTGAAGGGATTGTTTGACTAAATGGGCCAACGGAATGTAACAATGCTGATTGAATTCATTCTAACAGGAGTCACAAGGCAGCCTGAGCTACAGCTTCCACTTTTTGGGGTCTTCTTCATCATCTACATGATCACAGTGTTGGGCAACATGGGCATAATCATTTTAACTAAACTGGACTCCCACCTACATACACCTATGTACTTTTTTATCAGACACCTGGCTTACATTGATCTTGGTAATTCCACTGTCATTTGTCCCAAGATGCTGGTAAATTTTGTTGTGGATCA
>NW_012154040.1:173596-174734 GCF_000956105.1 Propithecus coquereli
TAAGAGATGACTTAAAATAGATGTTATAAATATATTACCTATACCTAATCATTTATCAAAATCACTACTAAGGTAATGAGAGAAATGAAAAATTTAAAAATAACCAAATGGCACTTTGAGAGATGAAACTACAACCTAAGTGTCCACCAACAAATGAAAGGATGATGAAAATTTTGTATATATACACAAAGGAATATGAGAGGTCTTCAAAAAGTTCATGAAATATGGGTATTATAAAAAATTATGCAAGGATTTCAAAAATTTTAGCAGCAAAATCAACTCAACTTGTTATATCATGTCTGAACAGGATCTAGTCTGAGGCACTAAGAAAAATAAGATATCAGTGTGAAAAGAGCCTCTATCAGAGCTACATGAATTCTGTTAAAATTGAAGAAAGAATGAACATCAAATTTATGATGAAGCTTGGGTGGCAGAATAATAAAAATATTGATGCTTTACAAAAAGTTTATAGGAACAACATCCCAAAGAAATCAGCAGTTTACAAATGGATAACTCATTCTAAGAAGAGATGAGACGCTGTTAAAGATGATGCCTGCAGTGGCAGATCATCCACGTGAATTGGCAAGGAAAAAAATCATCTCCTCTGTGCTGTAACTGAAAAGGACAAGCGATTAACAGCAGAAATAACAGCCAACACCATAGACATCTTAACGGGTTCAACTTACACAATTCTAACTGAAAACTTAAAGTTGAGCAAACTTTCTACTTGATGAGTGTCAAAAACTTGGCATAGAAAGACAAATGTCCCATGTTCTCATTCATATGAGGGAGCTAAAATAATTGATCCCATGGAGGTAGTGAATATAATAGTGGTTACCAGAGGCTGAGAAGGTTAGTGGGGAGGGGAGGAATAAAGAGGAATTGGTTAATGGGTACAAAAACACAGTTAGATAGAAGGAATAAAGTCTAGTGCTCAGTAGCAAAATAGGGCAACTACAGTTAGCAATAATTCATTGTATATTTAAAAATAACTAGAGGTGCAGATGTGGAATGACCTCAACACAGGTAATGATAAATGTTTGAGATGATTGATACCCAAATTATCCAGATTTGATCATTACACATTGCATGCTTGTATCAAAATATCACATGCGCCCCATACAAATGTATAACTATT
>NW_012154040.1:186819-188770 GCF_000956105.1 Propithecus coquereli
TTTAAAAAAAATGGATGGGATAGTACCTAGAATCATCTGTTTTTTGAAAATGCAAGAAGTCTCAGATTAAGATATTGAAAGCAGCCCTTGGATTATTTGGGGACACACAATTCTTCAAGTCTTTCTCCTGCTCAGTGCAAAAGACATCAGTTAGGACCTGCCTTCACATGTTTCTAAATTAAGAACTCATTTATAATTCCATTAGATTGCAAGGGAGTAAATCCTAAAAATGTTGCATGATGCTGGAGCATCTATTTAATTTACCATACTTAATTTCCATATTTGCTTTTTTTCCTCTACCATATGATTGCAAGTCCCATTCATTAGACATAGAATTTTAAGTTTAAAAAGAGTATTAGATTAATACATGACTTGAGGATCTCACCCAAGAAAATGCCCTTGCCATCCTAGAAATTTTCTGGCAGTCCTAGAAAATAATTCCTTAAAGTCTGTAAACACTTCTCCTTTTCTTGCCCAAACAGATGAATTCCCAAACTCCTACATGGCTCCTGGAAATTTCACCTGGGTCACTGAGTTTATTCTCACAGGTGTCTCAGACTGTCCAGAGCTCCAGATTCCCCTCTTCCTGATCTTCCTGCTGATCTATGGGCTGACGGTGTCAGGGAACCTGGGCATCATCACTCTCACCAGTGTTGACTCTCGACTTCAAACCCCCATGTATTTTTTCCTGCGACATTTGGCTATCATCAATTTTGGCAACTCTACTGTCATTGCCCCTAAAATGCTGATCAATTTTTTAGCAAAGAAAAAAACTACCTCATACTATGAATGTGCCACCCAACTGGGAGGGTTCCTGTTTTTCATTGTATCGGAGGTGATCATGCTAGCTGTGATGGCCTATGACCGCTATGTGGCCATTTGTAATCCCCTGCTCTACATGGTGGTCGTATCTCGCAAGATCTGCCTTCTGCTGGTGTCCCTCACATACCTCTATGGCTTTTCTACAGCTGTTGTGGTTTCACCCTGTATATTCTCTGTGTCTTATTGCTCTTCTAATGTAATCAATCATTTTTACTGTGATATTGCACCTCTTTTAGCATTGTCCTGCTCTGATACTTACTTACCAGAAACAATCGTCTTTATATCTGCAGCAACGAATTTGGTTTTATCCATGATTACTGTTCTACTATCATATTTCAACATAGTTTTGTCCATTCTAAGGATACGTTCATCAGAAGGAAGGAAAAAAGCCTTTTCCACCTGTGGTTCACATATGATGGCTGTCACAGTTTTCTATGGGACAATGCTATTCATGTATGTGCAGCCTCAAACTAACCACTCATTAGATACTGATAAAATGGCTTCTGTGTTTTACACACTGGTGATCCCTATGCTGAATCCCATGATCTACAGCCTGCGGAATAAGGATGTGAAGGATGCCTTAAAAAAATTCATGGCAAATCTCTGTTCTTCCTGCAGATCAATGTAGTTTTCAAACTTTTTAGGTAAATGGGGAGATTATTAATATAAGCTGCCATTATGTAAGAGAAAGAAAAGTGTGGGTGGATGAGTTACATGTTTACAAGCGATGGTGGGAAATAAAAAGATTAGTATTTGGAGAGCATTGAATTAAAATAATAAATTGAAGCTCTTGGAGTTGTGATGGTAATACAGAAACACGGATGTTTTTCATGAACTTTCTCCAGAAATTAGGTGGTACCCAGTTTGAAAAAAATATTTCCAGGATTAATAAAGATATCCATTTTTAAAAAAATTAACTTTGGTGGAGCAACAATATGTGGATGAGAGAAGTAAAGTTAATCTTTTTAAATCTTTTGCTTCCTTTTTTGTTTGTTTGTTTGTTTGTTTGTTTCTTCCTGGGTATAGTTGTGTAGGGTGGATCACTGTATCTTGGAAAACTGCAATTAAAAATGACTAAAATCCCTTTTACAGATAAGTTAGCAAAATTGAAATGCAATTAAGTTTAAAA
>NW_012154040.1:188820-190242 GCF_000956105.1 Propithecus coquereli
TTGGCCTTTGAAAATTTCTCAGGGCATATAGCTTAAACTAGGTTATCACCAAACATCTTGAAGGTCCCTATACTCTGAAAAACTGCTTTTTTCCTTTGAAATATACTGTTCTGTCCTCAACCGGATTAGTTCACAGGACAGACCTGTTATACAGTCCCCAGTACTTACTCTGTGTTGTTCATTATTTATACCACCTTAGTTTTCAAATTAACTTCAAGCTTCAGTCATCTATTTTAATGAGGATCTTTGTCTATGAAACATAGATCACATTCATTTTCTATCTACACAGAGTATCCTTTACAGAGACGTGGCATGCTATAGTCTTTATGAGAACACATTCTGAAGGCAGAATGACTTTATTTGAACCCTGCCTCCACCACTTATAATCTGAGTGACCTTGGTTAAGTCTCCTTGTCTCAGTTTCCTTGTCTCTTAAATGGGGAAGGTGTTACTATATACTTCCAAGAGTTATTGTGCTGCTCATATGAGTTAATATCTGCAAAGTGCTCAGAATCTTGCCTGGCAGAGAATGAGTTTTCTCAAGTTCTTGTTCTTGATATTCATTTGTATTCTTCTCTCTGCTGGGCTTCTTTTGATGACTCTCCATAAAGTATTTATTAGTATGAAGAATGGCCAGAAGCTTTTTCTGCAAAAGAGAGATGTATGATCGGAAGATCATGAGAAGTAGTGATTCACAGGCATTAAGGACAAATGTGACAAATTTGTCAATGTCATGTTTCTACTGCAGAGAAGCATCTTCAAAAAATTCACTGTTGCCCGAAATCCTAGAATGTTCTTCCGTGATTCATTATATAGCTGATCCCTTCTCAATCTTTAGGTTTCATTTCAAATGCCACTTTCTCAGAAAGCTTTCTCTAATGTTCCCTGTAAAATTACTCTCCTAGGTTACTCCACTGTATCTTCTTATTTCATTGACATATTACAACTTAAGATTACCTTGTTTGTACAATTTTAACATATATTTATCTTTTCCGTATCATTATTATACCTTATCCATGCTTTGAGGGACAAGTCATTCATTTAAAGCTTGAACATTGTCTGCCAAAAAGTAGAAATTCAATAAATAGGTGACAAATGTTAATAATATGATTCACAGATACCAAGGTAAAGAAAGACGTTTGGTGTCAAGAACAAATATATCAGACATTCAACAACGTTAGGAGTCATTTTGGTCTTATTTCTCTGATTCTTTTTATATTACCACTCTATTCTTTCTTATCACTGCAGAAGTATTGCTTATTTTTATTTCTATTCTATCCTTTTCAGAAGGAAAGAAAATGTGGTCAGAGCAGAACTTGGGCTAGAGAAAAAATTTAAAAAAAAGAAAAAAGAAAAATGTCAACAGCTCTGGGCTTTTAAAGTTCAGACATAGATGATGACATAGTCTTGACTCTCTGGAAT
>NW_012154040.1:193892-195796 GCF_000956105.1 Propithecus coquereli
TTGGACTTTAATACTGTTCCTTGGCCTCTTTGGGCTCTTCGTGCCACTGAATCAACAGGCAAAGAAGGGAGTTATAGTAGCTGAGGTGACTGACCCTGACTCACAAAGGGAAAGTGAGCTACTACTACACAATGGAGATAAGGAAGAGTAAGTCCAGAATACAGAGCATCCCTCAGGCCATCTCTCAGTATTACCATGCCCCGAGGTTAAGTCCAATGGAAAACTACAGCAGACCAAACTAGGCAGAACTAGCTATGATGCAGACCCTTCAGGAATAAAGGTTTGGGTCGCCCCATGAGGGAAAGAACTATGACCAGCTAAGGTGTTTCCTGAAAGCAAAGGGAATATAGCATGGGTAATAAAAGATAGTTATAAATACCAGCTACAATCATGTGAATGATTACAGAAATGAGGACTAGAATTATCACAAGAATCCCCTCCTAATTTTGTTATGAGTATTCATGTGTGTTTGTGTACATATATTAAGCGAATATAGTTTCTTTGCTCTCTTATTCCCTTATCCTATACCATAAGATAGATGAACATTGTCAGTATTTAAATATTGTTAATTTTATATCACAGAATTTTAGTCAAGGGATATCAGGAGAGATGCAGACAACACTCAAGGAATATACTTCCTCTTCTGAGCGAGGGATTAGTGAGTTTTCACTTGTATGCAGGATAGCTTTATCATGTAAAGCAGAACTGTGACTTTATTATTCTTGTTATTTGGAGATTAAGTATGGTTTAAAGAGGTGCATATGGGTGCCAAGTTTACAACGGGGTAGATTAATGATGGTTGATTCTATGTGTCAACTTGACTGAGATATATCATGTCCGGATAGCTGGTAAACATTATTTCTGGGTATGTGAGTGTGTTTCTGGAAGAGATTAGACTGGTAGACTAAATAAGGAATACCACCCTCACTAACGGGGGTTGGCATCAATCCAATCAGTGGAGGCCCTGAATAGAACCTAAAGGCAGATGAAGGGTGTGTTTGTTCCCTGATTAAGCCTGGACATTCTTTTTCTCCTTTCATCAGACATTGGCCTCCCAGGTTCTAGAGCCTTTGGATTCATATTAGGATCTACCCCCTGCATGCTCTGGTTCTCAAGGCTTCAGGTTTGGAATGGAACTATACCACCAGCTTGATTGGGACTTGCAGACTGTAAATCATAAGACTCATCAGCCTACCTCATTGCCTAAGCCAATTTCTCACAATAGAATCCTTCCTATACACCTATATCTACATCCTATCTGGAGCATCCTAATACACTAGTGAATATCAATTGCCCTTGACAACTAATGGACAGCCTCTAGGCATTTTGTTATGCTCACAAATACTTTGGGTATTATCGACAAATTGTTTGGCATCTCCTCAGGGAGAGTCTCAAAAGGTGAAAACATCCATAAATTGTACCCACTGTGCTGTATGAGAAACACATGGGAGAGGCAAGACAGAGATTTCATTACAGGTAAAAAAAGGTAGAATGTTTCATGGGGTGCTCTATGTTATAGATATCAATGATTCAGTGACATCGTAGAGTTCCACTTTAATTTAATCGCACAACCATAGCAAAACGTGACCATTTCTGATTCAGGTCTCCGGGTTTTCTACTACTCAATAATACCTGAGCAGAAATAAGACCCCTCCCTTTTTTCCTGCATATAAAGTTTTTGTATATTTTATATAGTGTGATGGGCTGAATGCTCATAAGCATCTTTGAAACACCATCATGGTATTTTGCTTAAAAAATATTTGTTTTTCACAAATAATTTTCTCTAATTGAGGCCAAAACTGACATCAAATGAAGTATAATTAAAAGGATATGAATATTTTTTAAATGAAAGAATAAAAAGCTATGGTTATTTTGTAACTCATGTTCATATCCTTTCAAATACT
>NW_012154040.1:195846-197168 GCF_000956105.1 Propithecus coquereli
AAAAAAAAAAAAAAAAATTAGCTGTGCACTCCCAAATCAGAAACATGGATTTGAATCCCAACTGTCCTGCAGTCAGCTGTCTGACTTTGTTTCAGGTATTTGTGTTTCATTCTCCTTTTCCTAATCTGTAAAATGGACATAATACTATGATTTTTACATCAAGGTGTAGTGAGATAAAATGAGGTAACTAAACACCTCATTGTGCTTTTCAAAAAGTTAGCTATTTTCAGCATTTGTATTAACATAAATAAGATTATTCTGAAATCTATAGTGACTTGCAAATGATAAATTATTAAACTAAAATAAAAAAACATAGAACTCTATTTCTTCCAGTATGGAGACAACGTGCCACTGTGTCTGCACAGGTCCAATGACAAATTTGTCAGAGTGGAGGGCCTGCAGTGGATTCATTTCACTTTATGTTATTAATGTCAATATTTGTTCAATAAAAACAATAGTTTTTTGCAAATCAGATTATAATTTTACATGACTTAATACAGAAGACTTTTGAACAGAAACCATGGTAATTTGGACTCTTCCGCAGTTCACATCTTGGTATGTAAAATGGGTTTGGTGAAAAGAAATATGCCTTTCCCACAAATACATCTTTCTGCTCTTCATCCCATTCTAGGAATCCCAGTATATTAAAAATCCCTATGTTTGGAACAAAAACTCTTCACAAGGTATTAAACATAAAGACACCACTTATAGCAATTAAAGTATAAAAATACCACTTGGACGTAGTAATGTTTCTCTCTGGTGCATCATCCACATGCCTGAAAACACATGGCTCAGATGAATTGCACCCAGAAATGGAATTTATTCTCCTGGGCCTCACGGATAATTAGCAGTTGAAGTTGCTCCACTTTGTGGTTAAACATTCTCTTGACACAGGTATGATGGCCTCCCTCTTCTCTACAGTGACCCTCCCCTTGGGGAACCCGATGACATTCAACTTCAGGAACAAGGGCGTGAAAGTTGCCTTGAAAAAGTCATCATCGATAGAAACCAGGCTTTTGTGTTCACGAAATTAAGAAACCAACTTGAGTGAACAAAAGTGGACTTTCCTTCATGATCTGTTTTCTGCAGATTAATAAAATTAATAGAGTGCCTTGGTTTTAGTTGTCAAACAATAAAGATCTGTTCACTGTAAAATAAAATCATTCTCTGTATTCTTTGTAAGCAAGTTTCACTTAGAAGTATATTCTATATGTGGAAAGCACCCTAAGAATTTACATAAATTCTACTTCTCACATAGAAAAGTCTTTTAAAAATCAATTATCTCATTTGATAACTACACAACTAGGTACTTGTGGAGAATA
>NW_012154040.1:197218-198868 GCF_000956105.1 Propithecus coquereli
TTGATATATTATTAACCAACTGAGCAAGCCTAGGTAATCATTAAAATTCAGTAGGTTTCCCATGGCCATTGAGTGTCATTATTATGCTGAAATAACTCTATGGAAAGCAACACACTACTCAGAAATGTTGAATCCTCCACCATATAAGAGGGGTACAAAATCAATGAAACTCTCTCTCAATCCTTTCTTTCAATGGGAATGTCTTTACCCATTGGACCGATAGTAAGAACAGGTAAAACTAGTAAAAGAAACTCTTGCCTAATAAATTATCTCTTCTAATTGATAAATTATCCAAAGAGTTTTTTTCTATCTTAAGGAGAATAAATGTGAATGATTTTAAGTAAAAAGTTTTATTTTATCAGTTGGACTAACATTGTGACAAATCTTTTAGTGGGTAGTGGGCATTGCTTCCTTTATTTTATTACAGAATTCTTGATAAACGGTCCTAGTTTAAAAATGGACAACAAAGTGAAGAGACAATCTACAGAATGGTAGAAAAATTATTTGGAAAGGGATAACTATCCAGAATATATAAGGAACCCAAACAACTCAATAGCAAGAAAAACAAATAATTGGATTAAAAAATAGGCAAAAGACCTTTCATGCACCTTTTCAAAAATGATTATCTCCTTTAAAACCAAAGTAAAATAGTTTGTATACACGTTTCAGAGTTTTGTGTTTTGGAAGTGGAAAAAACAATTGACAGGAAAAGAGATCAGACAAAAGTTAAATAAAGTTTAGTTTCTTTCCAGTCTGGTCTATTGTCTGTTCTTTCACTGCACTGTGTGTATGTACTGTTTGGAAATTAATAGTTCTCACTATATATTATTGAAGCAGAGAATGAATAAATGGAGATACACTTCTGAGAAAGTAGCCATTAGATGTGATCAAGGGCAATGTTAAGGACAGAATGTGCATAGTCTTGGTTTCAGATGAGAGTTGGAGGTAAAGATAGGAGCCATTTGTAGGTGAGTTGCTTATCTACTCATGTTAGTGAAAATGGTATGGTGAGTAGTAGACTAGTGTGTATTTTTACAGCTGTACTTTTAAATCATAGATTCAATTTTTAGGGTTTGACTATAATTATTTGGATTACATAGAATGGAGTAGAATTCAGTAGAAGACAAAGGAACATTATAAGTATATGCCAGGTCATGAGAATATTATTCTGGATATATACATTAGATTCATGATGTCTTGTAATAAGTATTTATTTCTGTAGTTTGTGATCAAAACAGTTTGGATCTGAAAGCTGGTAGTTTAGATAAAGGTTGTAGTCTGGGTAGCCCAATATAAAATTTTTATTTTATCTTTCTTTTTCTCTTTCCTTTTCCATTTGTAGCTTTTTTTAAAACTCAAAATTGGCTTTAACTATTTTAACATAAAAATTAGAGATTTGGAATGTATGGGTCCTTAGGTTCTTATTTCCCTCAATTCTCATGCACTTTAATTAGACATTAAAGCTCGATCTGTACGAGGATTTCAGGACATAATATACAATCTATTTCAGATAAAATTAATGTAAGTATTTCTTGAAAGCTATTGCTTATGTTTATTAAAACCAAAAAAGTAACTAAAATGCATTTTTGATAAATTGAGCTATAGTTGCAAGTACACTATGAGTAAATTTTGAGGAAAATGTGCAAAAAA
>NW_012154040.1:211473-214174 GCF_000956105.1 Propithecus coquereli
TAAAAAGAAATTGCTAGAAAGAATAAATAAAAACGTTCCATTTTCAGAAGATAAAATAGAGGCTTTGAGAGGGTAAGTACATTTTCAGAGTTCACTGAAACATTAGGTATCAGAACCAGGTTTCAAAGCTAGGTGATTTAGCTCCAGATTTTATACTCTTAACACATGGTCTACATTGTCTCTTCATGTCATTTTTTCTGCTCCACTGATGTCACCCTGAGATGGCAGAGAATAAAATTTCACTTTGGTATGTTTCAAATTAGAGAAGGAGAGACAGCAGAGGGATCAATTATAAAGTGAATAAGTTCTGGCGACCTAATGTACGGCACTAACTGCGGTTCATCATACCGCATTGTTTACTTGAAAATTGATGGGAACCAAATTTCAAGCGTCTCACCACATGCGCGCGCGCACACACACCCACACACACACACACACACACACACACACACACACGCAAAAGGGAACTATGGGTGGTAATAAATGTGTTAATTAATTTGATGGTAATAATCTTTACATAATGTATGCATATATAATATTATCACACTGTACACCTTGCAAATATATAATTTTTGTCAATTAACTATCTTAAAATAAATAAGGAAGAAGCAGTGAATACCAAGAACTATGTCAACCATGTCAAATGAATTCAAGAAAGACACAACTAATCAATAAATAGACTCACAGAAGTATAAACCAATCAGTCCATTTTGTAAAAGTGACTTTACTCAAATAAAAAGATATCACATTCAGATGGAACAGCTCAAGGGGGTCCTGCTTCACCTGGAGTAGGAGCTGGCACAGACCCGGGCAGAGGGGCAGCACCAGGCCCCAGAGCACAAGGCCCTGCTGAACATCAAGGTCAAGCTGGAGGCTGAGATCGCCACCTACCGCTGCCTGTTGGAAGCTGAGGAAGACTTCGATCTTGGTGATGCTCTAGACAGCAGGAACTTGGTGCAAACCATCCAAAAGACCACACCTGAAGGATAGTGAACAGCAAAGTGGTGTCTGATACCGACGACACCACAAAGTTCTGAGGCATTAAGGGAGTAGGATCAGGGTGCCTTTATACTAATAAAAAGTTCAGACGTCATTGAAAAAAACAAACAAACAAAAAACTATCCCAAAGCAGATGAATGCAGGTAGTTTGAGCAGATTTGTAATAAATTGCAAAGAAGGGGATAGCATGAATTAGCATTTAATAGTCAGGAATATGCTGAAAAAGAAATATCCAAGCAGGTTTTCCTGACTTCTATCCTAACAAGTTCAGCCACCTTTGAAGAAAGAAGATTAAGGAGAAGCAGAATTTATTTTTTAACTGTTGACTGTTAATGATTAGGTTGAATTCTACCAGGGACAAATAATAGATAAATGACCCTCCCCAAAAAGGTGAGGAAATATTTATTCTCCTTCTCCTTCTCACCTTCTCTGTATTGAACTTTAATCATTTTTATGAGAACTTCAGCTATATGGGGATTAATTTAAGGGCAAACAATGGCAAACACACTGATTCTGATATTGTTGAGCTACTGAACTAATAGAAAGAAAAATCACCAGGCACCAATGTCAGAAAACTTTTTTGAAAAAATTAAACCATCTTCCTCAAGCCAGCATTCCTTCAGTGGTTCATAATATGCATGGGAAAAGCATTTCCAAATGATAAAATGGGGGAAGGAAGAAACTCCACATGGTATTTTGAAGGCTGGGCACCATGTTATTCCAGAGTGTGCCATTCATATAGACTAAGAAGACTAAAATGCCTCCCTCAAAGATGTACAATACATTGGGTATTGCTATGATTAATGTAAACATCTGAAACTAACCCACCACAGTGATTAGACAAATGCAAAGAAGAACATGCAACTCAGAACTATCAATTCAATTTCAAGAAAATAAACTTTATTAATCAACCTGTATAGTTTGTCATTGAAGGAGTTTAATAGAACAAAAGAAAGGAAATACTAATGGAAAAATTTGAGTATGAAAGGTAACACTATTATCTTTAGTATAAGAAATGTTGTGTGATTTTTAAAAATATTTCGTAATCTGCAACAATCTTAATATTCCCAAATATCACATTATATCTTCACATGATTTCTTAATTGGGGAAAAGTGCCACCTGGGAAGAAAGGGTTGGGGAGAATGAAAACTTGGTCAATTGCTGGATTTCCTGGACAAAGAATAAACCACTAGAGAGGTGAACAGGAGTGACAAAGGTAGAGAGGTTTTAGAAGCCAGAATACAAAAGGAGCTATAATCTAATTTCCAGCATAGATAAGTGGCACACTTGGGAAAAATGAGGGCCATAACCTTCACAAGGGCATGTGGTGTTTCTCCCATTTTCCACAATTCATATTTGAGCATAAGTTTACATTGTATTTAGTTGGTCTTGTAAGTACCCTGATGGTAAATACTAAAATGTTTTGTACAATATTCTTTAAATCCCAGCTAAAACGCATAATATAATATGTGAAATAATAAGAGAAATATTGGAAATATCAGAATATTGGTTTACAACTCAGAGCAATAGAAAATAGTCAACATTAGAGTGGACAAAATAAAATTCAGTTTTCATTCTGTCATAGGAAATGTTGGGTTTTAAGAGTTTACCTCTTTATGGAATCTTTCTTTGGCCATCACAGCTAATATTAATTCTAAAAACTTATGTACTTATTGTATTTTCAAAATAATCCATTAAAAA
>NW_012154040.1:214636-218284 GCF_000956105.1 Propithecus coquereli
ATTTTTATTTCAGCATATTATGAGGGTACAGATGATTAGGTTACGTATGATGCCCTTGCCCTCCCTCCCCGCCCCAAGTCCGAGTTTCAAGTGTGTCCATTCCCCCGGAGGTGCACATCGCACTCATTGTTTGTGCATATGGGCATTTTAAATGAATGTAATAATAAAATATATGTTTTCTTTGTGTCTGGCTTCTTTTAATTATCAGAAACCTGGATGTATTTGTATTATGTCATGAGGCACTGGATCTTCTTTATTTCTTTTTTCTTTTTTGGTTGGCTTTCTCTGACAATAGACTGTCAGGGAAAGGTGGGAACTGCCTCATGACTACTAGGTGAAAGTAGAAGTCTTGATTCTCCACCTGGTCTCTATTGATAATGGGGGAGTGAGCCCTCATACAGCACCTCACATGGTCTAACAGTGCAGAGGGGGAGTTCATTACCACTGTGCAATACCCTCATCTGACACCACTTCAGCATAGAACATGAGGGGACCTCAATACGACCAGTGAATGGACTTCCAGGCTACATATCTGGTCTCCATTGTCACCATGTACTGGGGGGAGGGGCTCCCATTACCAGAAAACAGGAAAGAAAGCCTCCCTCCTGCTTGTTCTTTGACATCACATCCACAGAGGTGTTAAAATAGGTCATTGCAGTACTCCCCCTAACTTTGGATGTTGGTTGTGTAGTGTGGAATGGTATTTTGAAAAATTAGAACAATGATTCTAGGGTCAAACATTCACATTCAACACAACTGAATTTCTTTTTCCTTACCTTTTCTTTATTTGTAAAATTAAATGTCTATAATTTTTATCAGTATATCTTTCTATTTATCACTGTAAACTTATGTAGGTGTGTGGAATACAAACAAACAGAGTTTTTTAGAGTGTTCAAAGAGACAGGGTGTTAATTTCTCTGTGATTTTCATCTCTTTTAATGCTTCCCAACAGAATTTAGGAAACAAAATAAAGTTCATTTCAAATCATTTTCTTCTTTGGACAGAACTTTCAGACAATAATTTTCTATGATTGAAATAAATGTACCTCCAGACCAATAAGAAATTTATGGTTTAATTAATATTTGTTTACTGCTCAAAAGATTGTCGAGTTTCAGACATCACGTTGAATTTTTGGTACAATTCAAATGATTACTTGGTATCCTTCCAAAGTTCAATAACAAGTTAACTTACTTTGATCTAATGCATATAATAACCTCTTACTTAAATTCATAAGCTTAATAAAATCTATATTAAAGTATAAAAAGTAAATCAAAACTAGTTAAACATGTTGAGTTGTTTCCCACATGTTAAAAAAATATTTTCTATTAGTTGTTAATTCTTTATTATATGTTGGTTCACCATGGTGATCTGCCATTCACGTATTTATTTTTTACCTGTTAAGCAAATTAAGTCCCAAAAGATCAACCATAACATAATTGTTTATGCTTGTGGAACATCATTATATTTTTGGTTCAGAATTACTTAAACTGATGTAATTCAATGAAAATGTTCTAGAGGGAGGGATAGATCATACAAAATAAACTCACAATACTTAAGTAATGTTAAGTATTGTTGGCATTCACAGAATTTTACCTCAAGGTATATTTTACTCTTTTTGCTTTTGTTGTGGATTACTCAAAAGCCATATATAATAGGAAAAAAACAAAAGTAATTGAGGTAATCCTAAAATAGTATTTGCCATAGCACAAATTTGTATTCCTTTGTTGAACTATTCTACTAGTATATTTGGAATGTCAACTAATTTCTAAGTCTTGCTAATATTGGGGGAAAATTGAATCATTTTGCTTACCAAGAATTTGAAATTTAAAGTAGCTTACAGACGAATTCACAGGTGACTTAACGGTCCGATGTAATAACTGGGAGATATAATTTAGAGAAACATCATTAGAAGGAAGTGACATTTCACTTCAGATCTGAAGGATAAGTAGAAAGACAGTAGCCAACCAGAGGGATGAAGACAAAGAGAGGAGTATTCTGACCAAACTATGTACAAAACCCATGGTCCCGTCTGAGAGACTGAAGGTAGACAGTATGCCTGGTGCATGGAGATTACATGAAGAATAGTGCACGGAATGAGACGAGCCTACAAAGAAAGGCTTGTTTAGCAAATGTTCAATTAAACACAGTGAGAAATTTGGACTCTATCTCAAGAGTAATGGGCAATAAGAAGCTAAGATTTGCGTGTTGGAAAGTACACTCAAAATGCCATATGCGCAGAGTATGTGGCAAAACTGGCTGAAAGATAGCAATTAGAGGGCAATAATGCAGAGAGCTGTAATTTGAAGCCTAAATAAATAAAATGCAGAGGCTGTTAGAAGTAGAATGACCTGAAAAAAACAGGCTAAATAGTTAGTGGTGTTCAATTGTTGATTGGTAGAAGTTAGAAGTATATATGAAACATGTTTTCCTTTTAGTTTTTCACCTGTGTAGGAGAATCCACCATTCAATGAGTTATAAAATATATACTACAAGGAGTATTGGTGGAGTAGGGTGATTTTTGAATGGATGAATTCTCTTTGAACATGTTAAATCTGGGTACCTCTGTAATATATAACTGAAGTTGTCTGGGTAACTGTGTAATGGACATATGTGTAACTGGAGTTCAGAGGAGAAATATGGCCTAGAAATTTATATTTTTGCATCACCAGCATACAAATGACAATGCTACTTATAGCAATAGATGATAGCTCCCAAAACAATGTGAAAAAATCATATGAGTTGGGTAAGGAAAGAATTCTAAAGTAATAGTGTTATTTAAAGCATAAATAAAAGAAGCAGAACCACTAAGGAAAGTAAAATTGGACAGAAAGGTGTGAAACCTCAGAGATTCTGATGACTTATTATAGAAATCAATAAAATAGTGGTTCTCATGATGAAAGTTAGTGTCAATGATGTCCAATGCCACAGGGAAGTCAAATAAAAAATCTTCTTGTGATTTTGGAGGAAGGAGAATGTTGGCGAACTTGGAGAAAGTAATTGCATTAGAATACTGGGAAAAATATCAGGATATGAGTTTGAAACATAAATGTGAACGATGAAGTGAGTGTTGGTCACTTTTCCAAGAGGTCCAGTACTGAACGAATGAACAGAAGAATAGAGGTAAAGGGGTCAAGGTAGAGGAACAGAAGGTTGATGGGAGAGATTTAATAAACTAGCATAGGAGGGAGATTGGAAGACAAAAATGTATGGGAACCAAAATAGAAGTCTATGTATTAGAAATAGGACACCTCCCTAAGCACCCCACCAACAAAAGTTGGATAGATGTGGAAACAGGTAGTTTTTTGCAAGTGACAGCAAGAAGTTAAGAAATAAAGAAATTTTCTATCTTATTATTTTATGTTCACCTCTAATATCAGAAATTATAGCATCTACTTAGAGTAAGTGGTGGGGATTGTATGGGGAAGTATGAAGAAATCCAAAGGTTTTGAACTATCTGCATAAAGACTGGCAGACAGAACCTTGAGAAAGCAGGTCAAGTAAATGACCAGTTGATTTTGAATGTGATAAGTTTGTAACAGCTCACTTTCGCCTAGATATTGTTCATAGTGGTTCAGATTCAATTGCAAAGAGAACATTTCAAAATACCCAGATTTTGATATAACTAGAAAGAAATAGTAGAAGGAAATT
>NW_012154040.1:221924-224147 GCF_000956105.1 Propithecus coquereli
TAGAGATGGGATCTCACTCTTGCTCAGGCTGAATCTTGAACTCCTGACCTCAAGTGATCCTCCCACCTCAGCCTCTCAGAGTGCTAGGATTACAGGTTTGAACCACTGCATCCGGCCAAGAAATGAGAAGACTTGTGTCTTGTCTAGATTCACAATACCGGTAAATGATAGAGCCAATTCCTCACTTTCAATTCTCAAACTCACTGAGTATATGCCTCACCCACTTTTTCATTCTCAGTTGTTTCCACATAGAAGGCATTTGATAAATTTTGAGTCATCGAATTATAAAGAATTGAGAGGGAGAGATCTTAATATATTATTCCTCTTTAGCTACAACATCTTCATAGTAAGCGAAGAAACTGTATTTGGAAATACTGGTTTTATTTTAACTCTGTGTGATATTGAGAAATTTGGGTTATATTGAAATAGTTCACTGTCTTATGTATGATAGTCCAAGTTTGTTGCATAGATCATCCGGAAAATATTTAAATCATCATATCAAAGTTTAATAGCAAGGATTTTTTCTGTGTATTTTAAGATGATGATTTCCTTAGCACTCCACTTTCTCTGCATTCTGCTGGAAAAGATAGCATTAGCAGAGTTACCTTGATATTAAATATTTAGCAACATAGATTCTGTATCGGTTTAGATCACTAGAGCTACTGCATACTATTATAGTTCACTACCTGTTCTATATAAGTGCAAGAGTAGGAATTGAACTCTTCAAACATCTTGGCTAACAATTTTACCTTTTCTAATAAACAGCTGTTATCATGGGCAAATGTCTGTACCTCAGTTTCCTCATTTGCAAGATTCAGTAATAGTTTTCATCTCTTGGACTGATTGCAAATATTAAATAAAAGTGTAAATATAAAGGGCATTGCATAGTTTCTAACGCATTGTTAGTACTTCACAAATGGTGGGTTTTACACTTAATATTATCATTGTTATTGTATTAGTGATTCCTTTTATTTGTTCTTAGGTAATGGGATAAAAATTTCTTTTGACATAGTTGGTAACATATTCTCCATTTTAAAATCAACAAAATGAAAATGTAAAATTAAGAGATTATTTTATTACAATCTTTTCAGCAAGTTAATTCTTATAAATTTCTGTTTGTGTGTACATTGATGAACATATTTTAAATGGATTTTTTAGATTCTATCATACCCGTTACTTAAAATATGCATATTTTTCTTTAAAAAATGAAACCACTTTTGTTTCACTTAGCAAAGACAGATTAATAAATTATGAATTTATTTAGTTCCAAATTTTCAAAGTGAAGATTAACCACCATCTACTAAATGATTTTCATGTTGTCAAGGGCTAGGTGAGTTCTTTTAAATGGTTTACCTCAGTTAATTTTCATATCTTCCAATTGAGATGGGTCTTTAAAGAATGAAAAACAAATTAAAACAGTTCATGTACTTTACTAACACACACATAGCTAAAAACTGGAAGAAACAAGATTTGAGTTGACTTTTCTTCAACTATAAACCTTAATTTTTAATGACTATATACAGTTATACAACATTGGGATTTAAAAGGGAAACTAAATGATGATTTACAGAAAGTCACCCCATAGCTAGATTTAAATTAAAATTTTTCATAAATTAAAAAAAAATCAAGAGAAAGTTTTTATGCCAAATCAAGAGTCTGGCATAAAAATGGATCCTACTGCCATGTTGCTCATCTATTCCAGAAAAGAAATGAAAGAGAAAGGTCTCCACATATAGAACAGAGGACTTTGACCTTTATCATTCCTTTGCTATCAGTGATCTTAACTTCAAATGTTCCTGAGAATCTTTCATATCCCCCAAAAGCCAGATTCTTAGCTGTTCCTATAAAACATAACCACATTTCACTTTGACATCACTGGGTACCATTTCCTATTATATATATAAAACTGCCTTGATGTAGAGCTTAAAGAAAGGATCTTTAAGAGCCCTGAGGCTCAATTTTCTCATTTATAAAGTGAGACTTTTAGGAAAATTATCTGTAGTTGTCCTAAAGCTGTGTGATTACTTATATAAAAAAATAAACATCCTATCCTCAATTTAATTACTTACAGACCAAATCAAGTGCCAAAAGGAATACCTGAGAAAAAATAGTCTATAAATATATAAATAGCAATGGTTATTTTTCAAAGATTATAACCTAATATTGATTTGATGGAGTCAAAATAAAGGAAACCGACAAAACGAAACTGTAGCCTACAGATAG
>NW_012154040.1:235857-236482 GCF_000956105.1 Propithecus coquereli
CAGGAGTTTGAGGTTGCTGTGAGCTAGGCTGACGCCACGGCACTCACTCTAGCCAGGGCAACAGAGTGAGACTCTGTCTCAAAAAAAAAAAAAGATTGTTAGATTTTTTTCATGCACTTACTCAAGATGAAATTGCAGGCTCCTGAAATTAAAAAAAAAAAAAAGTGTTTAATGCTATCTTTTCCGGTAAATAACTGTTTCATTCGAGAATATTCAGAATTAAGGACGCTCTGACTTGCATATGAGACTTGAACCTACTCAACTTTTTCTCACAAAGTCTTTTATTTCCATTGCAACTGTGAAGTTACAGTGTGAACCCTAATTGAGGGTGATTATGAGGCTACCACACATTTTAAAAGTGAAATAAATTACCTTCACTGAAAAAGGTGTTGAGGAAGAGGTTTATTTATCATTGATTATAATTTTTTGGCTTTGCCAAGGCCGTCTATGTATCAGCATTTCCTATGCTATTGGTTTTATATAACGTCAAGAGTTGTGGTGGTTCCAAGTTACATGTAAAATCACATCGGGGGAGCCATATGGGAAGACAAATGCATCAATGCCAACTGTGGTGAATATTTACTGTTAAGTGAAGTGGAATGTTTAAGTACCACATTATGGTAGA
>NW_012154040.1:236532-238019 GCF_000956105.1 Propithecus coquereli
AATAAAGTATTATTATTTTCTTAATTTTAGTATCTTTATGGTTTCACGACATTTATCTGAGGCTTTCTTTGAGGCATCTTTGACTTCTTTGTTCCTCAGACTATAGATTAGGGGGTTCAACATGGGGATCACCACTGTGTAGAATACAGAAGCCATTTTGTCTGTGTCCAAGGAGTGGTTTGATTTGGGCTGTAGGTACATAAAGATCAGCGTGCCGTAGAAGATAGTAACAGCCACCATATGGGAGCTGCAGGTGGAAATGGCTTTGCGTCGCCCCTGGGTAGAGCGGATCCTTAGGATGGCAGCAATGATAAAGATGTAGGAGGTGAGGACAATGGAAGATGAACAGATCATATCAAAGCCAGCAAAGGCAAAAATCAGAATTTCCTTCATGCGTGTGTCTGAGCAGGACAACACTAAGAGAGGGAGGTCATCACAGTAGAAATGGTTAATTACATTGGGGCCACAGTAAGTCAGACGGAAAGTGATGATGGTATGGAAGAGGGCTACCAGGAAGCTATATATATATGGAATGGCCACTAGTTGAATGCAGACTCTTCTTGACATCATTGTTGAATAATGCAGGGGACTACAGATGGTGACATAGCGATCATAGGCCATGGAGGCTAAAAGGAAACATTCAGTGATCATGAAGGTGAGAAAACAGCCCAGTTGTGTTGCACAAGCATGGAAAAGAATAGTGTTGCATTCCACAACAAAATTCACCATCATCTTTGGTGTAATAGCAGAGGAGTAACAAAGGTCAACAAAGGCCAGGTGACTGAGAAAATAGTACATCGGGGTATGGCGTCGAGCATCAATCCTGATTAAGGTAATCAAGCCAAGGTTGCCTAGCACTGTGACGAGATAGATAACTAAAAACACCATGAAACATGGGGCCTGGAGCTCTGGCCGGTCTGTAATTCCTTTGAGAATGAATTCAGTAACATAAGAGATATTATTACCTTTTGCCATGTATTCCAGAAGATTTTGTGGACTTTGCTGCAGTTGAAGGATGATACTTCTCACAGCCCCTGCCAGTGTTGGGTAAAGGTGTTCAATGAATCTTCTTGCCTTGAATCATATCATCATGTAGGCAAAAATGTGCACAGTGACTCTAATGATACGCCATTCTTGCCTCAGGAGGGGAGTCGTTTACTATCAGAATAGTTTTCTTAAGAGCTTTTGCTTTGTGAGTTTAGAAAAATAAAAGAGAATGTTGGTTTAAAATAAATGTCATGAGAGCAATTGATACCACTAACACTAATATCTGAGAGTTTTTGCTGCCGCTATCTTTCCCATGCATATAAACACATAGCAGCACAGAAATAATTAACCTATAAATGTAACTACATTTTATCTTCCTACTTTTCCATTGTGTGCATTCTCCCATAAAATATATCAAACATATTGAAATAAATTTATATGCTAGTATATATCAAAATCATTCTATATCTAGCATGATCTACTCACTTTCCTATATTTCT
>NW_012154040.1:238069-238565 GCF_000956105.1 Propithecus coquereli
TTGAATAGTTCAAATCTCTGAGAAAAACTAGGTTTCCCTTAATACATGATGGTTAATAGCAAGGAATTAAAATTGTGTAAAGACATGAAAACTTCGATTCAATTAGTGTTTAAGGATCACTTCTCTAAATAATTCTACGTACAGAAAAGTGCAGTGAAACCTCAGAAAACCAGTGTTTTTCAGGTGAGATATCAAGATTTTATAGGTCTGAATTTTTTTTACCTGTAAAAAAGAAAACGTCTATGACACATCTAAATGTCATATATGTGCTATGTGAGAATATAGTATGTGTCTCTCCACAAAAATGTACACTCAAAAGACAAAGCGTGGTGAATAGAAACACAGGGCTTTGCTGTTGAATCTGTTTTAAAAACCAGAGAATTCATTCACCTCACAAGGTTTTCTACAAGCACTTCATGGCAGCATATCTGAGTCATTTAAAAATTAAGTGCAGGAGAGGAAATAATCACTTTGGATTGCAAACCTCGAACTGTGT
>NW_012154040.1:242835-244438 GCF_000956105.1 Propithecus coquereli
TCTCTAAAAACTGACATAAAACACAGAATTCCTTCTACCACAGTTTTGCCTCTATCTTTGGAAATCTGGAAATTTACTCAGTCTTTCTGGTGGTCATCATGTCCTCTTTATTGAAGACCATGTTCCCACGTTCCTCATTTACTCCTCTCTCTCTTTCTCTCCCTCTCTCTCTGTATATATATTCATATTCATATGACTCATCATTCCAAGGTCTACATCTCAATATCATGTATTCTTACTGTTCATCCCATTTTCTCCACTGAATTTATTATCTTTCCCGATTAATTTGATTCTCTACATATTCTATATGCATGGTTTCATAGAAACGAAGGCTACCTTTATTTCTTTACTTGCTATCACTTTAGGACATTGGAAGATGATAATTTTGTGGTATATTCAGGATTCCTGTTGAATCATGTTTGTTTTCCTAAATCAATATTGAAAAATGAAAAATTTTATTATCAATAGTGAAATTCAGTTTCCTCCCTAATTTCAAACCAAGAAACATATGTATGTATTAAATGTGTGTGTGCACCAAAATGCTTGAAAAAGTTGTGTATTGTTTTTAATTTCTCATAACCCTTTGTCCTTTCAAATCCAGCTTTCCATCTATCACCGATATCAGTCCTTTCTAGGTCGTCTGACTATCTTATAATTGATGAATAAGATGAAAATTGTTCAATTCTTAGCTGAATTTCCTCGAAAATTTGAAAATACTATACATTGTCTTGCTCCTTGTCTCTTGTGACACTACCACATCTTTGTTTTTCTCCTACCTCCTGATTGCAGATTGAGCCTCCTTTGTTCACTTGTTAATTTGTCCAGTGCCTCCTTTTCTGTGTACCATTTTTTATATCCATAACTTCAATTGTCAGTGAACCTTGCATTTATTTCTCTTAGATACCTATCCTCAGCTTCAGAGCTCCGCATCACAATAGCTAATATAGAGCTTAAGTTGCATGTCTCAAAAGCAACTCAATGTCTACATGTCCAATACCAAATTCCCAATATCCTGGATCCAAATCTGGTCCTTGTCATGGGCGCTTTATCTTAGAGAATGGTACAACTATCCATCCTACTATAGAAGTCAAATACTAGTATTCACCCTTGATCCCTTTATCTTCCTTACTTTCCATGTTTATATATAAATTATCCCTTAGATGTTCCCCTTATCCATGCTTTACCTTCCATCTCCATTTCCATATTCCAATCCCAACTTACATCATTTCTTTTCTAAGACTGTTAAAATGGCATTCTAATTAGTTTCTAATAAACTTCTAGAAATGCAGATTTCATTGAATAACCACACTGAATCAAAGAGCGTCAATGGCCTCCAAACATTATTAGAATAAAGGTGAAATTTCATACAATAGTCTTCAGGCTCCTGCTTGATCTGACATAGCCTTTTCTCTCCAGCCCTACCTTACTCTCCCTCCAAATCACCTTTATTCTAGCCACAATAGCTTCCTTTCCTTTCCTCTGATATTGTAGGTTTCCTGCTGCCCCAGCACTTGGCATATTGTTCCTTCCTCCTTAAATGCTGTCCCTACATCCCACAACTTTTGCCAGTGTTTACTTGGGAATTCAAAGTAAGTGTCATTTA
>NW_012154040.1:248375-248847 GCF_000956105.1 Propithecus coquereli
GAATAACATTGTTAAAATGTCCATGCTACCCAAAGTGATTTACAGATTCAATGCAGTCCCCATCAAAATATCAACATCATATTTTACACATCTAGAAAAAATAAGCCTACGCTTCATTTGGAATGAGAAAAGAGCCTGAATAACCAAAGCAATCTTAAGCAAAAAGATTAACCTGGAAGTATCACATTATCAGTCTTCAAACTATACTCCAAAGCTATAGTAACCAAAACAGCATGGCAATGGCCCCCCAAAATAGAGATGTAGACCAATGGAACAGAACAGAAAAAACCATCCACACAGAGCCAACCAATCTTTGACAAAGCAGACAGCGGTATACAATGGGGAAAAGAATCTCTATTCAATAAATGGTTCTGAGAATATTGGATAGCCACATGCAGAAGAATGAAACAATATCTATATCTCTCACCACTCATAAATATTAATTGAAGATGGAAAAACACTTAAATAAAAG
>NW_012154040.1:251207-251540 GCF_000956105.1 Propithecus coquereli
AATGTTTCATTTTTTCCTGAACAAAGAAACCTAAGACAGATAGCCAGTTAAAGCCCTACTCGCATGTAGATGGCACATAAATATTAAATGTGGATGTGCACATGATAACAATATAAGATAGCACATGCCATGTCTGTACTATGTGCATGGGGGTGATAGCCTGTCAGCTGCAACATTGAGCTACAGATTATAGTTTTGTGCATATTTCGAGGATATGAATTATGAAATGAACTAAGATAAAATGCTTATGACTATGGTCTTATCATTTTCTAGAGAAATATGGCAGGCCATAAAAACCTCATTGCAAAGCAAAAATTATATCAAAAGATATCA
>NW_012154041.1:0-692 GCF_000956105.1 Propithecus coquereli
TACCGGAGTGTGTTAGGTCTTGGTCCTTATACGGAGGCTCTTTTTATCTATATTTGCTCTTTGGTGATATCATACAGCTTCCTGGTTTTACGTAGCACATACATTCATATACTAATCATTCATAAGTTTTTATTTCTAGCCTATATCTCTCTTCTCTCTTAGGAAATATAGACTTATAAGTCATAATGAATATTAAATAATCATCAAAAACTTAGTGCACCTAGAAATGAGCTTCTGATATTCCCAAGACACCTGCTCTTTCCACAGTCTTTCACATTTTGGTAAATGGTAACACTGATCTTACAGTGGCTAAGGCTCCAGATTTGGAGCTATTGCAATACATTCCCAACATTTCCTATTCTCCTTTCTATGTTTTTCTTTTCTCCTTTGCTTCTGTAACCATATAACATTGTATATTTAACATGTTTGTCTTGATTACTTTCAACTTCCCTTAGGAGAAAGTAAGCTTCGTGAAAGAGTATGTTCTCTTCATCACTATATTCCTAGTGTGTAAAGCAGTGCCCGTCACAATGAACGCTCAATAAATATCTGTTAAATAAATGAATCAAAATTGAATAAGTATTTTCTGAGTTGGCCAACTTTCTTTCAAGTTGCCTGGATACTGGAGTATGAAAGAGTAAAAGAATACATATTGAGCCACTACGATGGATAAATGAATAGATCTAAGATTG
>NW_012154041.1:2867-3448 GCF_000956105.1 Propithecus coquereli
CCAGGGAGGGGCTGAAATGGCCCCAGTCAGTCAGAAAGTCTGTATGTGGAGGTGAGGCTGTCTGAGACCTGCAGTCTGGAGCAGGCCTCACTCCTTTCCACCCTCCCTTATTCCACAGTTTCTTCAGGGCCTCTGCTGGCAGCAGGACCTCAAGTCAGGGGATCTCCCCTGACCGTGATGGGAGCCTGGAGGTTTCCTGCCCAGGATCACAGTCTGAACTGGGCCCTCCTGTGGGAGGAGGGTTGCCCCTCCAGCACACACTGCAACTAAGACCCACTCTGATCTGCCTCTGAAGGCACACACATCTCAGTAGACTAGCTCACAAATATCCCTTCTGTGCCCACAGGGAATGTGATCAAGACCTGGGTATATGAGATCTGGCTGGCAGGCCTATCCCCCAGCCCCAGAGATCAATCCCTGACCCTACCAGGGAGAAGAGTGCTGGACTCAAGTCACCCACAGGGTGCCCAAGCTGGATCAATATCTCTCCCCTTCAGGATTTGCCACGCTCTGCTGGAGTCATCAGGCAAGCAGCACCTGGGAGGGCAGAAAATTAACAAAATCTTTAAAGTATATAATAT
>NW_012154041.1:5053-5475 GCF_000956105.1 Propithecus coquereli
TAAGCATTCTTGATTATAAGAATCCTTATAATACAAAATTAATTTGCAGCTAGAAGAAATAACTGATGCATAATTGAAGAAAAATTATCTTAATTGAAATTTAGTTCTGTATATGAAGAAGAAAATGCCTCACGTTGTTTCCATCTAGTGTTTTTTAATTTTTTTGCTGTGAATTTTTTAAATTGAACTTTAATGTGTATTTATGCCAAACAAAAAAAGAGAAAAAAGTATGAAATGATATTTTAAAATTATATGTGTTTTTTGGAATAAAGGAAAACCAGTCCATCTAGCTTAATATATATTGACTCTACCTATAAATTCTCAGGAAAACAATTAAAATTAACTAAAATATTTTATTAGCATTGATCCATATTTCTTTTTTCTACCAAGAAACAAAATAAGACAGGACTCATTCATTAACT
>NW_012154042.1:0-755 GCF_000956105.1 Propithecus coquereli
ATACATATAAATAATGTCACTGGTATATATAAGGCAATCGTCATAGTACTTTTCAACACAAGCACCCCAATTTACAAGAATCATTGACCATTAATTTATTTAATATTCATTTGTGTGAGGGCTCTATCACCAGAGGTATATCTCACAGTTATACGAAGTAGAATTATGTGATAACTTTGAAAAGGAAAAGGAAAGAAATGTAGACTGTCAGATTGTGTAACTTCATGTTTATGATATGACAGGTCTGTGATTCTGAGCCTTGTATGTTTATTTAAACAATATTAGCGTTCAGATATTGGTAACTAATAGGTAAATTTGGACTAAAGTTGTGTGCTGTTTTCCATAGAGTATTTTAAAAACTAGGACAAAAGTGCCTTTAAATGGAGCATGCCTCTGCAATTTTACACAGATCCACTGATATCCCCAACACTCGGTCCCATGATTCAGGATTAACACTTATTAGGCCCTTAAAGGCTTTTAAGTTGGCAAACAATAAAGTTCAGACCACAGGCTCAGATGTGCTGCTTCTACTTCCTTGACCACTTTTAATATAAGATATTTTCTATAATACATCTAAATGAACTGAGGGAGACACAAGTGCCTTTGGAGTTTTGTCCTGAAGGAATGCTCGTATTCACCCAATAGGCATCAGTTTCTCCTACAATCATCTAAGGCCGCTCCTCATAAAAATTAATTAACAAAGTAATAAATAGAGATATGTGTGAAGCATATTAATGGACGTGTACACTCAATTT
>NW_012154042.1:2220-2927 GCF_000956105.1 Propithecus coquereli
TGTGGCAAAACATCATACTTAATAGAATCACATCATATGTGCACACAGCCAATGAACATTCAACCTGTACAAGCATATTAAAAATAAGCCTAAACACATTTTTCACATTATATAACCCCTAGGCACAATCTAAACACTTCATTCAATGCTATAAAAAAGATCTATTGGTGCAAAGCCATATTATATTGAGGGGTGGGAGGTTAATACTTTAAGTATTTTCAATATAATTTTGACTATTTTGCCTATATACAAGGTGGTCCCTTTGCACTCACTTTAACATCTCTCAGCATGAGATGAAAATACACAGGAACTGAAACCTAGAACTAGATCATCTAAGCAAGAAAATTGTATTTCTTTTTTTGATAACGTAATAAACATAGTTCAAGAAATATTCCTCTAATCCCTACTAATGTTATCGTGAATGAGTTCTAGAGTTTACTTTTTCCTTAAAAAAATCACAAATTATTGGGTCCAAATGATCCTGACCATCATTTAATATGTTATATACTGTTATCCCATAATTATTCCATAAAATGTGCATAAGAAAAGGAATGCCTCAGGAAAGACGACACTAAAGCAATTGTTAAGATATAAATTAGTGACCATTATAAATATGTTCAAAGACCTAAAAGAAATTGTGCTTATAGAAGTAAAGAAAGCCATGATGACAATGTTTTGTCAAATACAGAATATCAATAAAGATATAG
>NW_012154042.1:14867-15222 GCF_000956105.1 Propithecus coquereli
CTTATTTCAGTTGATGAGAACACAATCCTGCCAGTTATTCAGGCCAATAACACTGGAATCCTCCATTAGGAACTGCCTTGTCTCTATTTTCAGAACACATCCAGAATCCCACCACCACTCTCCTCCACCTCTATTGCTACTGCCCTGATCAGAGATGTCATCTCCTTGCCCCTGCCCCACTACAGTCTATTTTCAAAGCAGTAGAGTAAACCTTGTAAAATAGAAGCCAGATCACGTGGCTTCTCTACTCAAAACTCTTCAATAGTTCCTGGTTTTCACTCACTGAAACAAAGTCCTTAAAATTGCCCACAAGGCCTTACATAATCTGGCTTCCACATAGTCTTCTGGTATCTAA
>NW_012154043.1:0-264 GCF_000956105.1 Propithecus coquereli
ACATGAATGTGTTAATCTGGTCAAATATTAGAGTAAGAAGTCCTAATGAGACCTAACAAAGCATGATTTAAGATTATAACTCTGAGAATAGGAAGAGACACAATTTTACGCTATAAAACTATTTCTTGCCAAATGGGTTTTTAAAATAAAAAGCTGTTAATGACCAAATGATGTCTGTATCTAGGACAAAGGAAGAATTTTGAGAGTTAACTAAGAGTTACTGAAAGTTACATGAATGTGTTAATCTGGTCAAATATTAGAGTA
>NW_012154043.1:3622-5329 GCF_000956105.1 Propithecus coquereli
ATGAACTTATTACTCTTTATAAAATGTTAAAATATTAGGTAGCAGCTGCTGCTGTTGGTTTAGCACAGAGAGCTTTGGATGAAGCTACCAAGTATGCCCTGGAAAGGAACACTTTTGGAAAGCCACTTGTAGAGGTAATTTTAATACTGTGCTTGCTTTGTTACAATGTAAAGATATTTGTTTTCATCTAAATATTTAGAAATTATTTTTAAAGTACAGACTAATCTATTTCTACTTTGGTAGCAAGAAGATAATGTGGTTTTAACAAGATGGGTTTCAAGAATAGATTTTTCTTTAGACTTTGCCACTAACTATTGGTCACTGGTATACCTGACACTGTGCTGCTATACATTCTAAATATATTTTCTAATTCTCTCAGTAACCCTTTTTTAGCTAGTGTTATCATCTCTGTTAAATATCAGGAAACTGAGGTTCAGAGACATTAATTAATTTATAAAAGGTCACACAGATTGTAAGTCACAGATCCAGGATTCGATTTAATGCTCCTAATCTGTGTTACCTCCCATGACTTTTTTTTTTTTCTTTTTTTTGAGATAAGGTTTCACTCTTTTGCCCCAGGGTATAGTACAGTAGCAACATCATAGCTTACTGCATCTTCAAACTCCTGTGCTCAAGTGGTTGTCCTGCCTCAGCCTCCTGGGTAGCAGGTACTACAGGCGTGCACCACCATGCCCAGTTAATTTTTTTATTTTTTGTAGAGACAGGGGTTTCACTGTGTTGCCTAGGCTAGTCTTGAACTCCTGGGCTCAAATGATCCTCCTGCTTCAGCCTCCCACAAAGCTAGGACTGTGGGCATGTGCCACCTGGCCACTGTGTGTGTGTTAAAACTCCAGCTCCTTATCCCATTGGACCCAAATCTGAGTCTGATTTTTTTCCTTCTCCATGTCATCTCTTCTCATCAGGACTTAAATTCCTTTTTGGAGGCACTTGGAGGTTTCTGTTTCTTATAAGCTCTTTTTTTTTTTTTTTTTTAATCAAGTATTTCATTGTTAGTTCATTCATGTTGCAAGTACTAAATATGTACGTTTTACTAAAAGTTAGTTTAGCTTATTTATAAACAGGTAACAACTATAAATACTATTTAGTGAAGATCTACCATCATCTTCCAGGTCCTCCTTAGCAAGTATCTGATGATAACTTATTTTGGCTGTTCTTCAACTCAACATGGAATCTCCTTTTATGTTCCCTTTCTTACGGGTTCTGAAGATTTTTTTCTTATTAGGTATAGAAAAGTCTTTGCTTATTACTTAAAATATAGTCTTGTATCATTTGATTTCCACTGAAGATTTGTTTCCCTCTTCAGTACTCTGTAAAATGCTGACTGCCTGCATTTTTAATTAATAGGTATAATGATGTAATGCTAGGTGTCCCCCACTCTGATCTGTGTGCTCTTTGCAACTCCAATGTACTCTGTATATAGCATTATGAATAAGGGTCACTTTATAGTTGGAATCCACAGTTAATTATTTAGCCATTTCATATCTGATATTAGGAAATATACAATGATATATCACCACATACTCTTCTGTTTTCATATATAAATTTGGAGATAAGAAATGTAAAGTATGTTAATCTTATATTATATGTGGGGGTGTGTGTATGAATGTGAGAGGTGAGGTAAAATGGTAAGTATATAGTATGTGTTCATTTATTTGTGATAAAGCTTATTAGTCTCATCTACATTGT
>NW_012154043.1:7139-7470 GCF_000956105.1 Propithecus coquereli
TGGGAGTGTCCATTAAAAACATTTAAAAACGAGCACTATCCCAGATATTTTTAATCAAAATCTCTCAAGAGGAGTGTGGGCATCTTAAAAAAAACTTTTTATTACATACCAGGTTGCCAAGGCTATGGTAAATATATATAGCACTTCTATATATAGAAGTATATATATAGCACTCCTATATATATTGTCAATGGGAATATAAATTAGTGCAACTTTTATGAACCACATTTGGTGATAGACATCAAAATACCTTTGGACCCGCAAGACAACGGTAATCTTACAGCTATATTCCATGTGATATTTACCCTTCATTTTAGTATTGTGTAGAAAC
>NW_012154044.1:0-1118 GCF_000956105.1 Propithecus coquereli
TCTTATAATCCAACCACCTCTAAGGTGCTGTTTTTAAGCAGGTTCAAGTCTACTAGCTTACCTATAGAAATTTTTAGTATGATCTTCTTTCAAGTTTGAGAAACCCAATATCACAGAAAGACTAGAGATACTCTTCAACCCTTGTAGCACTATTCCTTGCTGTCTCTGGAATAATACCTCTTAACTTTCAGTTGAGACTTGTAGTAGCTGCTGTGGTATACCACTGAAATGCCCCTGCAGAACTAAGATGCTCATTCCCCCCAGCCACAAGTGGTATTGGCTATGAATGGCTGGCATCTGTGTCCATACCCAGGCATTGCCCTTGACTGAAGGCAGTCACAAATGTTAACTTTCCTCCCCAAGGGCAATCCACATTCAGTTACTCATTCATGTACTAGTACAAAAGCCTGGCCCTTTACCTAAATGACCCCTGAAGGGTCATTCTTAGTTTTAGAGATCCCCCATGAGATTGGCTGAAGCTGTTATTACAACTGCATTTCCACTAAGCTTCTCCCTAGGTCTGTTCTGCATTCATTGTTCCCTCAAAGTTGTTGATCTAGAGAACATTGCCAAATAAACATACTGCCTGAAAATTCCAATGTCTTAGAGTCTGTTTCCCCGGGAACCTAATCTGTAACAGTTGGTATTATAAATGATCCTACAAAGCAGGCTCTAAAATAGATTTTGGAGCTGGATCACTCACTGACAAGCTGACAAAGAAGACCCCATTACTGGTAGCAGGAGGAGTATAGATTGCCCCAAGGTTGCTCTAGTGGTGTGATTGTTAAGAAATTTTATGAATGTTGACCTGGAATGAGAAGAGAATGCACTATCAAGTACAATAGACAGGGCATTTTAGAGGTATGGGGGAAGTAGTTATTATAAGAATTACAGAATTGGTTGGCTATTTCTGGATATACCCAACACATTGAAGAAAGCAGTGAAAGGACGAGCATGATTAATCACTAATTTAAGGCAAAATGTGAAAGCCAGAGGCCTTCCTTGACAACACATGAAGGGACTTCTTATCTCCTGCAGGCAGGAAACAGAAAAAAAATTAGAATCAGGCCCAGGCCTTAATTATAGTAAAAGAGTAAAAGAACACCAAGAGTTGAATT
>NW_012154044.1:3796-4188 GCF_000956105.1 Propithecus coquereli
CAGTGAAAAGTTAAAATCATCAATGAACATGAATGTAGATTGACTGTTCTAATTGGCCTCAAGCTACAGAGGAGAAAAATTGGAAGTATCCTTGGAAAAAGTTCAAAGACAAAAAACAAACACAGAGTTTCAGTCTGTTTATTGGATCGATTCCTGACTCGTCTTTCTTAACCACTGAGAACAATGTCTATTCCTTCACACTACCAAGCTGATAACGGAAGAATCAGATTGTAGGAAGTAAACCTAAAAAGGAAGAAAAGAAATTTTAAACTACTTGATTTTCTTTTTTTCTTTCCTTTTCCAAGTATTGAAAAATTGATAGCAATCATCCTTTTAACATTGCTACTTAACATATTTTCTGATGATAGCTTTTAAAGCATATCCTCTGACAT
>NW_012154044.1:6781-7170 GCF_000956105.1 Propithecus coquereli
TATTTATTTTCAGGAAGACTAAGAAGGTCTTCATATTATTGTTTTTCCCTCATACATTCCACTTTCCATTTGTTGGAAGTCAGATTCTCCAAGAAGCAGTCTCTGGTTCAGTTTCATATTCAGAATATTTCCTAGGGAGTGCTCTTGAGATCAACACAGGTGGAAGGAAGAGTAAGAGGCTGGAGACAGCAGAGGGAGAAATTAAACTACAACACAGTTCCAACAGCCTCAGCCAATTGGAGTTCTGGAGGAAGCTGAGGAGAGGGAAAAACCTATCAAAAATTGTCCCATGTGGGGCTAAAATGGCTGAGTCTTTATACTCTCCAATATTGATTAGTCATTGAATGTAGGCCACCTATATTAGTCAGGGTTCTCCAGAGAAACAGAAC
>NW_012154045.1:0-351 GCF_000956105.1 Propithecus coquereli
AGGACTTTTCTCCAATGTGTCACAATTTAAAAGTAATAATAGTTAATATAATCCAATACTCTATCACTGTTTGCCTTTACCACAGTGTTTCCTAAATATCAGTGTGTATTTCTAAAATATAAGGACTTTTCTCCAATGTGTCACAATTTAAAAGTAATAATAGTTAATAGAATCCAATACTCTATCACTGTTTGCCTTTACCACAGTGTTTCCTAACTTTCCTTGTTTAAATCAAGATGCAAATAAGGTTTATATTCTGTATTTGGTTGACACAACCTACACCTTGAATACTTTTGTCCTTGAAATTTTTTGTTGAGTAAAGCAGTTCTGTTGTCCTGTTTTGTTTCCCAC
>NW_012154045.1:2226-3473 GCF_000956105.1 Propithecus coquereli
ATCCAATCTGGTTATGTTTTGGACCTGAGGCCCTGGCTTCCTGATTCTTCTGTGATTATGCTAACTCTGGTTGCCCTTTGATTTGGAAGGGAGGTCCATTATTTTTACAGGCTTGAGGCCTATAATGGTAGAAAGCTAGGAATGGTGAATATTTTAACTACCTCTTAATTTTATCAGGACTCTGCATTCTACCTGTCAATACTAGTTTCTTTAAACCAAGTTGATCCTGAAACTTGTATGTATTATAAGAGTTTGGGATATTTGGTTTTATTAGCTAAGTTGTATTCATGTTCATGTGGAAGACAAATTACAGCTTCTTTCATGATTGAATGTTTTATGCTATTAATTGATGACTATTTATTGATAATACAGTAACTGAATCAACACTAGATAGTTTTAAAAATTAATGTCTTTTTACATATGACAATGCCAAAATATCTCCTGACTCTTCAGCTTAGTTAAACATTCATTCCCTGTATTTAGAAAGAGAAAAGCAAATTTCCTCTGTGTGTTTTTTTTTTCTTTATATTTCCCAGGTTATTCATTCAGTCATCCATTCATCCCTTCATTCATTTATTCAATGGATAAATACTCATTGGGCACCAAGTATGTCCCAGATATTCTAATAACGGGTAGGGATAAACTGGTGGACAAGAGCATCCCTGTCCCAAATTCACACCGGAGTAGGTTTTGCAGAAAGGGTAATGGCCTAAGGAATTAAGTGTAGGGTGCTGTGGGCAATGCAGTGATGCCAAGCAATCAAAACTAGGATCAGTGAGTGTTACCAGTTCCCTGTCTCTCCTCTTTCTTCTTTTCCTTTCCTCTCCTCTCCTGTCTTCCTCTCTCCCCTTTCTCGCTCCATATGTCTTTCTTCCTTCTCTGTGTCAGCATCATTTTATCTTTGGCCAGACAGGCTTCTTCCATATGCCCACCTACTGACTGACCCATAGGCATGTTCTCCCAGTGTGGCAACCCCAGCAGATCACATACCCATTTCTTGGAGCTTTCACTGTAGCCAGTGCAATAGGACACTATTTTTGGCCTGGCCTGAGCTATATTATTTTCCATGTCTGGGTAGGTGAGCTAATATGATTGTCAATTTCGATCAATTCCACCTGGAATGAGGAACAGCCATCCTACATTTCATCATACCCTTTATTCCCCTTCTGAGTACTTATCACATTTTGTAAAAATATTGTTAAGTCTTGGTTATCTGTTAAGAGTCAGTTCCTCTAAACACTAAAACC
>NW_012154045.1:4817-5531 GCF_000956105.1 Propithecus coquereli
TTTCATAAAATAAGAATGTTAAGAATACTTTCATAGTAAGCATAAAATGGAGTAATTCATATAAACTTTGCCCACTACTTAGAAAACAGTGCCTGGTAAATGATAGCAAGTATTATACTGGGAATGTGCATCTAAGCACATGCAAGCTGCTAGACCAAATGGCCATGGATTTCCAAACCATGAGGTACATGCATGAAGGAGCCATTGAATTAATTCAGAGAGCCTGACTTGGAGACAACAGCCCACAAACAAAAATGTATGATTGATTAAATTAGCCTGCAGGTGCTATCTGAAGATGCCTAAATTATCCTATGGTAATAATTGATGTTCTGTAAAATGTTTTCATTATACATTTTATTAGATAATATTGTTGTCCAAACTGGAAATCTCATTGTATCATATTTCTTTTGGCAGTAAATTTTCTTCCTGCACTTCATAAACTCTTTGAGAATTACATTAAAATTTGCATTTTCCTGGGGTAAAATGTATGCCCATGGCAGAATTCTTTCATTTAAATTAATGAAATCAGAGCACATTAACTTTTAGGATTCTGTCCTGCAAGCATAGATTATAAACCCTTGTCCACTCAAGTGATCCTAAAGATATTAAGTGGTCTTCTGTTATGTGCTGTACATGAGTTTTCTCAGACATTCATGGTACAAGGGAGGAAGACAGACATTAATGGTGCAATTGCTGAATGTTCATTCAGTGTTT
>NW_012154046.1:0-904 GCF_000956105.1 Propithecus coquereli
TAAGTAGAGAAATACAATTGATTTTTGTTTATTGATATAAACATTGTTGAACGTATTTATTAGTTCTAATAACCTTTTTCTATAAGCCAGGTTTTATCATATGGAAATATATATAGATTTATTTCTGATTTTCCAAGCTGGATACCATTTTATACCTCATTTTTTATTTTTGTGTCACTGCCCTGGCTAGAATCTCAAGTACAAAGTTGAATAAAAGTATTAAAAATAAACATCTTCACCTGATCTTAAGATGAAAACATTCAAAATTTCAGCATTTGGCTTGATGTTTACTATTTTTTTATAGATATCCTTTATCATAATGAGAAAGTTCCTTTTTTTGATTGAAAGTTCCCTTTTAGTTTTGGCTTTTGGGTTTTTTTTTTATTATGAAAGTATGTTGGATTTTGTCAAAAGCTTTTTTGCATTAGTTAAGATAATCACATGGGTCTTGTCCTTTATTTTATTGATATGATATATTACATAAATTGATTTTAGGATGTTAAAACAACCCTAAATTCCCAAGATAAATCCCATTTGATCATAGTGAATAATGTTTTTAATATGCTGCTGAATTAGGTTTGCTAGTATTTTGTTTAATACTTTTGTTTCTACATTCTTAAGTGGTATTATTTGATGGTTTTCTTTTCTGTGATGTCTTTGTCAGGTTTTAGTGTTAGAGTATTACTGACCTCATAGACTGAGTTGGGGAATGGTCTCTCTTCATTCTTGGAAGAGTTTGTGAAGAATTCATATTAACTAGTCTCTAAATTTTTGGTAAAATTCACTAGTGAATCAACCTGAATCTGGGCTTTTCTTTGTGAAAGGTTTTGTAATTACAAATGTAATCTCATTTTGTTATATAGGTCTATAAAGATTTCTATTTCTTCTTGAATCAGTTTTAGTG
>NW_012154046.1:954-2015 GCF_000956105.1 Propithecus coquereli
AATCCCCCTTCTCAAGAAACAAAATGTCTCAAGGAAGAACTTATCCCTTCATCAAGGAGTGAAAATAACTGGCCGAATAAAATTCAAAGCTGTCAACCAGGTGGGAGATCTGAGATTCTGGAAAGACTCACTCAGTTTTCTGCAACCATGGAGGGCTCAAAGTACATGTGCTGGGGCTGGTATCGTGGTGCTGGGTCCCCACAACGTTCCAGGTGACCCTGGGCCGTCTGCTCTGAGCCCCTCTGTGGTGGCCATAATTGTTGGCTGAATCAAAAATAGTAAACTTTTAAAGAATTAAAATTAATTTTATTTAGAAGTCTTACTGAGGACTACGCACCTTAGAGCCGAGGAGCTGGTCCCTCAGACTGCTCTGGCACAGTAATTTAGCCCACGGCTTATACACAGGTGGTAGGAGTTCAGTATGTATAAGATTATATAAAACTTGTTGAGAAATTGCATTGAAGTAGAATCACATCAAGTTTGGGGTGTAAGACTACATCCGGATATGGATTATAGAGGCATAATCGCTAACCTCCTCAGACATTATCTTATATGTAGGAAAAGATAAGGACTGGGGTCATTTACTTTTTAATGACTATAGGGACTCAGGCACCAGATGTTGGGCGGCATGTGTTTTACTTTGTATTTAAAATATTTTTTTGGAGAACTGTATGTCATTACAGAGTATGGGGCTTTGTGAAATTATGTTGGCAAGCAGAAATGAGCAAACACGGCTTTTTACATTTGTTATTTTATCTGACAGGGGCAAGCTAATGCTCTCAGACTAAACCCAGCCTGTGCCTATTTCCATAAATAAATTTTATTGAAACACACTCATGCCCATTTGTTTCATATATTTCCTATTTTTGTTTTGCTCTACAACACAGAGTAGTTGCAACTGAGACCACATCACCTATGAAGCCTACAATATTTATTATCTAGCTCTTTTAGAAAATTTCTGCTGATCCTTGTTCTAAGAGCTGTACCTAGAATAAATCAATTTTAATATTTACAATAATTTCATGGCATAACATTTCTATATATGAGTTAATGAGGTACTA
>NW_012154046.1:14160-15368 GCF_000956105.1 Propithecus coquereli
GATACTCCAAATAGTTGTTTTTATTTTTTAAAATCATTTTTACCAGTTATGATTGTTGCATTGGTGAGCTCCTTATGCCACCATTCCAGGAGAATAAGATTCTGGGTCCTTTGCTTTTAAGCCATATGCTACATGCATATGGTTTCACTGATGTCACCAAATCTACACAAACCAGGCCTGTTCTTGCAAACCGGCAAACTGGGATGTGTATTCATCTCATTTTTATGGCAGGTCTCATACTAAGCACATTGCATATAGAATAGTGAGTTGCCATTGTGGCAAGTTTATATAGATCTTATAGCAGAGGGACAAGAATGTGTTAATCAATGAATTACATGAAAATATAATGACAAACTCTGATGAGTACTACAAAAGAAATGAATGGGGATCTCTGAGAAAGTTTACTAGGAAAATCCAATGTAGGCTTGGGATTCAGGGAAATTTTTTATTTCAAGGTTTGAAATAATAGAAAAAAATAAGAATACACATTAATTTAGATGAGCAAGAAGAATGAAGAGGGCTCCAAGGATCGGGAGCAGCAGGTGCAGAGGCCCCAGGTCGAAGAGAGCCTGACAGATTGAAGAAAAGGGATACAATGGTATCAGGCAGGGAAAAACAAAAAGTCAGAGACCCAATTGTGAAAGCTCTTTTGTATTATGTTAGGGCTTTGGGAAACCACCAAAGTGCTTCATTTACATCTGCATGTATATGTGTGTGTGAGAGGTATGTGTGTGTGTGTGTGTCTGTGTGTCTGTGTGTTCAATATTCCTCCTCAGTGTAGAGAGTAAAAAGGCAAGATTTGGAAGCAGAGATCTTAAGATTGGGTTTTGTCACAGAATAAAATGAAGTGTTTAAAATATTATTTACCATCACCTGTTTTATATCCAATTACATAGACCACAAAGCATTGCTGCCATGAACTCGAAATGTCTTCCAAAATTCTAATAATACAGTTCCTGCATGCTTTCGTTACAGCCTCCACTCAGCTGGAAGGAGAAGGGGCCAGAGAGTAATGTTGCCCCCTTTTACGTCCTCTCTGATCATTATCATTGTGCTATTGTTCATGACATTGCCATTACTACGAATTATTTTCCAGAATGCTATCTTGTGTCTGGTGCCCCACCACACAGGACCTATGGAAATGTCTGGACATGGATGAATTGGAAGAACTTTAACTATAGAATTTTTCCTTAGGAACTGTCATTTCA
>NW_012154047.1:0-2528 GCF_000956105.1 Propithecus coquereli
ATCACGTTCAGTTTAACATCTTATTTTTATAGTCTTATGTGGTTTTACTATTGTGGCATGTCTTACCTTTCCCCAGAAGAATATAATTTTGAGCACAGGGACCCTTCTATACCTCTTTTTTATACATAATCTATTTTGCAAAGTGATAAGCATACAATAAGTGTTCAATAAAAATCTAACCGAAGATCAACTCTGCACTTCCTATTTCAGGGACCCTTCTGCAGAACACAGAATAGTGCACGAGAGATTGCAGAGGTTCCTAAATGAGTAAAAGACTCCCCAGTCATCAGCTAGATCACAATGAAAATATAAACACATTAGTTTGTAATCAGTCCCACCTAAAATTTATCTTTAATAATGTCTTTTTAGTGAGGATATAGTGGGAGTCCATAAAAATTTTATGTTACCAATTTTACTTTAAATCAGTAAGGAACATAAGGGGTAATTCATGTCAAACAGATATTGTTATTTACAGCAGATGTGCTAGTAGTTAGGTCCTGAAGCGAGCCATCAGACCTAGTTAGGGCTAGTTCTTCGGTGGGCATTTATGTCTTCCTACATACACACCATCTCCACACTTCTAGTAACTCTGTCCCGGCGTGCCTAACTTTGCAATCCAAAGGATTAGTGAGGAAATCTGAATGTCAGATATGAGCTACTGTGATTTAAATTACAGGAAACGTTAGCACTTCCCATATTTAAAAATTAACTTGAGTCCACGTAAAAATTATCAGTGTCCACCTTTAACTAGATGAAACTTAAATTAAACTGAACATATTGGTAACAAGTTAATTTCTGTCTTGAAGTAGTCTGAAACATTTATTGCCTATAAGCATTCCTTTTAATTTTCAAACACTAAGGCAGGGCAGTGAATTATTTTAGCAAGAATAACTCGGCATCATACCTCAGTGAGAACTAATGATTATCAGTCACGATGTGAATCCATTTGTAATTAAGTAAATGGAAAAAGGGAAAACAAACAGCCAGAAAATTTCAGGTCAAGAGTTGCAGTTTCTACGTAGATATGAGCACAGGAAAAGCATGGTTAGAGTATTAACTAGCGTAGAGGAATCCTCGGGTAAACCAATACAATTCTACAGTGAACTGTAACTGACAGATACAACTACTCACTTTCCTGATGAGGAAATGCCTCTGAAGAGACAAACTCGAGCAAGACTGATAATCACACACCGGAGACTTGGGAGAAACTTGAACTCTGCTAAGATCCACGTGGCCAAGCTGTGAGCGAGCAGAGGACTTTGCGTCGGGCGTGGGGGCAGCAGCAGGTGGGAGGGTGAAGGAGACAGCACTCGGGCCGTGTGCCGGATGCTTTCACCTACCTTTATTCAGACAGGAAAGCAATAATAGTTTGTGCCCAAAAGCATTCACACAATGGCTTTCTCCAAAACACCAAACGCATGATGTTCAGGTACACAGCCTTTAAAAGCACATGCAAGAACAATTCGCCCTGTAATTGTAGTTTAAGAAATTGTAAAAAGGACACCAAAAAAGCATCTTCTGTTCCTTCTCACACTGTAACTGCTCTATCAATGAAAGAGAGAAAATCAAAACTTTTTTCAACAGAGAGACACTACTCCTTGCTTGATAAAGCAAGCCAGGGTTGCCAAAAAGTGCTAAGTTAGAAGAGAGCTAATTCTCCTTTCTTTCTGCCTGAAAAACTGTCTCAGTTGTGACATCTCTAACTCAATTATGCATGGCTGTGAAGATGCCATTTAATAGGTGGATTTGAGCATTTCGAACAGATCTGGCACGAAGCTATTTCTTGCTCAAAAATTTCCACTCATTCACGCAATGCGCACATTGCAATGTCAAGGTCGAAAACAGGAAAAATCACTTGGCTTAGTACCAAGCACTTGAGGGCGGTTCAGTCTCTGCCCCTTGGCCTGAGCAGGCCACAGAGAAGAGGGATGCCTGGCATGCCAGCCGCCGTGCGCGGGACCGCCCTCGACACCCTCGCCAGGGAGGTGGGACCTAGGGCAGGACCGAAAAATTCCAAAACTGGCCTAAGAGATCCTCTCTCTTAGGAAATAACACTACTCTCACTCAAGCAAAAAGCACCCTTTTAAGAAATGCTTCACACCAACACTCTTCTTAACAGCATGGGGGATGATACTGAGTAGAAAAACAAGGATAACAATTGTGACTTGAAGGGAAATTAGTAAGAGCTGGATTCAATGTGAAGAAATTTGGGGAATAATTCACCAATTTATTTCATTTGCACCTTACAGTGTGTGTACACATAAGAGCGAGATAAGATAAAAATCTATTTCTAAAATCTGAGATCTTTTCCAATAAGTATAAAATGAAAATTCTCAGTGATAAGAAAGCATTTTATCTTAGTTTAATTGGCAGTGATTTTCTTTTTCTCTCTTAGCTTATGTAAAATAATTATGTAAAATTATTCTGCATCTTAAAATTGTGGCATCTTTGATAGATAAAATATGGTAGGTTATGATAAATACAGATACATGAACACATATGTGTGATATATGACCAAAGGTACCACT
>NW_012154047.1:4177-4754 GCF_000956105.1 Propithecus coquereli
CTTTGGGCTCCACATGTTTATAATGCTGCTATAAACATTTGTGTACAAGTTTTTGTGCATAAACACGATTTCATTCGTCTTGAGTGTATAGTACATACATAAGAGTTTAATTGCTGGGTATTGAGGTAATTATGTCTAACTTTGTGAGGAACTGCCAAACTGTTTTACAAAGTGGCTGCACAATTTTACACTCCCATCAGCAATGTATGAGGGTTCCAATTTCTCCATGTACTCACCAAGTCCAACCAACAGCTGTTATTGTCCCTCCTTTTTGTTATGGCCATCCTAGTGAGGGAGAAGTGGTATCTCGTGTGGTTTTAATTTGTGTTTCCCTAATGACTGCTGATGTTGAGCATTTTTTCATGTGCTTATTAGCTATTTACATATTCTTTGAAAAAATGTCTAATCAAGCCCTTTACTCATTTTTAAATAGAGTTATTTATCTTTTTATTGTTGACTTACAAGAATTCCTTATATATCCTGGATACTAATGCCTAATCGGATATATTAATATAATTCACTAAATTTTTCTCCCATTCTCTGGGTTATCTTTTCAAGTCCTTAATAGTGTCCCTTG
>NW_012154047.1:7474-10503 GCF_000956105.1 Propithecus coquereli
GCCCAGCCTATAATCACACATTTTTATTTGTTTTTTGTAGATCTCTTCATTAGACTGCAAGTTCCACAATGACAGGGATGTGCTTTTTTACTTACTAATGTCCTTCTGGTGCTTAAGACAGTGTCTGGCACACAGCGGATGTTTAATAAACATCACATGTTGCAGATAAATCAGGTATGACAGAGGCTGAAACCTCTCCATTATATTTGTTGATAATTCATTCAGTATTTATTCGGATATTACTATGCACTCGAAGTGAAGATAAACAAATAAATAAAAGAGATTCTGCCTTCAAGAGGCTCACTATTTTGTGGCAGCAGCAGATAAGATAATTTAATACAATGTGGTAAGCACAACATTAGAAAAATGCTCACAAAATTATGGGTACACAGAAGAGGGACAAGCAACCTAGGAAAGATGAGGATGTGGGAGCAGCTGAAGAGTCCTAGAAGAGAGGAGAACCAGGTTAAAGATAATAAGAATCAGCTGGGTGAGAGGCCATAGCGGTATTCCTATGGAGGGGTCCACGTGAACAAAGACAATGAAACAGTGTGGTGGGTGCGTGGAGGGCATGCAATGCAGATCGATTAAAAATCACAGCCGGGTGCAGTGGCTCACACTTGTAATCTCAGCTACTAGGGAAGCTGAGGGAGGAGGACCTCTTGAGGCCTGTAGTTCAAGACCAACCTGGGCAACATAGTGAGATTCTGTCTCTACAAAAAAATTAAAAATTAAAAAAAAAAATTAGCACAGCTCAGTGGTGTGTGCATCTGTAGTTCCAGCTACTCGTGAGACTGAGATGAGAGGATCACTTGAGTCACGAGTTCAAGGCTGCAGTGAGTTATGATCACGCCTCTGCACTCTAGTCTAGGCGACAAGGTGAGACCCTGTCTCTAAAAAAAGGAAAAAGAAAAAACAGAACAGATAACCTGGAGAGGCTAGCCTAGGCAGGGCCTTGTATGACATGCCATGAAGCTTAGATTTTATGCTGTTGGCATTAGGAGCTAAGAAGCTTTGACCCTGACAGTAACATGGTTTAATCTGAATTCCATATCAATCACACTATGTCTGTGTATAAGTTAGACTGGAGGGTTACAGATGGGAAAAGCATTATGAGTCTATTGCTCCAGTCCAGAAGATGAATGATGACAACTCAAACTCAGTCAGTGCTCGTAGGAATTAAGCATAGGTGATCAATATCAGACATATTTGGAAAGTACACTAAGCTGCTTAGAGATCACTGGTGACCTTGGCAAGGGCAGTTCCAATGTACTAATGGGGAAGTGAGACACATTGCATCTCTTATCCACAGCTGCAGAAATAATGGGAATTGTGGAAATGGTGATTAATAGCTCCCATATCTGGCTGCTTATCAGGAGCATGAAGAGAGCTTCTGAAAAACACAGATTGCCCTGGCTTCACTCCAGACCCACTGAGCGGCCTCCATAAGCAGAGCCCAGGAACCTTTATTTGATAAGTTCCTCAAGTAAAGCTTACACAGATACCACATACTTGCTTTGGGAGATGCTGCAATGGACCAGTCTTTGAAGTGTCATTATCCCTTGTAATTCAAAGCTATTAGGTTCCAGACAGTGAGAGTTGTGCAGTGGTTGTGAAGGGAAGGAAAGCTAAGACAACAGCAGACAAGGGCGGAGGTTAAGATGGGAGAGTCAGGAGTAAATTTACATCATTAAGAACGAAGTACAGGCCGGGTGTGGTGGCTCACGCCTGTAATCCTAACACTCTGGGAGGCCGAGGCGGGCGGATCGTTCTGAGCTCAGGAGTTCGAGACCAGCCTGAGCAAGAGCAAGACCCCATCTCTACTAAAAATAGAAAGAAATTGGCCAAACAACTAAAAATAGAAAAAAAAAAAAATTAGCCGGGCATGGTGGCGTGTGCCTGTAGTCTCAGCTACCTGGGAGGCTGAGGCAGGAGGATTGCTTGAGCCCAGGAGTTTGAAGTTGCTGTGAGCTCAGCTGATGTCAGGGCACTCTAGCCCCAGGCAAGAGAGTGAGACTCTGTCTCAAAAAAAAAAAAAAAGAAAGAAAGAAAGAAGTACAGGTGAGAGAAGGGATAACTCAAAAACGGAGGCACGTGGGCTAAGAACATTAGTTTATCAAGCTAAGAGTCATCAAACAGTCAATTCTATCTCATAAGTGTAAAAATAAATCTCTTGCTTAAAGCCATGATCCTCACTCTAAGTACGACCCATCTAAGTCAGGTCAACAATTTAATTAGAGAAAATTCAATAAAAAGTAAGTACTAGTATTAGTCTGCTCAGGCTGCTATAACGAAACACCACAGACTGGGTGGCTTCAACAAAAGAAATGTATGTCTCACAGTTCCGGAGGCTAGGAGTCCAAGATGAAGGCCTGGCTGATTCAGTTTGCGGTGGGGGCTCTCTTCCCGACTTGCGGACGGCTGCCTTCTGGCTGCGTGCTCACATGGCCTCTGCGTGCAAACGCAGGGAGAGAGGGCTCCCTGGTGCCTCTTTCTATAAGGGCACCAATCCTACTACTGCATCAGGGCTCCAACTCATGGCCTCTTTAGATTTAATTATCACCTGATCGGCCCTGTCTCCAAATATAGTCATACTGGGAGTTAGGGCTTCAGCATGAACTTTGTGGGGACACAAACATTCAGCCCGTAACAGCACCTAAAACAGCATTATTCAAGATACTGTGGGGAATATGAATGAAGACTTTGCGGTCTGCCTGAGGGGCCCAAAACTAAAGTTAATGAAACAGTCACAAACATTCAAGTGCTAAACAGTGCGGAACCAACCATGAGTCATCAGGACGTTGGAGAAGATCGAAATCTGCACAGACAAGGCGTCACACGGGGCACATCATGGCCGACCCTGAGCTTGGTGTTAGAGGGAAAGATCTGTGAGTTGGAATTAGAGTGAGGACGCATTCCCTCACTCTCCAAACTTACTTATTTCTTTTAATTTTACTACCATTCCTCCAGGGACTCACTCAAAATTTGGAATTATTTTTTTTTATTCCTCTCTCTGCCTTTTCCTCACC
>NW_012154048.1:0-2060 GCF_000956105.1 Propithecus coquereli
TCACAGTGTCTTCACCAGGAGTACATTGCATCTCAAGAAACCATTTTCTTTGCCCCTCCCATAACAAGCAACTACTCATCTGTTAAAGTTTTATCATAATACTGTAGCAAACCAGTCACATCTTCAGGCTCTGCTTCTAATTCTAGTTCTCTTTCTATTTCTACATCTGCAGTGAAATATTCAACCCTGAATATTTCAACCACTGAAATATTCAACCCTTCAAAGCTATCCATGAGGATTGGAATCAACTTCTTCCAAACTCTTGTTAATGTTGATATTTCAGCTTCCCCCATGAATCATGAAAGTTCTTAATGGCATCTAAAATGATGAGCTCTTTCCAGAATGTTTTTCCTTTACTTTTTTTCCTCAGATACCTCAGAGAAATCACATTCCGTGGAAGCTATAGCATTATGAAATGTATTTGCCAAAATAATAGTCAAAGTCAAAATTATTCCTTGATCCTTGGCCTGTGGAATTGATGTTGTGTTAGCAGGCGTGAAAATATTAATCTCCTTGAACATCTCCACCAGAGCTTTTAGGTGACCAGGTGCATTGCCAATGAGCAGTAATATATTGAAAGGAATCTTTTTTTTCTGAGCAGTAAGTCTCAACATGGGCTTAAACTATTAGTAAAACATGCTGCAAACAGATGTGCCATCATCAAGTCTTTGTTGTTCCACTTATGGAGCAGAGGCAGAGTAGATTTAACATAATTCTTAAGAGCCCTAGGATTTTTTGAATGATAAATGAGCATTGGCTTCAACTTCAAATCACCAGCTGCATTAGCTCATAATAAGACAGTCAGCCTGTCCTTTCCAACTTTGACATCAGGCACTTACTTCTCCTCTCTATCTATGAAAGTACTAGATAGCGTCTTCTTCCAATAGAAGATTGTTTTGTCTCCACTGAAAATCTGTTGTTTCATGTAGCCGCCTTCATCAATTATCTTAGTTAGATCTTCTGGATAAATTGCAGTAGCTTCTATGTGAGCATTTGCTGATTACCTTGCAATTTTAGATTATGGAGAAAATTTCTTTCTTTTAACCTCATGAACTAACCTCTACTAGCTTCAGGCTTTTCTTCTGCAGCTTCCTCACCTCTCTCAGCTTTCACAGAATTGAAGAGAGTGAGGGATTTGCTTTGAATTAGGCTTTGGCTTAAGGGAATGTTATGGCTGGTTTTATCTCTTACCCAGACCACTCAAACTATCTCCATATCAGCAATGAGGCTGTTTCACATTCTTACCATTCATATGTTCACCAGAGTAGCACTTTTAATTCCTCCGAAAACTTTCCTTTACATTCACAACTTGCCTATTTGTCTGGTACAAGAGGCCTACTTTTTGCCTATCTCAGTTTCCGACATGCCTTCCTCACTAAACTTAATCATTTTTAGCTTTTGATTTAAAATGAGACGTGTGCTATTCTTCCTTCATTTGAACATTTAGAGGCCGTTTATAGTGTTGTTAATTTACTTAATTTCAATATTGTCATGTCTCAAGGAATAGGGAGGACCAAGGAAAGAGAGAGAGACAGGAAACAGCTGGTCAGTGGAACAGTGAAAATAGACACAACATTTATTATAGTGAGGTTACAGTCTTATATGGGCACAGCCCATGGAGCCCTCAGTAACAATAGTAACATAAAAGGTCACTGATCATAGATCACCATAACAGATATAATAACTAAAATGTTTGAAATATTGCAGGAATTACCAAAATGTGACATAGAGACAAGAAGTGAGCATGTGCTATTGGAAAAATGGCACCAATGGGCTTGCTCAACACAGGGTTGGCACAAACCTTCAATTTGTAAAAACACAATATCTGGGAAGTGTGATAAAACAATGCACAATAAAATGAGGTATTCTGTAAATTGACAATACTCTTCTAAAGTATCAAGGAAAATAGTAAGAAATTGTCTCCGATTAGAAGTTACAAAGGAAATATGACAGCTAAATCAATGTCTGATCCTCGATTGAATTCTGGTTTGGACAAAGTAAGTCAGTGGGACAATTAATGATATTTGAACAAGGTCTGTAGATTACTGAATAAGTATTGA
>NW_012154048.1:2110-3455 GCF_000956105.1 Propithecus coquereli
AATATTTCTTATCTATCCAACGTGTGAATATTAAAAGTATGACAATGTAATTGTGGTGAGACTACTGAGAAACAAGAACTGCCACAAAATGCTGCTAAAAATGCAAATCTGATCTGCAAAATCCTTTTCGAGGGGCTTTTGGAAATATCAGTGATACTATATATGCACTTATATTTTGACCCAGCTAGACTACTTCTAGGAATTTGCACTTTAAGATATACCTTCAACAATATAAAAATATACATGCAGCACTGTTTGGGATTGCAAGTTATTAATATTAATAACAACCTAAACATCCACATATATGAGAATGGACAAATAAATCATAGTAGATTCACAAAGTGGAGTTCTATGAAGTCGTCCAAATAATGAAATAATCTGTATGAATGGATATAGACTTATTTCCCAGATATACTGTTAAATGATAAAAGTAAAGTAAAAAAGATTATCTATTACAAGCTACCTTTAATATAAAAAGAAAGAGAAATAAGAACATTTTTATGTATCTATTCATTGGTGGGAAAAAAAAAAACAAACACAGAAAAGATGAACCAGAAAGTAGTGAGATTAGTTACTGAGGCAGGCTGTTAAGGGCTCCCACAGATTTGCTCATGCCCTAATCCCCAGAACCTGTGAATATTACTTTGTTTGGGAAGAGGGTCTTTGTATACAGGATTATGAATGTTGAGGTGGGGAGATGATCCCAGATTATCTGGGCGGGCCCTAAATAATATCACAAAGGTCTTCCTAAAAAAGGCTCAGAGGGACATTTCACACAGACATGCAGATGACAAGGTGATATGAAGGCAGAAGCAGAGATGGGAGTGACGTGGCTACAGCAAAGGAACTGTAAGAATGCTGGGCAGCCACCGGAAGCCGGAAGAAGCAAAGACTGATCTTCACCCAGAGCCTCAGGAGGCAGGGCAAGGCTAGAACAAATTCTGAGATGGGATTGGAATCAATGGCATCAGGATAAACTCATGATTTTTTAATCTACGTTTAAATATACATTCATAAGTAATGTGTGTGTGTATATATAAACATTAACATGTATTAATTGTTTTACTTTCTAGCTCAGTTTGCTGATGGAGGCCTAAAAGCAATAATACCCCAGTGGCACTGAGCACATCTAGCACCCAGGTCTTTGTTTCTAATTATCATTCTCCAATAAAAGGAACTAGGGCACCTTGGAGAAATGTCTGATTGGTGGACTGGATACAGAAAACACAAGATGAATCTGGAACATCTTTTCAGTCTAGAAAACAAGAAAGTACTCCAAGAAATGATGGGAACATTTTGAAAGGACATAGGAACCAACTTGAAGTGGCACTCAATGGCCAAAACT
>NW_012154048.1:10075-10435 GCF_000956105.1 Propithecus coquereli
TTTTTTTTCAATATTTCATGAGCAGCTACTATGCATCAGTCACTGTTTTAGGTAACGGTAATAAAATACTGAGCAAAAAAAGACACAAAACCTGCCTTATAGATAAGGAAAACATTAATCAAATGATCACAAAAATAAGTATACATTATAATTGAGGATAATCATTAGGAAGGAGAGGTACTGGATGCCTTAAAAGTTTACATTGAAATGATGTAGCCACTTGCTAACAGTGTGATCTTGGACAAGTTACTTCACTTTTTTGAGCCTCTCTAAAATACAGGCTAAAAATATGTCACAGGGATTTGTAAACTTTTAACTGACAATACACCCAGTATGTATAATATTTATAGATGGATAATT
>NW_012154049.1:0-303 GCF_000956105.1 Propithecus coquereli
AGATAAGGACAGACTACTGTACATGCCTACCCTTAGGCAAATACCCTAATACCACACTGTCTTGATTACTGTATCTTTAATACCAAGTTTTGAAATTGAATAGTCTAAATTCTCCAATGTCATTCTTTCTTCTCCAAATTGTTTTGACTCTGCAAGGTCCTTTGTATTATATTTCTCTACAAATTTTATGATCAGCTTATCAGTTTCTACAAAAAATAGCCTCCTGGAATTTTGATAAGAACTGTGTTAAATCTAAATCAATTTTGGGAAAATTGCCATTTAACAAAGTTGAGTCTTCTAACC
>NW_012154049.1:12064-12558 GCF_000956105.1 Propithecus coquereli
CAAGAGGGAAAAAGTGAACATAGGAAATGCATTTCCTCTTAAGTAAAAGCAAACAATGAGAAATAAAAAATATAGCTGGGTGTAGTGGTACACACCTGTAGTCCTGGCTACTTGGGAGGCTGAGGCAGGAAGATCGCTTGAGCCCAGGAGTTCAAGGTTGCAGTGCTGTAGGATCATACATGTGAACAGCCACTGTAATCCAGCCTGGCAACATAGTAAGACTCTGCTTCTATTAATAAGATAGATATATATAGATATATATACACACATATATATATTAAATGCAATAGAAAAATGAGTCTGAAATCTTAGAATATTTCAAAATCTGACCCATATTTAAGAATTGCTTATTTAAAATCTTAAGGTAATCTATGTATTTTGTTTTCATGGAATAAATTCCTTCTTACATAAATACCACTCCCCCTAAAGAAGGCAAAGCAGGAAAAGGAGAATAATTAAATTTTAGCTTCTTTAAATTGAAATGCCATCTAAAT
>NW_012154049.1:23868-24462 GCF_000956105.1 Propithecus coquereli
CAAAAACAAGCTGTTCCTGTTGCACCCTTTCTGAATCCTGACCCACTGAATCTGTGTGCATAATAAAATGGTTGTTTTTTGCTACTAAATTTTGGGGCAGTTTATAATGTAGCAGTAGTACTGAAACAATGCCCTTCTTCTCTATTTTGGTAGGTCAAAGTCCTATTCATCCTCCAAGGCCCATCATTCTCTCTCTGAAGCCCAGGGTCAGAGTGGACCCCTTGGTCTAGCTTGTGTAATATTTATTATAGTTGCATGCTATTCTATCACTCCCTCGTACAGCCAGCATTGGTGTGCACCGCAGCTAGCAGGGAGCCCTGCACATAGTACGAACTCAAAAATTACTTGCTGAAGCCAGGCATGGTGGTGTGTGCTGGTAGTCCCAGCTACTTGGGAGGCTGAGGCAGTAGAATAGCTTGAGCCCGGGAGTTTGAGATCAGCCTGGGCAACAGAGCAAGACCCTATCTCAAAAATAAATAAATAAATAAAAATTATTTGCTTGAGGGAAAGTGGTAATGATACAGATGCCAGGGAGGTTTAGGGATGCCAGAGGGGAAGGGGCCTGACTGTCACCTCCCGTGCGGAGCCCTCAGA
>NW_012154050.1:0-378 GCF_000956105.1 Propithecus coquereli
TAAATGGGTCATGTTTCCATTAGGAACAAAACTTAACTTCAGCCAATCATAAGCAGCCAACTAATACGGTTCTGTGACTAGGGACTTTCCAACAAGGTAAATCAAAAAAGGCAATCTTATGACTGTAATCAATCAAGTTAGTTTATTTTGCTTCCATATTCACCCTATAAATACTTGCCTCTGACACTTTGTCTTAAGAGCGCTAAAACTCTTTCGGTTTGTTGTTTCCCAATTCACGGATTGCTACTTACTCAAATAAGCTCTTAAAAATTTTATTGTGCCTTCAGATTTTTCTTTTATAGATTTATAAATATAATACAATCCCAATAAAAACAACATTTTTTTCCTGAAGCTAGATAGTTGTTTTTAAAGTGCATT
>NW_012154050.1:6134-6827 GCF_000956105.1 Propithecus coquereli
CCTAAAAATCCCTTGTGCTCCACCTAATCATCCCACAAACCCCCAGCAATCACCAGTCGATCATTTTACTCTCTCCATAGTTTAGCCTTTTCCACAATTTGTTACAACTGATGAACCAAAGTTAATATATTATTATTAACCAAAATCCATATTTTACATTAGGGTTCACTCTCTGTGTTGTATATTTCTGTGGGTTTTGAAAAATGCATAATGTTGTGCATCCACAATTACAGTATCACATAAAATTCTTTCACTACCCTAAAAATCCTTTGTGCTCCACCTAATCATCCCACAAACCCCCAGCAATCACCAGTCGATCATTTTACTCTCTCCACAGTTTAGCCTTTTCCAGAATGCCATGTGGATGGAATCTTACTGGTATATAGCCTTTTCAGACTGGATTCTTTTACTTAGTGATATTAAAGTTCCTTCATGTCTTTTCATGGCTTAATAACTTATTTCTTTGTTATCATCAGCTCTTTTTGAGGAGCAGAAAAAGTAATTCCCAAAGAAGTTAAGGTCTCGCTAAAAGCCATTTATCGAGGGGTGTTAAATAGTTCTGGCTGAATAAGCAAGTTTACCAGTAAACATTTATCTGCCAAAATTATTTTCACAGGTTCTTCTTACAAGAAGTTACTATAGCTGGGCACGGTGGCTCACACCTGTAATCCTAGCACTCTGGGAGGCCGAGGC
>NW_012154050.1:18022-18553 GCF_000956105.1 Propithecus coquereli
CTGCTCCAGAGTGCGGGTCTTGGAAAGCCCCACCCCCCAAGCCCAGACTTTCAGCTGAGTGGAGCCATTTCAGCCCCTCCCGGCAGCTCTGCACAACAACAAAAAGCAAAACTTTGACCACTTCTAACAGCAGCTGTGGAGCCTGAGGGCAGGTTTACCCAACTCAGCCTCACCCAGACTCACTCCCGGTTCTGCCCCCACTGAGGGGAACAATAAGGACCGCTCAGGCTACGATCCTGAGTAGGGAACCTCCCGCCCACAGCCCACGTCACAGCCAGGGGAGATCCACAGGCCTGAGGTCCTGCTTGCTGGCAGAGGACTGGGAGAGGCCACAGAGTGGGGGAGAGTGGAGGGGAGCGAGACCTGCTCCAGAGGGTGGGCCTTGGGCAGCCACAGCCCCCAAGCCCAGACTTTCAGCTGAGTGGAGCCATTTCAGCCCCTACCAGCAGCTCTGCACAGAAACAAAGAGCGGAAGTTGATCCCTGCTAACAGCAGTGGTGGAGCCTGAGGGCAGGCTTGCCCAACCCAGCC
>NW_012154051.1:0-14676 GCF_000956105.1 Propithecus coquereli
TACGTGATAATAACTAGTCATAGTGGTAGTAAAAGGTAGTAAAAGCAAACGGTGCATCGTAAGAACTGAGAAAATATTAACTGGCATCTCATTCCATCCTCCCAGGCACCCTAAACAGGCACTACTATCATCCATTTGATAGATGCAGAAACTGTGACTCAGAGAGGTTAAGTAAATTGTTCACCGTCACAAAGCCAAGCAGAGAAGCTAAGACAGTCAGACTTCAAAGACCTTGCTCTTTTATTAGAGGTGATACAAAAAGCATCATAAAAAAATACAAAAGAAAATACCATAAAATATAAGCTTCCCTCCCACCCTACCCCTAACCTCCCAGTCCCTTTTCCCAGAAGAAACCACTGTTGTTGATATCGTGGGTATTTTTCCAGAGATATCCAGTGCATCTCCAAGCTCATACGGAAGCATGGATGAATACACGATGAATCCATAGGATGGGTATATAAATATATTTCCATGTCAGTTACTCCACCTTGCTTTTAAATTCAAACATGTATCTTGAAGACCATTCCCCATCAGTCTCCCAGCTAACGCCTTTTCAGAATTCCACTGTATGCATGTGCCATAGTGTATTGAATAGTCTTCTGTTGACGGGTACTTAGGTTTTCCCAATCTTTTGATATTCTGGAAAACTCTACAAGGAAGAGTCATGTGTGTGTTTCAGGATGTTCCTTATAGTTTATCTGTAGGAGAAAGTCTTAAAATTTGAATTACCAGGTCAAAGATATGAGTCTTGTACATTTTGGGTAGACACGGTCAAACTGCTATGCAAAGAGGTTATACCAAGCAGCAATATAAGAGAGGGCAGGTTTCCCAAACCCTCAGCGCCAGGGCGCACTGTCAAATTTTAGACAATTGTTAGTGCTCGTGCTCCTAACTCTAAACTGAGCCTGTTCCTACCCCTGAGATGTGAGCATTAGATCCGGAAAGATCAAAGTCATCGTGGGCAGACTGTAGCCATGAAACTTGGAGAATTCCATGGCCAGGGAGGTTCTGTTGGACCGGGGTGCTTGTGTCTTTGGGTTCCCCAAGGCATAGAATGCCAACCTACTCCCCGATTTGGAGACAGAGAGGGTTGGTGGGTTTGCAGCCGTGACGAGCTTGCAGCATGGGAGAAACCACCTCCGCTGGCTTCCTGGTTGGTGACCTCTCCGGGAAAGACTGCAAATTAGCAGTTCAGGAGATGTAAGGAAGTTGGTTGTTTTGTTGTCGATGTTGTTGTTTTTAAGAGGTGCACAGTTGGGTTTACGCTTTTTAGTCTTTTGTTTGTGTTGGGGGTGGCAGTATTTTGCTTTGTTTTTAAAGATTTGGAGGACTTGGAATTTGTTTTTAAATGAGATTGGGGGGAGATAGGACAGAGGGCTGTGACTCCATCAGAGATTTTGTGGGTGTGCAAGATGAAAACAGCCAGGAGTTCACAGGCTGGGTTTTGTTTTCTCTAATATTGTTCATGTGAAAGGTAATACACATGTGATTAAAGAAATTTACATGACATTCGAATAGAAAAAAAAGGTATTCAGTGCAAAGTATGTCTCCCTCCTACTTCTGACTTCTAATATTCCTCGTAAGATGCAACCATTATTATCCGTTTCTTCCAGAATAATCTCTGCATTTGCAGGTACAGAATTTACCCATTTGTACCTCTCTTTTGTCCCCTAATGGTATTTCCTGGAGCTCATTTCTTTATCTGTAAATAGAGATCTGCCTCTGCTTTTTAATGACACATTCCTTATACAGACGGGTTAGATTTCAACTGATAACTCGGAAGGCAGGATGTTGAACTCTCGACTATTAGCCCAGATAACATCCCACTCGGACCTCTCTCTTCACATGGTCTAGATAGATATTCTCTCTCCCCATCCTGCCCCACCATGCCTGTTCCCAATGGTCAACTCAAAATGTGGTAAGATATTTTACAAACCCTCTTTGCCATTTTTCTGGTTTCTTTAGAAGGTAAAACTTTAAGAAGTATCTTCTGCCTAAGTTATCAGTAGCTTCCCAAGGGGACCAAGAGACAGCAGGATGCAGGGAAGAACAATGATCCCACTGTCGGGCTGCATAGACTCCCGCACAGCCCAACAGCAATACAGCGCGAGCCACGTGGGTAATGTTCAATTCTATAATAGTCACATTAAAAAAGTAAGAAGCAACAGGGAGAATTAATTTTCACAATAATTTTTGTTTAACACAACATACCCACAGCAGTATCGTTTCAGCATGTAATCATCAATATTTAAACATTATTGAGACGCTCGCGTTCTTTTTCTTGTACTAATCTTAGAAACCCATGTGTATTTCACTCTCATGTCACATCTCGAGGGGATCGGCCACAGGACAGGCGCTCAGTGGCCACATGTGGCGGGCAGCTGCCACAACCGAGGGCACAGCTCTGGGCACCCCAGCTGTGGCCAGTCCACGTGGAATGGGCCCTTTGCTTCTCCGGACCTCTGTTTCCTCATTTTCGAATGGAGGAGCTCAACCAGATGATCTCAGTGGCTCCTCCTCATCCTAACGTGCCCCAACTTTCAGTGCTAACAACGGAAAGCTGCAGGCAGGCAGACCAGGACAGGCGGGTCTCCCCATGGGAACCTCATTTCCTCATCTGCAAAATGGGAGCAATTGGACGTGACCCAGATCAGCAGAGGAGGATATGCTTTGGGGAGGAAAAGGAGGAAGACACAGTGTCGTGAGATCGTTGCTGGGGCTATGATTGACAACAGACCCTGCTCCGAACCCACTCACTCAGACCCAGGGCGACCTCCTTGGTTCACTTCTCTCGTCCCTCTGTCGCGTGGGGATAAAAACGGCACTTACTTCACACGGTGGCTGCAAGGATTAGACTCGACACCATGCAGAGGGCTTGGGCGCCGTGCTCAGCACTGAGTCGTAAGCTCCCATTCACGCGGCACTGCTGCTGTTACCACTCCTGGGGGTGCAGAAACGAGGTGCAGGGCTGGGAGCAGCGTGCCCAGGGTCTCACAGCCAGGACGCGGTGGCAGACGCGGGCCTGTTTGGGCTGTTCCCTTCTCCCTGGCAGGCGTCCCTCATCGTCACCCACTGATTTCCTTGCAGCAAGGTAAACGGAATAAACACGCCCAAAGCCACTGGACTACTCGAATGAGGCTTGGGTCCAAGTATCGTTTCCATGGCATGTACTCTGGCAAGCACGCACGTGTGATTTGTTTAAACTCCCGGCTCCCGAGGGCGGAGGCTGGGTTGTCAGCTCTTCCATCCAGCACCCACCTCTCTGTAGCCAGCGCCACCCACCGCGACCAGCGCGAGATTCCTCAGTGTGATTTCAAGGGAAGGGCCCCCTCTAGACAGCGCCTGAAGCACCTTTGGCAGGACCAAGATGGAGTCGAAAATGCACCTTATTCAAAGCTAGGAAGCCCAAAGCATTATGTATTACGTAACAATAGTAAGAAACAGCGTTTTTGAGCGTTCCCTCTGTGACATGGCTAAGTTCCCTGCACTCACTATTTCATCTCATCCTCCGCCTTACCCAGAGACGCGGCGATTACTGATGGTCCCATTTTACAGAGAAGGAAACTGAGGTTCAGCGCAAATAAAGAACTCACCCAGACACACCCAGAGAGAGCCAGGAAGGACCTTAAACATCTTCCCTGTGGCAATAGGGGATCCGGCCGTCCCTGAGGTGCCCCATGGAAACCGGGCATTCGAAGACAGGGACAAGTGGTTGTCCCTACAGCAGCTTAATTTATGCATCTGTAAAACAGAGACGACTGAAGCTGACCTTGGTCAGGACAAGGATGGAAAGTATGATAGTAGATAGGGGTATTCTTTGGGGAGGAAGAGGAGAGAGACCAAGTAAGTGTTGTGGCATTGCTACTAAGATTGTGATTGACAACAGAGGGTGCTCTGAGCCCTCAGAACACAGAGATTGTTCTCTCTGTCTCTGTCCCTCAGCACACAGTGCCTGTCCCTGCCTCTCCCCAGCCCAGCTTCTCTCCACTTCCTTCCAAAGTTTCCTTTCTAGGGCCAAAGTCTGAGCGAGAAACAGCACCCCCACGTCCCCAGCACCGGCCAAGAACTCCCCCGATTCTAGACAGCAGCTGGGAGAGAGGGGACTCGCTGGGAGTCGCTTAGAAAATGCTGAGAGCAGCCGGGGCTGTTGTAAATGGGGTTGTTTCTGTTTTCTATTTTTCTGAAGCAAAGCACACCAAAGGCCAATTCCAGTCTCTGTCCTTCGGTAAGGACTGGCCCAAGCCAGTATCTGGAAGATGTGAGCCTGGGGGCCGTACCTCCCCAAGAGTTCACATCCGAGTCCCTTCTTTCATTAAAGAACAGAGCCCGATGCCCAACTGGACACCCAGGGGAGCCCTGGAGGTCCCAGCTGTCTCTGCCTCCAACTAAACAACGAGCATCCTGGGTTTGGTACCTGGAAGAGACAGGGCTCGGGGAAGTTAAGGAAGCAGGGAGAGAGTGGACCGAGTCTCCGCAGTGGGGAAGGCCACGGGGGTCCCGGGTGGTTTTCCCTGCAAACCAGAATCCCAGCAGCAAGACGCCGAAAGACACTCAGCCGGTCGGCACGGGCCACACACAGCAGAGAAATGACACAGCACGAGGGCGATGCATGAATACACGGAAACACACACACAGCGACGCCAGATGGAGAGCGCAGCCCGGGCTGGGCCCGGGTATCCGTTTTTCCTTCACCCACACAGAGGGGCTGGCGCAGTTACGCAGTTACGTAAGGCAAGCTGCAGAGTAGGGGCTGAACTTGCTGACCACCCCCCATCGAGGGGATCCAGGGGGTGGAACCTCCTTCCGGGAGGGGTCTCTGCACCCACCTCCTGTTCTCAGAGGCAGCAGGAGCTTGGCAGCTGCCTCAGCCCTGGGGTGACCCTGGGAGGTCGCTAAAAGGGAAACAAGGGAGTGAGTGGCGGGTTGTTAGTGGGGGCAGATGGCGGCTACCTCCTTGTGTTAAAGTGTGGAGAGGCGCCGCGGGAAGGGGGCTGGGTTGAAGACGGAAATGGAACTTCAGTGGGGGATGGGAAAGAGATGGAGGGGGTCTGTGATGTCCCCACCCCACGCACCAGCCCAGACACGGCCTACTGTGCGCGCGCCCAGCCGTGTACACGTGCCACAGGTGCGTGCCGCTCACCTGGGCCACACAGAATCTCCAGCTGCCCCCCCCCCCGCCCCGTTGGCTTGTGGTACCCCAGCCACACCCCATTTCCCTGGGCCTGGCGGGAGTCAGTGACTTGGAAGTTGCCAGCATTTCAGGCGAAAAGTTAGGACTTGAGAAAATAACTGGAACATAAAGTTGAAACAGCCAGAGTGTAAGTCTAAAAGCTCAGGCTCGAGAGTAGAGCCGACAGAAAGTCAAACCCTCCCTCCGCCCTTGTTCTGTACGTGACCTTGGACAGGTTACTAAACCCTCCCGAACTTCCGTGTCTTTGCGTGTTGAGAGATCACTACGAGGATTAAAGGAGAAAAAAATATATGTGTGTGTTAAGAGTGAAAGTGCTCAAAGAGTGTCTGCCGTGCTTAGTCTCTGAGGGTTTTTCTTCTTCAATCAACAAATATTCACTGAGCACCTACTCTGTGCCTGTGTACCCCAGGGGTCCGGCGCCCACTCTTCCTAACGTTTCTCCATCGGGGTTTCAGAAGGTCTGCGGAGCACAGGTGGCTTCCACGGTCTTGCGTAGACCCATCTCTTTGGTGTTTATGATGTCTGTAATGTGACCACATTGTCCTTTTGAATTTGGAACAAGCTGATAATTACAAAAACGGTCATGAAGGCCAACTGGCATCCCTCCTTCGGCGGGTCCACGGGAGGGTCCCCTCTTTGTTGTGGGGGGTTTGGGAGTGGCTGGGATGGAGACCCCAAAGATCTGTGCCGGCTGACCTCCCGGGCTGTGAATGGAAAATGGGCACAAAACAGAGCGTGAGGCCAACTGGCGGGTTGGGGTGGGGACTTCTTGCGGTGGGAAAGAGAAGAGAGGTCTTACGGTTCTTGTCATTTGATGTCTGTGGCTGACTGTCCATGCTTTCCCCAGGGAGACCCTGGGGTCTCTGAGGGCTTTGATCACGGAGATGAAAGCAGGCCATTCGCAGCTAACTGGGAAAGGTGTCCCCATCCTGGAAGAAGGATTTAGTTTCCAGGCTGGTTTCCAAACTCCAGAGTTAGTGTCTTGTGGCTCGACCTTGTCAGTCGCTGCGTTTTCCCTCTCCGTTTTGAAGGCGGCGGCGTGCACTCCACTTCAGTCTCTCTCTCTTTCTTCTTGTCTTCTGATTCCCTCTCTTCTTCCTTCTTTTCAGCTCAGGAAGCCCCAGATCCGATCTGCATCTAACAGGCTAGCGATCAAGATGCCCAGAGAATAGTTCGCATCCGTCACACGTCACCTCTAGACACAGCCACCAGACACTTCTCCTCCCCGATCTGCCTGACCTGTTGCTTAGGGACACGTCCCACTGCTTCTCCTGACGTCTGCCTGGTCGACCGTCGCTTCCTTAGAGAACGGGGCGGGACACAGACGTGTGGAATCATGCCACCGACGGCCCAGCGGCAATGAGTGGGTGACGCCAGGGTGACGTCAAAGACGGGGAGGGCTCAAGCCACTGCAGCACCCGTCTCCCCGGCTCCGGCTCTCGGCGTAGCCTGAAGCCTGGTTCCTCCGGGTGAAATCCTCTTGGCCTGATAACGTTCGGGGGTCTTCAGACGGGCCCCTTGGAGCCAGACGCCATGGAGGATCACATGTTCGGGGTGCAGCAGATCCAACCCAATGTCATTTCCGTCCGCCTCTTCAAGCGCAAAGTAGGGGGCCTGGGCTTCCTGGTGAAGGAACGCGTGAGCAAGCCCCCCGTCATCATCTCGGACCTGATTCGAGGGGGCGCCGCGGAGCAGAGTGGCCTCATCCAAGCCGGGGACATCATTCTGGCCGTCAACGGCCGGCCCTTGGTGGACCTGAGCTACGACAGCGCGCTGGAGGTGCTCAGAGGCATTGCCTCCGAGACCCACGTGGTCCTCATTCTGAGGGGCCCCGAGGGCTTCACCACGCACCTGGAGACCACCTTCACCGGGGACGGGACCCCCAAGACCATCCGGGTGACACAGCCCCTGGGTCCTCCCACCAAAGCTGTTGATCTGTCCCACCAGCCGTCGGCCAGCAAGGAGCAGCCACCGACAGTGGATGGGACCCTGGGCCCCGGGAATGGACCGCAGCATGCCCAAGACAGTGGGCAGGAAGCTGGCTCTCTGTCCCATGCCAACGGCCCGGCCCCCCAGCCCCCAAGCCAGGACCCTGCCAAGAAGGCAGCCAGGGCCGGCCTCCAAGGCAGAGGGGAGAACAATGAACTGCTCAAAGAGATAGAGCCCGTGCTGAACCTTCTCACCAGCGGGAGCAAAGGGGCCAAGGGAGGGGGACCTGCCAAGGCAGAGACGAAGGACACAGGAGTCCAGGTGGACAGGTAAGCTCCACACACGTGTGTGTGTGTGTGTGCACGTGTGAGCACTGAGACCACCTCACACCTGCACTCGCATATCCACTCCACCTGCCCTGATCGTCACGTAAGATTACAATTGCAAAATGCATTGGGCGTAACTTCTAGGGTGTATCTCTTGCTGTGACACCCAGAGCTAGCGAGTAATCATGGTAGCAGTCAGCGTGTCTTCCCATCCTTGTCCCGTGAGATCCTCCAGGGACCCTACACGGTGGGTATTTTTGCAATCTGTGTTGCACAAGTGAGAAGACGGAGGCTCAGAGAGGAGGGGCCTTTCCTGAGGTCGCCCAGTGAGTGAGAGGTGCGTGTGTGCACGGCGCCCTCACCCGTGTGGCTCATGGCAAGGCCATGGTGGACAGGTAAGAACAGGGAATCGCTGAGCCCTGGGCGGCCCTCAGCCCAAGCCAGCTTTCTCCTCGCCGCAGCCAGTGAGGATGAGGAAGGTTCTAAGAGAGGAGAAGGGAATGGGAGTATAGAATTGGGCCCAACTCCCAAAAACAGCAGTCTTGCTTGGATTATGTGGGAGCTGAGGCTAGAACTTAAAGAACTGGGTGCCAGCCCCTCTGTGTTTGCCAGATTGGTGTTTTCTGATTCTCCAGGGAGGGGAAGAGAGCTGGCAACACAGTGGGTCACGTAACTCCTGCTCCGAGGAGAATCAGCAGCAGGGCCAGGTGGTCGGAGGATAGTGGGTCAGGAGCTCGAGCAGAGAGAGAGAGAAGTTTCTCTCTGCATCCCCCTTCCACTCTCACTGTGGGTCTGGCACTGTCCCTACAGCCACCAATGCTGCCAGGGTGGGTCTGGGGCCACCCAGAAATCTAGGCCAAGACTTCCTAACCCCTTGCCCAAGAACCCCTAAGTGTCCCAAGAGCACTCAGAGCTCTCCAGGAAGCCCCCCGGGGACCTGGATTAAGGTAGCTCCCCAGGCCCCTGTGTTCGTTCATTTAACAAATGTTCATCGAGAACCTACTGTGTGCCAGGCACTGTTCTAGGCTCTGGGGGTAGGGCAATGAATGAAATAGACAAAGCCCCTGACCTTGGGGAGCTTACAGGGAGGTGGGGACGACAGACAATAAACAAGATAAACATGTAAAACATGTCGTACAATCACGTGCTGCGTAACAATGTCTCGTCATCAGCAGGCTGCATGTACGGGGGGGGGGGTCCCATAAGACTATAATACCGTATTTTTACTGCACCATTTCTGTGTTTAGATATGGAAATATTTCCCATTGTGTTGCAGTTGCCTACAGTAAGCAGTACAGTGACGAGCTGTTCTGGTGTGTAGCGCGGGAGCCATAGGTTAGACCACAGAGTCTAGGTGTGTCGTAGGCTATAAACATCTAGGTTCATGCAAGGACACTCTGTGATGTTTGCACAACGACAGAATTGCCTAGCAATGCACGTCTCAGAACGTGTCCCCGCTGATAAGCTACGTGTGGCTGTATGTCTATGATACCATGCCGAGGAGATAAATGATGTCGGGAAGGGATCAGCAGTGTTGGGGACGGGGAAGTCTAGAGCAGGAGCTAGAGCAAGCCTCACTAGGAAGGCAACATTGGGAGACCTGGAGGAAGGGAGGGAGAGAATCTGGCAGCTGTCCGGGGGAAGGGTGTTGCAGGCAGGGAGAATAGTCCGTGCAAAGGTCCTGAGGTGGGAGTGTGCCTGCTGTGTTTGAGGAGCCCCATGGGATCCAGTCCTCCTCCTTGGTGGCCCCTCGGTCTGTGGCAGTGGCCTCAGTCCACCTTTGCATCCTGGGGTTTCCTAACTTCCCGCACCTGGGAAAAACTGAGCAATCCCAGCAAGACACGGAGCCCCCAGTAGGAAGACAGAGTCTCCATCGGAAGTACCTGGGCAGAGGAGAAACAAGGATCACTCACCTCCCTTTGAGCCCCTGCCCCCAAGCCACTCCCTTTTCCCTGTGCGAGTTCCCTGGGGACAGCCTACAGTCTCCCCTGCACCTTTGGTCCTCATCTCCAGGAAAAGGAAGACAGGGAGTCTTGGCTGCAGGACACAGGGCACGGCATGACCCTCTCGGTGGGGTCAATAGATGCTTGGGGGCCTCCGTTGCCCTGCGAGTCCATTCCCAGAGCTGGCGGCCAGCATCAGTCCTCGGGGCTCTCCTGGCTGGTGGGGATTTGATGCCTGGTTCGCCCACAACCAGCACGGGAGGCTTCCCGGGCTAGAACCTGGTCCTCAGGGGAGCTGCTGCCTCCCAGGGCTCCCTACAGCAGTATACCCAGTGGAGGTGGCAGCTTGAGGCCTCGGTGTGCCTTGTGGGCACCCAGCAGCCCGTCCCATTCAGGGGACTTAATCTCTAAAGCAGCTGCAGGATGCGGAATCGCAGGCGCTGGCCTTGTCTGCCAGGAGGTATTAGAAAGTTTCCCTCCCCAGAGGCTGCCCCTAGGCGCCAGCTCTGCCTCCAGTCCACCCCCTCCCTGAGAAGAGCACCAGGGAGGTAGGACAGGCAAGGGGGGGCTCTGCCTTACCTTGCATGGGCAGAGTCCCCTCCCCATGGGCAGCTGAACCCCCACTGTGCGGAATGTTCCATACACTTGCTGTCATTCTCAACTGTGCATGGTGGGCACACGGTGGGAGTATCAGAATTCCCGGGGCTCTATTGCGTTCACACCCCAAACACCCCAGGAGCTGAATCCCGTGTGTGGCCCGGAGCCCCCCGGAGGAGCCCCCCCGCCATAAGTGGGAGCCGGCCCCTTCCCTCCCGGGAGCCGATTTGGTCCTCTCCCCCAGCCGACGGTCTGGGACACAGAGGCTTGGCGCTGAACAGGAGGCTTGGATGCGATTCAGAGGACTTCACGGGGGCCCTCCTGGTAGCCGGGCCCCAGGGGGCCTCTCCCAGCACCGTCTCAGGGGAGCAATCCCCTGCCTTTGTCTCCCCAAGGATGAGGGAGGGACAAACCGGTCTGACACGGGGTCCTGTCCCTGCAGATCTATGTTCCCAACCCAGGGGCTGCATCCAAGCCTCCAGTCGCCCTCATCCCTTATAGTTTTCCCGAGTGACCCCATCTCAACCGTGCACACGATGAGGTTGTTTGACCAAAAGCAGCAGAAAAAAAACTGCTTCGGAGGAGGTAAAATTTGGAAGAAAATGGCCCAAGGCAAGTGCAGAGCTCTGGGAAACACACTTAGGTGAGCAGTTCTAAGGATCAATAATATTTACCAATAGTACGTGTCCGCAGCTCAATGGCTGGCACCTGTGTCGGACTCAAAGCCACCCCTTATTTTTTAATAAGGTTTTTTTTTTTGAGACAGGCTGTCACTCTATTGCCCCAGCTGGAGCACAGTGGCATCATCATAGCTCACTGCAACCTTAAACTCCTGGGCTCCAACGGTCCCTCTGCCTCAGTAGCTGGGAATACAGGTACACACCACCATGCCCGGCTAATTTTTTCTATTTTTTGTAAAGACAGGGTCTCGCTCTTGCTCAGGCTGGTCTCGAACTCCTGACCTCAAGCCATCCTCCCACCTCGACCTCCCAGAGTGCTAGGATTACAGGTGTGAGCCACTGCACCTGGCTTACAAATATTTTTAAAAGCCCTTGCTTACTAACCAGAAGCTAATACGTGGATATAACCTATCCGCAGTTTATATTTTTCTGATCAATATAATGCCCTAACAATAAAATAAAAGAGACAGCATAAAAGTAACTTATAACTTTAAAAACCTGTAATTTAACGTCTCAGCGCTCGGGCATGCCTCCACTGGAGCGGTCGGATGTTTGCGCCTAAACATAGAATCGCTGCAAACACAAAGCGTCAAAAGCAGACGGACACAGGTGTGTTGTTCTGGCAACTCAAATGCCACCAGCAGTGTCGCCTTGGTGATGCGACTTTCTGAAACAGCGAACGACTTCTGATAAATCAGTCTTTCCTTAATTTCCCCAATAGCTGCATGCGTGGAAAATTCAGTCTAGTTCAAAGCCAGGCGCAAGAGAGAGTTGAGATCGCAAGCCAGGAATTTCAGCCTGCCGTTGGGGTCCCGAGGTTGTGTGGCAGTCAGACCCTTTTTCCTTGTATGGGTTTGTCCTGGTGTTGCAGAACGGCCACCGCCCGTCACGTTACCTCCCTCCCTTTCTGATACCAGCAGCACCCCGACTTCCGTCGTCGTAGCAACCGAAAGTACCCCCGCCAATTGGCAAAGAATCAGTGTCCCAAGTCAGGACTTGGAAGCCCAAAGATAGAATGTTCTTTGGGGTCACTCTGGGGGCTGGGAGGCCAGGGGTGATGCAAGCCCCTTGGAGCACACGACTTCCATTTTCGTCCTCCTAACAACCTCTCCATCCGGCTCCGTGTGGGGGTGGGCGTCCCGGATGCAGGGTGCGGAGTCGCCAGCAAAGCCACCCCGCTGGCCTGGGCAGCAGTGCGCCCACCAGGCCCGGAGCCCCACACTCAGGACACGCTCACCAGTCCGTGGCTTCCGCTCGGCCGTCGCTGGCTCACGGCAGCGCCCTGTCTCTCCCACATTTTCCTTCTTCCTTTCCTGTCCCGTCTTGGAAACAGATTCAATCTCCTGCCCCAGCTGCGTTTCCCACGTGGGGCATCCTGTTGCTTAGGGGTCGTGCCTCTTATCTGGGGGGGAGAAGTGATGTTTATTCTAGAGACAGTCTCATCCCTTCATCCCAGAAGAAAGGTGGCCCCGGCAGGCAGTGATAGCCTGAGAGAGAGTTTCAGGGAGGGAGTTGGTGAATCTGGAACCTTCTGCACTAGGGAGCGGTCGCTTTAAAACGCTGCATGTCGGAGAATCCAGGTTGCTCAGCCTGCTGCCCTGAAGGAGGGTTCGAAAGAGGTCAAGGTCCCCGGTCCAGCATCCATCTGGACCAGCAGGTCAGCCTCACCCTGTGCTCTGAGAGCCCCTCCCACCTGCAGGGCACTCAGTGAGTTACCAGGTACCTTCATAGCAGTACCCCCTTCAGAGATCGTGTGAATTCTGCTTTCTAAGTAGGATGGATGTGTGGTTTTAGACCATTCTTCTAGATGAGCTAACGGAAGCTCAGAGAGGTGAAGCATCTTCCCCAGGGCCACACAGCACTGGCCCCAGGATGCTGTCCTGTTTCTACCTAGAAGTCCCACAGTTGAGTGTAGACAATTAAAGGGAAACCAAGAGAATGTGGCTAGAGGAACAAAAGTCAACTTGAACCCTAGGGAATCAGGTTAATGGCAGGGGGCAGAGAAGAAGGCTCCTTCTGCGTCAAGCCCGTTTTACAATCACTGTGCTAGTCAACCTCTACTGAGCACTCCAGGTTGAGTCTGGCCCCACGCTAAAGTCCTCATGTTAATTAATTCATTTGCTCTTCACAGCACCCCGTTTTCCCGATAAGGAAAGCAAGGCTCAGAGAGGTGTGGTCACTCAGCTAGCAGACAGCAAAGCCAGGTCCACATTGTTGACCTCCACTGACTTTGCAGATTGCACTGTTGGCCACAGTGCACTTACTTGGCTTCTACCTGAGGATATCGGAATATTTTCTCAGAGTCTGAAAGCGAAACTGCAGACCCAAAATGCCATTTCCTAAAGACAGCCCCCCGGCCCGGTACAATGAATGCAGGTCACCCTGAGGGATGTCCGGCAGTGAGATGCCCAAGTCCCAGCATCCTTCGAGCAAGGTCCTCCCCGGCTACTGAGGGGCCCCTTCGTGGGCTCTGTGGGCCTCGCACTTTCTTCCATCATGTCGAAAACAAACACATCCTCCTGGATCATCTCTAGTCCTTCCAGCTTTGCTATGGATGGAATTTATTGGAGGGGAGGAATTGGAGGGAAAAGGGACACAGTCCAAAGGCCTGTCTTTTATCTGAGGCTGGTTTCCACCTGCAGCTCTCACCGTCGAAGGCCCACGCTTTACTCATCTCTGACTCCCCAGCGTTTAGTTCGGAGCTTGTCCCGGGGTCAGCCCTGCTGGAAAAAAGGAAGAGGAAAGAAGGAAGGGAGGGAAGGCAGGAAGGATGGCGGGAAGGCATCCTGCCCTCTGCTGGGCCCTCAGCCTGTGGCAGTGGCCTCAGCCCACCTTTGCATCCTGGGGGCTTCCTAACTTCCCACACCTGAGCAAAACTGAGCAAGTCCAGCAAGACCCAGAGCCCACCGAGAAGGAAGACAGAGGCTCCATCTGGGCAGAGGGGAAACAAGGATCACTCCGCCCCCTTGAGTCCCTGTCCTCCAAGTCACTCCGCTTTCCCTGTGTGAGTTCCCTGGGGACAGCCCGCAGTCTCCCCTGCAGCTTTGGTCCTCATCTCCAGGAACAGGAAGACGAGAGGGAGGAATGTCCCCCCGCGGTACTCTCCCTGTAGAGGGGAGGGCGGCTGGCTCAGGTTTTCTCAGCGGGACGAGGGCCGTTAGAATTCTGTCCATTGGCGCTGACCTCAGAATGACAAGCGGCAGGACCGATTCCAGGACTGAGTCAGAGGATCCCCTCCCACACTGTGCGTGGCATATCGCATAGCTTGGAATCCCTCCGCTCAGGCATTTTTCAGCTAAGGAGCTGAACCCCGAAACTTGGCCTTCCCACCGAATCTCAGCACAAATTCTCATTCTCATTCACCGCTGGCCCCTTCCATCCCCTCTGGGGTTACACTGGTGTTGTACCCTCTTTCCATCTATGTCCCTGCCCTCTTGTCAGGGGGGCACCCCGCCCTTCCTCCTGGGGAAGAGCTATGGAATAAGCCCACCTGCCCACCCACCCACCAAAAACTGCACGTAACCACAGGGCTCCTGGCGGTTCCCCCCCACCCCCGCCTCCCTCTTCTAAGAGCACGTGATTGCATTTGGGGGTCCACGAAGATAACCCCAGGTAATCTGCCCATCTCAAGATCGTTAAAATCCCATCCCATCTGCAAAGCCCCTTCTTCCATATAAGGAAACATAGATGCTTTATGTCCTCAAGGCATGAAGACCTGGTATCTCTGAAGCCGTGATTCAGTCTACTGCACTCATCCAAGCAACAGCATCAAGCAGTGCTATGGCCAGGCCCTGGGCTGACCACTGGCCGCCTCCGCCACCAACCCTGTGTGACTTACTGGGCTGAGTCCAGTGGCCTCGCCCCTCCCCCCACCTTATCACTCACCAGCCACCTATTTTAGAAAAGCCCCTTGACTTCTTTGGGCCTCAGTTTTCCCATTTGTAAAAAAAACGACATGAACCCTCAGATTCCTTCCAGAAAAACCATTCAGATTCCTCGAGAAGGCCCGC
>NW_012154051.1:15661-32604 GCF_000956105.1 Propithecus coquereli
GCGCAGGTGGAGGCAGAAACCCAAGTCTGCCGGCGTGCGCTAGGGCGAGGAGAGGCGGCAGTCGCGCAGAGCAAGCGTGGTGTCTGCTGAAAAATGCAGGCGGGGCCTCCCGCCAGGGCCAGCTGCTCCTCGGTGCCCTCCTTGCCTGGTTGAGCCAGAGCAGGCGGCAGCCCTGCCTCCCCCGGCCCAGCACACAGGCCTGGCCCACCTGCTCCCCTCCAGGGTCCCCGGGGTCCACGGTCCCTCGGCGACCAGCACTGGCCCAACCCACCCCCATGCGAGCTTCCTGTGGGGTCCCCCCTACCCCATCCCTCCTGTGCTAGAGGTCGGGGGGCCCAGCTTTCAGGAAGCCTCTGCTGGAAGGAACTGGCAAAGCTCTGCAGAAGGTTTAGAGATGCAAGACCGACTCTTGGCTTGGATGTGATCATCTAGCTAGCGAAGTGGAAGAAAAAGGATTTCGTTCAGTTCTTGCCAGAAAGCAGAGAAAACGCTTGCGAGGAGGGAGGCGGAGCCCCACACCTGGCCTTACTGGCGATGGGGTGGAAGAAGGAAAGAGAGTGGGAGGTGACATTTCTGACCCAGAAGGACGCGTGCTGCCTGCCGCTGGAGTCCGGGCCGGAGAGCTCCCGGGGACTGGGTCTCCCCGTGGGCCTGCGGGCCACCCGGGGTGCTGCTCCCACCAGTGCAGATTCCAAGGCGCCCACCTAGACCCGCTCCTCAGACTCTCCCGGGCATGGGTTCAGGAATCTGAATTCTAACAAGCCCTGCGGTTAATTTGGATACTCCCTGAAGTTTGAGAGCCACCAAATGTGACCACGTGACAGTTCTGGGGACACGGGTCCACCAGAACGCTGAGGGTGCTGGGGGGTGGCTTTTCCAGAGGGGTGAGGACACCCAAGAGGGAGCGGGTGAGAGCGAGTTCCTTGATCCCATCTGGGAACAAGGGACAACACGTAGTTGAATCCTCGCAGAGACCCTTGGGCGGGCCTGGAGCAGGGAGGGGGAGGAACTGGAACGGGACATTAGAATGCTCCGCCGCACCTAAACCAGAGCATCTCAGTGCGGGGGAGTGTCATTTTGCTTCCCAGGGGACATTTCACAATGTCTGGAGGCATTTTTGGTCGGCCTCATTCAGCAAGAGATGTTGGGTCACTTGCTGTGTGGCCTCTAGAAGAGCATCCTGACCAGTCTTACCTACCTCTGTTTTAAAAAAGGAAGGATCTGGGCAGATTGTGCATCAGACCTAGTTTCAAACCCCAGCTCTGCTGTGTGCTTACTGTGGGAGCTCGGGAAACTTACACAACCTCTCTGGGTTCGGTGTTTTCAGCTGTGAAATAGAGCTTTTAGCGTCCGTTGAAATTAAATGAAATGCCTTCGGTGCAAGTACCTGGTATGTTACAAAGGCTCAGAATACATTTTTTGAGATCCCCATGTATGGTCATGTGATATCACAGGATCAGGAGTTTGGGGGCTGAACGGGAGGCGAGTGACATTTAGAGCAGCCCTCTCCACGACAATTCCTCTGTTTATCACCACGTAGGTGAGCCATTGGCTTGGGAAATGTCTGTAATCGAGAACCACTCTGGGGATGTTTTGGTGACATTTTAGAGAGGGCAAAACAGAATGTTCCTTCTGACAAATGCAAACCTCTCCACGCAGAAGAGCAGAAGCGGCTGTGGCGTGGGCCGCAGGGACGTGTGGAACACAGCAAGGCGGGATCCGACTGGCCCAAGCGGACCACTGGAGGGTCATGCCCCCGGAGCTGGGGGCCTGGCTTCTGGTTCGGCCCAAATGACTGTCAGTGCGCCAGACGCGGGGATGGAGAAGTCCCCAGAGCTGGGGACATAGAACAGAGGGCCAGACGAGGGCCAGGCTTAATGCCTGGGACCACAACCGGGATAAGCCACAGAGCAAGCTGCATGCACACACTGGGGAAGACACAGACGCCGTAGCCAGAGCAAAACCAGGTGGGAGGGCCAAAGAGAGACAGGCTGGCGGGAAACAGGTGGGCCGCACCCAGAGGGTGGGAGGACAGGGTGAGGCAGGGCGGTCGGGGCCATCTGGATTTTGGTCCCTGAGCCTGTGGAACCTGGCTGAGAGAGGCTCAGCCTGAGCCTGCTGGAATTCAAGAGCAGGAAGCCAGGAAAGCTTGGTGGTGCCAAGTCAGGCTGTGGCGTCAGGAACAAGCCTGGGTTTGAATCCACTGTCACCAGCTGTGTGACTTAGGCTAGTGACTTAACCACTCTGAGCCGTAGTTTCCTCCCAGGGTGATGATTGTGAGGATGGTGATGGTGGCAGTGAAGATGCTGAGGATGGTTATGATGAAGAGGAGGAGGAAGATGATGATGATGGTGGTGATGCTGCTAACGGTGGTGATGATCATGAAGATGACAATATGATAAAGTTGATGATAATGATGAGGGTGATGATGGTGGTGATGATGATGGTTATGGTGATGACAAAAATGATGATGATGATGGTGGTGGTGATGACAACAACGACGATGATGATGATGATGATGGGGAGAGCCTCTACTTCAGAATGGACGTGGACAGTGGGTTGGAATATTGGTCTTGGCCACTGACTAACTATGCGACCTTGAGCACTTTAGCTTCTCCCTGCCTCCCTTACCCCACCCATAAAATGGTGATTAACAATCACTGCAAGGATTCAATGGATTAAAACATACATAAAGTGTTGGGCACATAGTAAGTGCTTAATAAACACTAGCTATCATCATCAATAGTATTATTATTATTGTTGCTATGTTGCCTTTATTTGCAGAATCATTTCGTGTGTCCTGGGCTGGTATTGCTCAAAGCCCAAAGCCTTAGTCAGGGCCGAGATGATGACTTGTCACTGCGGCCACAGGACTTCTCTATCCTTCCCACCTCCTCCTTTTTCCAGCATAAGCGTCACGGGCATGACGTTGCTCAGGGGCTCACGGTATGTGGAGTTCTACTAGGAGATGGGCCTCCTGTGTTCTCAGATCCACAGAATGGGGAAGGGGGAGGGATGAGAAAAATCCGTGTCAGGGCCATCCTGAAACGGTGTCCACAAAGATGGGGATGTGCCAGCCTTCGAGGTCTGCTCGGGTGAGCTCACCTTCGTGCTTCACGCCTGGGGCTGCCTTCCCAGTGTCACTGGCGGTCCTCAGGCCGCAGCAGCCAGGTTCCCAAAGCTGACGGCTCTACACAGAGTCGCGTGAGTGGGCCTCCGGGTTCTCAGCACTTCCAGATCAGAACAACCAGCGGTCACCCCTGAAGGCGCCCGTTCCTCACTTGCCCCCTTTGTCTTGCAGAGATTTGGACGGCAAGTCACACAAACCTCTGCCCCTGGGCGTGGAGAACGACCGCGTCTTCAATGACCTGTGGGGGAAGGGCAACGTGCCTGTCGTCCTCAACAACCCATATTCAGAGAAAGAGCAGGTAAGTGTGGGTGCCCGGGGTGGAGGGACTGGCAGCCATGCTCCCACGCCTCCCGAACCCTCCAGGTGGGCAGCTATGGGGAGGGAAGCCCAATTGCAAGTTATGTTGGGACAGAAACCAGCCACCATGGCTGGGGAGCTTGGGAGGCTGAGGCTAGGAGCGCTTATCGCAGGATATGGATCTTGGCTTTGTTTTGTTTTATTCTGTTTTGTTTTGTTTGTGAGCTTGCCGCTCTTCAAATGTTAGTTCTGTTTCTACCCAAAAAGGCATTCACACAGTTCCAACACATGTAACCTAAAAATCTGTACCCCATAATATGCGGAAATAAAAAAAAAAACAAAAAACACAGTTCCAAATTCAAAAGACATAAAAGATTTAAAAGATACATGGTGAAAAGATTTTCTCCCTCCCCTAATCCCAGCCACATGGTTTGCTTCCGCAGAGCTGAGCAGTATTGATGGGTTTTGTGTGTTCTTTTAGCCATATATGCCTAGACAGACAAATATACACACACGTTTTGTTTTTCACGTATTTTTACACAAATGAGAGCACATGACACACACCATTTTGCAACTTGCTTTTTCACGTACCAACATAGCTTAGAGATTATTCCAATCAGTGGGTAGAGAGGGTTTTGGTTCTTTTTCACAGCTGTGTAATATTCCGTCGTGTGGCTATACTGTACTTCACTGAGTCAGTCTTTCGTAATGGACGTTTGGGCCATTGCTAATATTTTTCCACGACAGTGCCATATGAGTGGCATTGTGCAGATACCTCAGTTGGCACCTGGGCACGTGTGTTCATAGAATAAATTCCTAGAAGTGGAATTTTGGGGTCAAAGATCATATGCATTTGCGATTTGGGTGGAAATTGCCAAATGGCTCACCTTGGGAGTTGGTTCAATCTTACCAGCTGAGTAAGAGAGTGACTGTTTCCTAACAACCTCGCCAACTCTTTCTGTTATCCAACTTTTTAGTCTTTGCCAATCTGTTCAGATGTGTTTTGACAGCTGAGTCTGTGTCATTTTCCAAGAGTGGCTCGATTTGGCTGGAGATCAGTGGTGCCTTTTTCTCACCTGCCTGGGTGGCTGGCAGACCAGGCCAGAGCAACACTGGGGAAGCACGTGGGTTTCCCACCCATGCTCTACCTTGCCGTGAAGTCTGGGCGGGATGACGAGTGGGAGGTCAGAACAGGGGGGTGGCCCACGTCACTCATCAGGTGACCACCTGCCTCCTTTTCCCTGTGTTTGATCTATGGATAGTACCTTTCACTACCAGCTCATCTAGACAAAGACTCAAGGCCTCTCTGCATAGCTTCAGAGGGGAGGATGGAACACTCTAGAGCCTTGGTGGAAACTGCTTTCCGTAGCTGCTGACAGCTGACCAGGAAGATAAGGACATCCGGGACTCCACAGTAGGTCAGACCCATGGTCACGCCAGCTGACTCTCTGTCCAGCCTGGCAGTGATACCTGGAATGCTTGGTGGAAGAGCACAACGGTAGACTTATTCTGCTGTCCCCAAAAACCAAGGCCACATTGTGAGCATGAGGGAATGACCATCTATTGATAATTAAATGAACAAGTATAGTTTAAAAATCTTTTATATTTATTTTATTAATTGGAAATAAAGGGGTCCTGCCATACCATGAGCTCTCCCAAGACAAAGGACAGAAAGAAGCAGCCTCAGGCCAGATCCACGCTGTAGACTTGAGTCATTAGGTCTACGCTGTATTGTCCTAAGAAATAATTTATAGTTATATTTTAAATTTATTACCAATGTTACAAATTTTTACATAAATATATCTACAGCTTCTCTTAAAAATGTACACAATCTGACCACATTGAGGCTGTTTTCTTATGGGACAATGATCTGTATAGGCTGAATAGCAGCTGCCTCCTGTAGACAGGGTGTGACTCTCCAGTTTGCCACAATCCCCACCACTCCCAATTGTCTCCCTCTCATGAAGACCAAGTATCCATTGTCATGTATAATAGCATTAGTACCGTTGATTTTTTTATAACCGTTAGGATGAAAGTTAAATCTTTTTTGTCTACCTTTTTATTATAAGCGACAGGTAAAGATAGACCAAAAAGTTCGCATGTTTCAGGAAAGATTTTTGTGAAAATGAAAATATTTTTATGCGTGTAATATGCCACCAAGTGTCAGGTTTTGAAATTACCCAGCCTGCTCTACGGATTTACCTTACCTATCTGCCACCTATAGGCATCAGTTTGTAATTCCCGGTCTGTAGTAACTGTTGAGATCTGGGTTAAAGGGAAGAAGCAGAGGGGGCCTTGACCCCAGGAGAAAGACACCGGAAGTCTGCAGAACTGCATGGCATTCCTGCCACTGCAGAAATCTGAGCAATGGCAGAACTCTGGCCATTCCCTTTCCTGCCGTCCGCCTCAGTTAGACAATGGTGACTTGCAAAACTTAACCTTGAACTTCAAGCCTGAGCAGGGGGGTTGAATATCGAGAACAGGGCAGGATCGATAGATGATCCCTGGCCTTCTTTGCAGGGCATCGTGACAGAAGGACAGGGAGAGGTACTGAGAACCTGTCTTAGGGCCTCTGCTAAAATGGAAATTCCATTTTCTTGGAGAAGGAGAAAAGGACCTTAAGGAGACCAGAGAAAGGGGAAAGACTGAGTCTCGCAAGGCCGAGTGAGTCTGCCAAGGTGTTTTAGCCTCGAGAGCTCCTGGGAGCACGACAGACAGACCAGCAGGGCTTGGGATTTGTGTTCACCTTTGCTCAATGTAGGATTTGACCCAAAAAATTTCAGAACCACGGGCTTGCAAAATCATCCTGGCTCTGTTGTCTGAGATTCAGTTTTCCAGATGCCTCTCAGAAATAGAGCTGTCAGGAGGCAGGAACCCAACGCTCAGTTATATTTGAGCCCCGGCTCCAGAGCTAGGGAAACTGCCCTGTGACCGCCTGCTAGGCGTCTCCATGGGCGCAGGCTTCAGAAATGTTTCCTGGGCTGAGCAAATTAATAGAAAACACAGTGTTCTTCTTTCCACCCTGAAAGACCGGCTCCTATATTTAGCCTCGCCTCTACCTGCTCAAAGCCGCTTTACCTGGCGCTCCTGAAATCAGCTTCCACCCTCGCAGTTGTAACCCACTTCTACTGCTCGTTTAAACATCAGCGAGGGGCTGAGCATTGTTAATGGCACAAAGAGGGACTCCCGCCACTACCTGCTCTCCGGAGTCTGGAAGAGACAGCTGGGTGAGGCAACAGGCAACTGCAAGGACTGGGCGAAAGGCAACAGAGCACAAGTGAAGCAGGGTAGGTGCAAGTTAGACATGAGAAGGAACTTCCTGACTCAGAAGACTATTCGCTCCCAGAGGGAATAGTGAGGTGTGTCCCTTTGGGAACCTCAGAAGGGATTCCCACCTTCTTCAATGCTCTCATTTCTCTAAATTTAAAGAAAATCAACCATAGAGGCAGCTTCTTTTAAATCAGGCTCAGACGGCTCAGACGTTAATCTTTATCTGGTTGTCATTTCTCTTGCCAACAGCCTGGGTCATCTGTGGCTGGGGCCAGGGAGAATTGAATCCCTAGTCATAGAACACAGTGCGTGGATAACTTCGTGACTCTCACCTTTAACACTCCCTCGCAAATTGCCTCTGGCCTGGGGTAGTAGATAGAATGAATCAGGTCACCCACCACCAGTCATTCATCCAACATCTGCCACGAGCATAGCTCTGGGGTGGAAGAAAGGGTGAACAAACATCTCCTCCGTGTCCTTGAGACCCTCATGGATATGTGTGGGGAGAGACTCATACAAGGTGCAATTAATGTCAAAACAGAGAAGGACACGAAATGCTGTGGGAGCATAATTACCTCAGCAGGTCAGTACCAGGAAACGTTTACCCCAAGAAGGGACATATGCCCTGGGTTTTGAAGATCAAGTAGGAGTTTTCCTAGAAGAAAGTGGAGAAAGGCGTTGTAGTAAAAGTGATGGTTATAGCTGATACATTGCATCTTTTTTTCTTGCTGAGGATCATGATTAGTCAGTCCTCTGAAGTTGTCTTTGGTGCTAATACTGCCTGAGACACATGGAGTTTTGATACCATGCAAATATTTGACACCTTATCGTAATAGTCATCTGAAGTAAAATGCTACCTTAGATAAATAACATGAGAAACTGCTGTTTGTCCATTCTCCCTGCAAAACCCTGGGGTTTGGATCAAGCCCTTCTCAGCATCTGTTTCCCTCGTCTGCCTAGTTTTCTTTCCTAAGGGAGAAGGGGCAGAACCCTGCCCTGCCTGGGGACAGAACATCTATTTTTCAGGTGCTAATTAAGCATCAACCAAACCTTTAGTGGGTACAGGAGGAGATGGGTCCAGGCCCCAGGAAGTGGCATTTCCACGTGGGTTTTTCCTTTCTTATCCGGCCTTCCCGCTGCCTTTGCCCCTCTCCCCAGCCCCTGGCCGATAAAGGCGATCAGATAGTCAGATAGATGACCAGGACATGGAAATCCCCTCCCCCATTGTTGTCCCTGTCACTCAGTCAATGCAATGCAATGGGTATGATTTGTGCCTCCTGGGGCCGGGCTGTAGGAACACACGCAGGGAGGAACAGGATGACCTCGAGTGGACAGGGAGGACCTTTGAGGACCCGCATTCTGAGCCCAGCTCTGCTGCTTGTTGCTTGTTCATTTGGGGAGAGCCACGTCACCTCTCAGAGCCTTGGTCTTCTCATCTGAAAAATGGGCTGCCAGCTCAGGTACCAAATGGGCATTTACTAAATGTTACCCAAAATGAAATGAAGTTGGAGGTGATCACTGCCCTGGAGGAGTTCATGACCGGGCCACCCCCTCTTTTTATTAAATATTTGCCTCAGCTTCCGGAAACTTCTGGAAACCTCCACTCCCAAGTCAAGCTACAGACAGGGACGCACACAGCAATCATCATACTGTGATATTTTGGATTTCGGAGACTCTTGCACAGACGTCACCCGCAGAGCCCACGTGGCTGGCGTTAGCAGCTTCCCTCGGCTCCGTTCAGGCGACATCTCAGGGTGCCTGTGGGTTACTCCCGTCTCTAAGTCTCTCTCTGAGCATTTGAGAAATTTCCTGTGTTTTGAGATTAATTTCTCTCTGTAGGAGGGTGCCCTGCATGCCCAGTTCTAAGCCGCTCTTAAATTCGTTTTTGCTCTTGCCGTGGGCAGCTCACGACCGGAGTTAGGTACCACCCAGGGTGGGTTTCCCCAAAAGCGTTTCCAGCGCCCACCTTTCTCTGGTCACCAATGTCCCCAGGTGCCCTCAAGCAGCAGACTCCGCTGCAAAGATGCTTCCCAGGAATTTATACTGAGCAGGGTCTCCCTCTGTCCCCGAGGGCGTCTCCCTTCCTCGCACTTGAGCCGCCAGCTGCTCAGGGACTCCCAGGTCTTTAGGGGTCACTGAGCAGAGAGACCAGCACCCAAGTGCTGCCACCCTAGGTGGCCGGAGCCAGGGTGGAGCCAGGAAGTGGGGCCCGAATTGTTGAGTGTTGGGTTCAGCCCTGCTGGCATTTCCACATATTTTGCTAGCTGTTTGTTTTAATAGTGAGTATTTTCTTTCCTGCTTTTTCTAGAGGAAAAGCGAAAAACAAAACAGCAGTGAGTATATTCAACGCAGGCCGTCCCGGCTGTTGTCCGAGTGGGATAATGACGTTCTGGTGCGAGAACCAGCAATACCGCCCTGCGTGTTCATTCGCTGCACACGCCGGATTCGAACTCTTTTCCCATAAAGGCCGAGTTGGGTCAACGTCATCTTTCTTCCTCTCTTTGCAAATCAAAATCATTTGCCAAAACCCCCTCCAAATAGAGGCTCTCGCAGAGGTTAAGAGACCTAGCCCACCTCCGCTTTTCTGAGGGTCCCAGGATATTTTAAAAGGTAAAAGGGCCAGCACATAAACACAAAACTTGTGCATTTTCATAATTTACATTTAGCAAGTTAATGCTTTCAACAAACACGCACAGTACAAGGCGATATCATGGCGGGGGCAGGCCACGAGACAATGACAGGATTCATCTTCAGATTAATTCCTAGCGCACATATACATTCTGGTCTGATAATGGGACCAAGTGTAAGGCTGTGTGGTAGCATCTGGCTGTCCCCCCATCGCTGTGATTTGGAGAAAGCATGAATGATCTAGCTTAAAGACCCCTTTATCCGCCAGACATCCTCAGCACACCCCCAATCCCAAAGAGTAAGGGGTCTGATTCCCAAGCACCCCCTTCCCTAATTGTCCTCCACAGACTGTTGAATGGTGGGGGGAGGGAGACGGGGGGGACAGAATAAGCCATGTCAAGCTACTGCGGAGTTATTATAGAGAACAAATCACTTTAGACATAATGCTTTCAATACAGCACAAGGTGCTAAACACAGTTGGTTAAGTTCTGTAAGTGGCGATTTTTTAATTGCATGGATGGGTGGGTACCTGCTGGTTTGCAGGTCTACGGGCCTGGACCCTGAGCTGCCCCAGCTCATAACCGGGTTACGCTTGCTGCCTGGGAGAGGCGGTGCCCACAGGTGGGTGCGGCGCTGCCCGGGGCTGCAGCAAAGGGCACAGTGTGTGGCGTCTGGCCCCTGGTGTGCGTGGCCCTCGGCCCAGCTTAGTCCCAGCATGCTGCCCTGGTTTCGGGACAAGCCGAGCGGGGCAGGTTGCTGCAGGCCCGTAGCAGAGGAGCTGTCGCCGGTGCCAGCAGGACAAGGATAAGAAGCAACTCGCTTTGTGCAAGTTTGGGCCTTAGCTCCTAGATCGGTTTGCTGTTGTAACAAAGCACCGCCAACTGGAGGGCTTAGACAGCAGAAATGATTGTCTCCCAGTTCCGGAAGCTAGAATTCCAAAGGCAAGGTGTTGGCAGAGCTGGTTTCTTCCGAGGACTGGGGAACGAGACCCCAATTCAGGGCTCTCTCTGGGCTTGGAGGTGACCGTCTCCGTGTTTACATGGTGTTCTCCCCTGTGTGCGTGTCTGTCTCCAAATTTCCCTTTGTTATAAGGACATCGGTCATATTGAATAAGGACCCACCCTAATGGCCTCATTTTTAACTTGATTACCTCTGTAAAGATCCTATCCTCAAAGATCACATTCGGAGGCGGTGGGGTTGAGGACATCAGCATACGAATTTGGCGGGGGACACAGTTCAGTCCATCATAGCTGCTAAGATTTTCTAGGTCTCACAGGTGTGTCCCTGCCTTGCCGTAGCTCTCAGTCCTGGTTTCACCATGAGACTCGTGACGGTGACAGCCCCCTACTGGGGAGGGGCAGCCAGCTATTGGCCTCTGTTTCTCAGACTCCCTGATTCCGGTGCTGGGTTTCTGTCTTCCTGCCTAAAACACCTCCCTCCATCCACCTCCCAGTCCTCCTGCTCCTGACTCCCTAGCGTCTGCTAGAAGGCTCCCCATCCTCCACGCACACGGACCGGAAGCCCCCAAGTCCTCATTTACTCCATCCTTTTCCCTCCCATCCTCTCGCGCCCCAAGGCTCTGAGTGTTCCAATCCCGGCACCTCCAGCCTCCACCTCTTCCCTTTCTGTCCAGCTGCCGCTGCAGCTGCATTTCCCAGCTCGGTGGCTTCTCACCTGCGTCGTTGCAACAGCCTCCTCACGGGTCTCTCCGCCTTCGCCCTCTCCCCCCTGCAATCCTGCAGTCAGATATTTCTCCAAACTCAGCTCAGGTAGGGTCACCGGCTCAGTCTGGCCGCTTCGGGGGCCCTTCCTTCTCTACTAAATCAAGGCCAAAGTCCTTGGCTTAGCATTTAAGAGACTCCACAATGTTGAAATTCTTTTAGACCTTGTATTCGTCTGCTCAGGATGCAATCACAAAGGACAGTAGACTGGGCAGCTTAAACAACAGAAATTTATTTCTCTTAGCTCTGGAGGCTGGAAGTCGAGAACAGGGCGCCAGCATGATCGGGTTCTGGCGAGGGCTCTCTTGATGGCTTACAGACGGCCGCCTTCTTGCTGCTTCCTCACATGTTGTAGAGAGAGAAAGAGAGAGAGCTTTCCCTTTCTTATAAGGCCACCAATCCTATCAGATCAGGGCCCCACCCATATGACCTCATTTCACCCTAATTACCTCCTAAAAGTCCTGTCTCCCAGCACAATCACATTGAAGGTTAAGAGCTTCGACATATGAATTTAGAGGAGGGACAACATTTAGGCTAACACAGACCTCAAATGTTTATTGAGCAAGTAGTGTGTGCTGGGCACAGTTCTAGGGGCTGGGGATAGAGCAAATTAAACAGTGAGTAGGCAGAAAACAAATACTGTCTAAAAACCTATTTAGATCTATATAAATCAATATAAGATATAGAGATACGGGTATGTACATACGTGTGCGTATACACATCCGATCACAATGATCGCAGGCAGTGATAAGTACTAGGAGGAAAAACAAAGGTGATGGTGTTTAGGGAACAGAGAATACCAGGGAGGTGACACTGTTTTAAAGAACGGTCAGGAAATATCTCTAACACCGCGACATTTCAGCACTCAGTGGTCAGCCCCTGGAATTCAATCCTTTAGACCGAGAGTCTGCAAACTTTTTCTGTAAAAGGCAAGATAAACATTTTCAGCCTGGGGGGCCACAGTCTCGGACTCCATGACATGAATTAGTAGCCAGCTCTGCCTTTTCATGCAAGAGCAGCCACAGACAATGCAGAAACGAGTGAGCATGGCTGCATCCCAGGAAAACTGTATTTATGGACACTGAATCTTGAACTTCCTATAACTTTCACGTGTCACAAAATATTCTTCTTCTTTTGATTTTTATATTCAATAATCCAAAAAATGGAAAACTCCTCCCTAGCTCATGGGCTGTACGAACACAGGCACAGTTTGCAGGTTCTCAGTTTGCATTTGTTGAAGGAGAGAAAGGAGGGAGGAGAAAGGAAATCAGAGCTTCAGGGTCCTGCAAAGCAAAGTTCTGGGGGCCCAGGCTCACATGCCCTCCCCCACCGTGTACTTGAGTGCCTACTGTGTGCCAGGGACGAGTACTCCAGGCCTCAGCCGTGGAGTGACTCTCATCCCACAACCGAGAAAAGCGTCGTACAGCTGCCTTCTCTAAAGCAGCCGTCTACACGCTGTGGCCGCTGCCTGTTTTCTTGCAGCCCATGAGCTAAGAAGGATTTTTCCAATTTGGGATCATTGAATACGAAAGTCAAAAGCGGAAGATGATTTTGTGCCACAGGGAAGTTATATGAAGTTCAGATTTCACCTCCCTGTTTCCCTCTGGGCCTGGGCTGCAAGACCAGCCCTCGCATTTCCCCGAGGCCTCTGCGGGCTCCCTAGGCAAGGAGGTGCCCACAAAGCCTCTGAAAGGCCCACAGGCTCGCGCTTCCTTTGCAAATTGGGAGCAGGCTTCCCAGGGACCCACCGAGAGCAAGCCGGTGTCTCCCACCATCCGAAAGCTTCCGTTGTCCCACTGCAGACAGGAAACCAGAAAAGGACACGTGTAGACACAGCCCAAAGCCCGTGTGTGCCCTGTGGCCAGCGGAATGCCTCCCGAGTGTTGCTAATGTGCGTTCTGAGCAGAGAACTTCAGCCCCGCTCAGAAAAGTCATGTGCATCCTGCACGCAGCGCCCCTGACTGCTGTATTAATCTCCCCCGTTCGTCCCCTCCTGAGTCATCTAATATTACCGCTGGCTAATTAAAACATCAAAGCCCCAAGTACAACAGCCCTGCCAGAAGCCTCCTAATGCCTGGTTTCATGGGTGCAATGCAGTGAAACCCAGGGCGGAAGGTGGCAGGGCTGGCGCTCGGGCGGCCAATTACCGGGCTCTTAAGGACCACCCCGCGCACATCTGGAACCTCAACAGATGGCTGCTTTTATTAGGGCCTGTTTTCTCTCTCCTGCCGCTCCCCGGCGATGAAGGCTGTCGCCTGCCGCCCACCGGCCACACCCCACACCTCCTCCTCACGCCTGGCCCCCCTGCCCACCCTCTGGGTCCTGGGCCCTAGCCCAGCGCCAGCACCTCATCTGTCGCCCCCCTCCCGGGATTCCGGCTGCTCCGCAGCCTGCAGGGCGCAAGTGTGGGTGGACAAGAGCGTTTCTAAACTGGCGAAGTGAAACCCGGTATTTAGGGAGAAGGGCTGAGCCGCCTTCCCCACGGGCAAGGTAGGATTGTTTCTTCTCAAGCACACGGGTTGTGGGCACGATCAGAGGAATATGTCACTACAAAGCCCTGCCCACGTGGGACTTCTGTCAACTGTAAGTGTCCTGGAAGAGACAGAGGCGGAGGCAGAGTCGTAAAGAAGCGTTCGGGGCACCGGGCCAGGGCTTCCGAGGAAGCGGGGTTGTTAGTATGTGGCTTCCTGCAGAGACGTAAGCGAAGGAGCTTGGAGTCCAGCGGGATGGAGAGCGTAAACGCGGGACGAGGGGAAGGACCCATCCCACGCGCTTTCACGCCGCCCAGTGTGGGAGTAGCACAGGGATGACACTTGCAGCAGTAGCAGGAATAGTAGTACGAATGCTAGAAGTTGGGCTAGGAGTAGCACAGTAATAATACTCCGAGTAATAAATCATGGCTGACGTCTAGGAGGTGACTGCAGTCATCCAAGTGAGAGGTGACGGTGCCTTGGCCCGGGTGCTGGCTGGCAGGGGAGAGGAGTGGGTGGGTTCCAGAGCTAGTTAGGAATGCAGATGTGAGTCAGGGATGGCTGGACGTGGGAGATAAAGACGAGGCTGTGTTAGGGCAGCTCCCACCCGCGGCTTGTCCAGCACAGATGGACGGTGCCCCCAGAGTGGGAACCACCAGGGAGGACCAGATCTGGCCAGGACGGGGTGACGTGGAAGATCATGAGTCCTGGTGCCTTCCGTCTGTTCCCTGCCGTCACTCCCTGCACTCTTCCAGAACTGTCTCCAGTGGTAGCGTGCTGTTCATCTGCCTCCCATTCCCCAGGCTGCAACGTGGCAGCACGAACGCTTTAACACAGAGCTCCTGTTCCACTGGCCAGTAAGGTGGCCGTGATGGGTCTCTCACCTCAGGACCTTTGCACCAGCTGTTCTCACCACCTGCAAGATCCCGCTTCCCCTTCTTGGCCTGAACAGCACCAACTCATCCTTCCGGTCTTGACTTGGAAATCAGACACTGTGGCTAGCCGTGTCTTCTGTGTGCACCCAACACGCTGCCAGTGTCCCCTGCTATGGCATCTATTGCACTCGATGGCGATGGCTCATTCAGTTGTCAACACCCCCCACTGGACTGTGACTACTCCCTGGGGGCACCGTAGCCCTGGTACTTGCTGCCTTGCCTGGCACATAGATACTCAATGAACATGTGTTGAATTAATGAAGGATTCATCATGCCCAGGAGACAGGGTAGTCGAGCAGTTATTGGTGTGGTTTGGGAGCCACGCTGCCTGGATTTGACCCCTGTATCCAGCTTACTGGCTCTGGCCAACTTAGTTAACCTCTCTGTGCCTCAGTTTTCTAATCTGTAAAATGGGAATAATAAGATTGTTGTGCGGCACCTAATAAGAGCTCATTTAATGTTTGTTTTCAGTATTAGTCCTTCAGAGTTCTCTGTGACTGCTGTCGTGGACTTAGCCAATTTCATCGTAATTCACAGCTGTCCTCGCCAGCCTGGGTCCCTCCAAGCCAGTGAGATATGGGCCCGGCCTCCTTGTTGATTTCATCTCCTTACATCCACTCTCACCCACACGCTCCAGCCACACCGGCCTCCTTGCTGGTCCTTTGAACTTAACAAGCTCATCCCCACCTCAGGGCCTTTGCACTTGCCTTTCTCCCCCCCACCATCACCTCCACCTGTTTTCTATTCTTGTCACCACCTGAAATTATATTGTTCCTATATCAGTCTACTTATTTTTTATCTGCACTTCTCCCACAATAACATTCCAGAAGGGCAGTGACCCTGTCTGTGTCGTTCACTGCTGTATTCCCAGTGCGTGTTTGTTGAGCACATAGTAGGTGCTCAATGAATACCAGCTGAATGTGCAAATGCCCTGCGTCAAGGTCACTGCCCGATGATCTACTCTCTGCATGAGCATCACTCCACATTAGCTCATCTCCTCCCCGCCCTTGCTTGGCTTTCACAGCAGGGCGTGCCTGCTGCGTCTCCCTTGAGTTGCTAAGTGACAATTGCCTGACGCATGCGCACACCTCTGCCCAAGCAAGTAGACAACAGCCCACCAACATCCAAGACAGATATGATCCTCATCCATGAGATCTAAAATGGATGGGTTAACATTGCTCAGCCTGGGACTCATCCCCCCCTCACCTACTGCTGGTCAACTTGTTTACAGAGGTGAAGACATATGAGGGGCAGAAGGTGTTCAAGACAGAGGGAACAGTAGGTGCAAAGGCACTGAGGCAGGAAAAAGCTTGGCATTTTTGAGAGGCAGACACCTGAAATTTGGGGGCAATATTGGGTGCTTCAAAACTTTTCAGTTTAAACCTTTCTGTTTTCCAACTACTTAACATAAATGATAAGTTTGGGCTATAGCAGAAAGGCCCAGAAATCCAGGCAAATTGACCCAGCTTCAGATTGATTCCTCAGTACTGAGGGCTGTTACCATTCAGAGAGGCTGATGGTGCCCTTTCAGTCATTTATTCACTCAACAAATATTCATTGAGTCCCTACTCGATGTACCAGATATCAAAGAGACCACGTTTGAGTTCCTGACCTCTCTTTCTAGAACAGAACCCAAAAGGCTCTCCCATGGTGCTTCTTCCTGCACAGGTAGAGGAACCAGGTTCCCAGGAACCTTGTACATGTCAGCCAGGGAGGGCTGGATCCTTCTCTCAGTGCAGACAGGTGACTCAAGGCACATCCCGGGAAGCCCGGTGCCTCTCCCAGTCCCAGTGCAGACAACTTTACGGTGCACTCAAGACTCTGCCTAATGTTCCACCTTTATTCCCTCCTGCAGCCCCCCGCCTCGGGAAAACAGTCCCCCACCAAGAATGGCAGCCCCTCCAAGTGTCCTCGCTTCCTCAAGGTCAAGAACTGGGAGACTGATGTGGTTCTCACTGACACCCTCCACCTTAAGAGCACATTGGTGAGTACGCCAGCAGGGTGTAGACCAGGGTGTTGCAACCTCGGCACTATCTGCATTTGGAGCCAGATGAGTCTTTGCTGTCGGGGACTGTCCTGTGCATTGCAGAATGTTGAGCCCACCACCAGACTGTACCCATAGATGTCAGAACTCCCCCCCAAATTGTGACCATCAAAAACATCTCTAAGACATTGCCTAACATCCCCTGGCCAGGAAATTCACCAGTGTTTGATAACCACGGATAGATACTCACTCACTTATATGAATACATTTTATTTGTGTGCCTAGTACACAAAAGAACCTAAGGGAAGTTGCCAGCTCCAAACACATTCTCTTTATCTCTTATACTCTGACCACTGATGCAGTATCGAACAAAGCTTCCTCGATTTCACAGTGTGTTCTTGAAAAGTTTATTTCATATTTTTAACAGTCAACGAACCAACATCTTGCTTTCCATTTTTGTTGAAAATGGGCCTCTTGGAGGAATGTTGTCTCTGTAAGCTATTACTG
>NW_012154051.1:32654-42779 GCF_000956105.1 Propithecus coquereli
CGTCTAGTAATAAATCACTTTATCAACAGATCTGACAGAGGCCTGGGCAAAATTAATAGTTATTTGAGAAACATTCAGCATAGAATACTCTTACAGTGGCCACTGAAGCATTTTCCTGGAAGTTCACAGTTAGAAAACCATTTCACCAAAGAAAAGAAAAAATATTTCAGAATTTAGTATCAGTGATTCTGATTCCTAGGCAGAAAGCTCCTGTTCCCCCAGTTGAGTAGAGCGAACACTTTAGGAATCTTAAAACGCTGCTTATTGTCCCTGACCTTGGCTGATGACTGTGCCTAGTGATGATTTAAAGCTGGTGCCTGAGAAATTCCCTTTGAGAATTAAGGGCTGGGTAAACGTGCCCATGAGTATCAGATCCAGGTGTGCAGCCTGACACCTGCCACACCGGGGTGAAACCGAGCGATGGCCACTTCTCTCTGTCTTCCAGGAGACAGGATGCACGGAGCACATCTGCATGGGCTCCATCATGCTCCCCTCCCTGCACACGAGAAGGCCGGAAGACGTCCGCACGAAAGAGCAGCTCTTCCCTCTCGCCAAAGAGTTTATTGATCAGTACTATTCGTCAATTAAAAGGCAAGTGTGTGCCAGCTCCGGGAAGCCTGGAGTAAGTTATTGAGTGCTGGGGACAAAGACATCGGCTCCAACCTTGCAGACAGTTAAAGCAAGACCTGACCCTGAGGCCTCTACCTGCCATACACAGAGGTCAGAAATTAGCAGCCCAAAGGTGACCCCCAGAAGTGCTTTTGTTGGCCTGAAAAGAGCTGCTTAAAATTTGAAATATTTTAAGCAATTCCATGCCTATATATATACACGTTACGTGTGTATCTAGTTTCCTAGAGAAACTCTCACACCTGTTCACAAGGAAGCATGCATAAGAATGTTCACTGAAACATTCTTTATGGTAGGAAAAATGACTCTTAAAAAACCAGCAAGAAACCATCTTAAAACCATCAACAGGAGAATGGATACGTAAGTTGTGGTATATTCCAGTAATGGAATACTATACAACTGTAAAAAAATGAAGGAGTTGGAGCTCTGCATGTTCATGGAATTGAAGTTCACAAATACTTTTGAGCAAAAGAAAGAAAAGTCAAGTCATAGAAGGATACATCCAGTATGGCGCCATTTATATAAACTCTTTTTTTGAGACACGGTCTCGCTCTGTTGCCCTGGGTAGAGTGCAATGGCGTCATTGTAGCTCACTGCAGCCTCAAACTCCTGGGCTCAAGTGATCCTCCTGCCTCAGCCTCCCAAAGTAGCTGGGACTACAGGCATGTGCCACCATGCCCTGCTAATTTTTTTTATTTTTAGTAGAGATGGGGTCTCGCTCTTGCTCAAGCTGGTTTCAAACTCCTGAGCTCAAGTGATCCTCCTGCCTCAGCCTCCCAGAGTGCTAGGATTACAGGCATGAGCCACCGCTCCCAGCCCTGTATAAACTTATTAAACATGTAGAATGATATTGTACATCTGTGATCCCCAACCCCTGGGCTGTGTACCAGTACGGGTCTGTGACCTGTCAGGAACTGGGCTGCACAGCAGGAGGTGAGCAGCAGGAGAGTGAGTGAAGCTTCATCTGTATTTATAGCCGCTCCCCATCACTCGCCATCCTCCTCGCCCTCCCCAGCCCTGGTCCGTGGAAAAATTGTCTTCCATGAAACCAGTCCCTGGCGCCAAAAACGTTGGAGACTGATGTTGTATATGGTTTAGGAACAGATACTCACGGGGCAAAAGCATAAATAAATATATAAGAATCGTAGACTCCAGACTCAAGATATTAATAGCAGTCACCTCTGGGCAGGGAGTGGGCTGTGATGGGGAAGTCATCACTAAGGAGCTCTTAGGCTTGACACACGGGTGTTTATTATATTCTTCCATATATCTTTCGTAAGCCTAAATTTTTCCATAATAATTTTTTTAACTTTCTAAAACTGAATTCATTGCCAACATTTAAAAATCAGAATCGTTCTCTTTAAAAATCAGATTCCCGGTTTCTCTCGAAAGAATATCGAGCAGCACTGGGCCCTCATTCCTTTCAGGTGACAATTGGCTGGAGCTGAGCCGTGGCCGTCCCCCTTTGGACAAGGCCTGGGCTGGCCTGTTTGCCGCAGTTCCCACCTGGCGGGTTTAGTCGTCTGTGTAGTGCTGGACCTGTGTGGGCATTGAGTTTGCAGTCTCTACTTCCTGCTCAAACTGTCGTGTGCAGAAATCAGCTTGGGACTTTCTGTAGCTCCCAACCTCCCCAAACAGCTCACCCCTCCTGCCAACCTCTAATTCGGAAGAGAGGGTGACACTCCCTTGTCCCTTCCCTGCCCACTCAGATTCGGCTCCAAAGCCCACATGGACAGGCTGGAAGAGGTGAACAAAGAGATCGAGACCACCAGCACCTACCAGCTCAAGGACACAGAACTCATCTACGGGGCCAAGCACGCCTGGCGGAACGCCTCCCGCTGCGTCGGCAGGATCCAGTGGTCCAAGCTGCAGGTGGGTGGTGAGGCTCACATGCCTTGAAGAGCCCTTCAGTGAGAGGAGGGGTGGATGGGTGGGGAGGGGAGTGAGTGGAGCTTTAAAAAGGGCCAGCTCCTACCAAGGGTGGCCATGGTGACATATCAGATGGTGGTCATGGGGTCCCAGATTCTCAGATCATGGCCAAATCCGGATGACAGTCATGTCTTATTTAGCCAACACAGTGTTTCCTTAAAAATGAATTTGCATATTTCTTGGTAACACACTCTCCAGTTTACCGCAGACCGCACCACTCCCTTTTGCCTTACGCCTCCTCCCTTTGATTATTTATCTGCCTACTCCCTGAAGACATGAGTTTCTGCGTCCCTTGGCATTATTTTATTCTAGAGAATAATTTAAAGTTGGAAGTGGATTCATTATCAAGACTGGGGGGTTTTGTTTAGTTTTTGTGTTGGTTTCTAATCCCTAATGTAACCAGCCCATTAAAAGCCCCTCTTTTATCCACCATCCCTTTCCCATATTAGCTCACACTCCATGCCTTCTTTTAGGGGATTTTTCCTGGTCTGGTTGACCTTGGTTATTAGGATAGAAAAAAGAAAATATAGAACCCAGCCTGAGAGTCAGTAGTGAGGTGCTCGTTACCCCAGTGGAGCAGCAGCAGGAGTGAGTTCCAGGCGCTCCTAAAATAGGAAGTCTGTGCTGGGGAGGCCGAGGAGGGAAGTGGGGGGCAACCGATCCCACCCTGTGCCTCTTCCAGGTGTTTGACGCCCGCGACTGCACCACGGCTCATGGGATGTTCAACTACATTTGCAACCACATCAAGTACGCCACCAACAAAGGGAACCTCAGGTGAGCTGACAGCTGGGCGTGGGGAGCGGGGAGTCAGGTGTCCCCACAGCATTGAGCCTGGGCTCTGCAGTCGGCTCATCTGCCAGAGGAAGGCTCCCCTCCCAGGGTGATGGGCCAAGCACCCTCCTTCCATATCCCGTCACACGTTCCTTCTCTTCTGGGACAATCAGACACCCGTGCGGTTTGCAAAGCTACAGCCACACACATCACATTCAACCCACCCTTGAATACCCCCATGGAGAGGGCAGGAAGAAGTAGCTTAGGTTCCCAGGAATAGGGAAAGCCCGTTGCTGGTGGTGACCTGCTTTTTCTTGTGTCCTGCTCTGTGGCTTGGAGCTGCCTCCAAATCTGCCTTGGTTGAAAAGGCAGTTTCTCTTCCTGCTGCTACGGGGACTGCTCCTTCAGAGCACACGGAGCTGAGCCACGCCTTGGACTCCTCTTGCACCAACACAAAGAACAAAACCACAGGGAGCAGGCCCGGGCAGGAAGGCATCCATGTGGCTGGAGGCTGCCACGCTGGCAAGTCCCAGCTGGGAGAGGGACAGATGGAGGGGGACAGCTGGAGCCCCACGGCAGCCGGCTACACCTGCTAGTCCCGTTCAGTCGCTGCTGCTGCAGCGTCTGTTCCCAGCTGCTGAGGGCCAATCCCACCTTGGGGCCACCGCCAGGATGTTCCCACAAGCCCCCAGGCTACCCTGAGCTCATCCAGAAGCAGGTTATTTGTAGTAAGCATGAGTTTTCTTGGCTGTGTCTCTTCCTTGAGAAGGAAACAGTGTGTTCCAGCTGCCTGCGTCCACCAGGAGCAAACAGGCCTGTAGCCTAAGCCCAGGCCTGCAGGAGGCATCGGTATGTAGGCCTCCTTCCCAAGACCCCTCACCCCTCAGAGAACATCAAAGAACCCTCCGGCATACCCTGACCTTTAAGAGGGACCCAGTCAAGGTTAGGCCCCCCACGGAGCTTACGGGCTATTCTGGTGGTTTCAAGCGGTGGTATGAGCAGCCAGTGGCAGGGGTCCCCAGGCCGGGCAGGGCACCTCCACTTTTTCCAATTACCTATCAGAGGTGGGGGGCAGGGTCTTCATGAGATCTTCTATGAAAGAGAATATGCAGCGAATTCTTTTTTATTTAGCTTTTAAACTCCATGTCTGAAAACAATGAGAACCATAAGAGAACATATGCCATGGTTATAGGAATAGTCCATACATAAGAGAGGAAGGTCAAGGTGGAGGGAGGGAGAGAGAGATAGAGAGAGAATTTAAACCTTCGATCTGCTCTTCAGCGACACCGTGCTGGAGGCACACACGTGTGTTCCGTCTCCTCCTTTGGCCTCGGTTCCCGCACACAAAGTGAGCATGACACGCCGCTCGCCGCGTGCGATTCTGGTGTTTCTAAACATGCCTCTTAGAGAAACACATCACACAGACACCCTTTGTCTGGTGCTCAACAGAGAAACAGAGATGGGTTTCCGTGCTGGAGGGAAAACGGTTAGACTCATTCTGCGTTCGTCTCCAGTACGGCACCTCTGCTCAAAGATCTGTAAGACACCTTTGAACTTGTGTGGTTTTCGCCTTCAGCCCGATTCTAGACTCGCCCCCAGGTGGGACGCGCCCCCCTGCAGTATGAAATGGCACGTTGTCTTGTGTAGAGAATAAGGCCTTGAAAAAATGAGCTCAGCAAACAGGCAGCACTAGATGAGACAGGCGTTGCCATGTGGACAAAGCGGATTGGGTTAGGCCTTGAATGAGCACGTATGACAGGAGACAGGGGGTCCAGCCAAGGGGACCCGCAGGGCAAAGTCCCGGGAAGGAATGTGCGTGAGGGAAGATCTATGAGCAATGGGCTGGACCTCAGATGTGAGCCCCGTGTTGACACAAAGACAGGACAGCATTTCCGTGGCCTGGGATTCAGTCCACGGATGGAATCGGTGAGTCCAGCTGGCGAGAGCTCCTGGCATGAGATGACGTTGAACCACATCGTGAAAAAGTTACTCTCCTTTCTGTTTTTTGGTGTTTTTTTTTTTTCAATCCTTCTGATGATGCCAAGGAGAAAGGCTCAGTTTGATGCTAAGACATCATTATCACCTCTCTAACATGTGCTGGTCTTCTTTTAGCAAAGAGACCAGGGCTTTAGCTAGGAGAGTCAGCAGACAACATCTTTCCACAAATTTTTTTTTTTAAGACACAGGGTCTCAGTGTGTTGCCCAGGCTGGAGCAGTGGCACGATCATAGCTCACTACAACCTCGAACTCCTGGGCTCAATCTATCCTCCTGCCTCAGCCTCCTGGGTAGCTAGGACTAAAGGTACCTGCCACCACACCCGGTTAATTTTTTTATTTATTGTAGAGATAGGGTCTCACTATGTTGCCCAGGCTGGTCTCAAACTTCTGGCCCTAAACATTCCTCCCACCTCAACATCCCAAAATGCTGGGATTACAGGTGTGAGCCACCCTGCAGGCCTCTTTCCACAATTTAATAAAAAAATACAGCCTTTGTGGTTCTATACAGGTAGGCAAGCCCAGTGGTTGGCAACCTACCGTTTTCTTTTAAATAAACGTGAGTGCAAATGCAAGCTGATTTCTTTTTAATTGTATAAATCTGTAAACTTCGGTTTGGTACAAGAGGTGAGCAATTGGATGAAAACTAATGATGGTCTTAGGAGAAAGACAGGAACTGGGAATTAGTAGTATGTTCTTAAAGGGAAATGGGGTCTGATGTTTCCCTGGAGATTACTGGCTGCAGCAGAGCTCCCTGGAAGACCAGCTCAAGTCAATATTGTTTAAAAGTGTCCAGCTAGGCCAGGTGCAGTGGCTCACGCCTGTAATCCCAGCACTTTGGGAGGCCGAGGCAGGAGGACCACTTGAGGCCAGAAGATTGAGACCAGCCTGGGCAACAAGACCCGCATATCTATGAAAAATTTTTTAAAAATTAGCCAGGCATAGTGGCCCACACTGGCAGTCCCAGCTACTCAGGAGACTGAGGCAGGAGGATCACCTGAGGCCAGGAGTTGGAGGCTGCTGTGAGCTGTGATTATGCCACTGCACTCCAGCCTGGGGAACAGAGCAAGACCCTGTCTCAGAAAAAAAAAGTCTCCAGATAGAGAAGGCTTCTCCTTCCTTCAGCAAGCTGGCGGGGGCCTGCCACTTCCAGGCCTTCCTCAGATGAGTGGTTTCAGGGGAGAAACAGGACTGGCCCTGGGGACCTTGGCACGGACGTCATCCACCCTGAGCCTCAAGCAGCTGTTGGCCTGAGAGGCACCATTTTCAGTATGTCCCCAAAGTCCACACCCCGCCCTGATGCCAGGGGTCCCCCTCTCTCTGCCACAGGTCTGCTATCACCATATTTCCCCAGAGGACAGACGGCAGGCACGACTTCCGAGTCTGGAACTCCCAGCTCATCCGCTACGCCGGCTACAAGCAGCCCGACGGCTCCACCCTGGGGGACCCCGCCAACGTGGAGTTCACAGAGGTGCGAGCGCATACGACACTCCCCCTGCTCCCACCTGGGCTGTTATGCCCCCAAACTGTCTCTGTCCACAGGCTTTTCTCCCTTTAATGTTATCATCACAGAGAGAGGCGCCAGTGGGGTACAGTTTACTCCCCTCTAGACAGATCACCCCACGGGGCTGTTCCCCATCCTCTGGTTCTTTTTCAGCTGGTCGTTTGGTCAATTTCATGCCATTACCTTGCCCAACCCTCCTGCAGGCACTGTTGTCCCATTTCATAGATGGGTAGACTGAGTCTCAACAAGGCCAAGTGAGTTATCCAAGGCTGCTAAACGAGTAGACAGGGAAGTCTAGAAGGACAGTCCAAGTGTCCTGCCTCCCACCAGGGGAGCGGCTAAGAGACAGAAGCCGTATCTGGCATCCACCTTTTCCGAGTCGGGTAACGTGTCAGATTCCTATCACCCATTCATCCATTTCTGGACATAACAATTCTACCCACCCAACCCTTGGAGGGGGCTTGGCTCTCCATGGCACCAGCACCCACATAATTGCTGGTAGCCCAAGCCAATTCCTAAAAGCCACCAGGAAAGCAAACGCCACCATCTCCCCACCTGGTGTTCCTTCCAGGTGGTACGCGGACAGGTGGCACAGGTGAGACACGGGAGCTTATATGGACTGTGCCCCCGGGAGACACCGCAGGCAGACCCCGTGTCTAGAACGCTCTCAGGCACAAGGGCCTGGACCACCTTTTATTTGTCACCCAACTCGTGCCCTGCTGAGCTTCTCCATTGTCCGCTGCCCAAATCCCCCTCAAACACTCCCTCCCAGGACCTCCCTCAAGATGGAGCTGGCCAGGCTGAGGGTCGCCCTGCTCCCTCCCGCAGTGCCCGGGACAGCCGACTTCATTTGCATTCGGCTTTTCTTATGAAAATGTTATTGTCATGAGGAGGGAGCGGTAACCAGGGCGACCAGGAGTTGCACCTGTGCCGTGGTAGACGCAGCCAGACTCCCTGCTCCACTTGGCTGAGCGCTAACTGTGTACTTGGCTGACCTTGTCCTCGTGGTCACCAGAACATAAACGCCCCAGCCTCTTCCTCTCGTTCCGTCTCCAGAAACTCGCTGACCGGGACCTGTTCTGTTAAGTCTGTGATTTAGAGCTTCCCCTAACGCGACACAAAGAATCAGCCCAAACCTAACCGCAATAGTTACATCTTTCCAAACCCTCTAACCCTGCTGTGTCCCATAAGGACGCTGGCCACGTGTGGCTGTTAGCACATGAGATGTAGTGGTTCCCAGTGGAGATGTGCCGTCGTGAAAATACACACCGGATCTCGAAACCTGAGGGCAAAAAGGAGGAGGAAAGAGCTCACTGGTCATTTTTCATGTCGCCATAATAATAATGCGGATATAGTGGGAGGCTAATATATTAATAAATTAATAGATTTACTGGATTAATCACTGTTACATATTTAAATTTAATATTAAATATATACATTCATATTAATATTTTATCATTAATAACTGTTGATATCTAATGTATTGTGTTATATATTACATACATTTGATATATTTATTGGATTCGGAAATATTAGGAAAAATTAGGAAATAATTTTAATGCCAAATATATAACTAGGATATATTGATACATTATTAATAAATTAATATTAAGGATATTATTGAATTTAAACTATATTGTTTAAGGTGAACGTATTAATAAGATTACTTTCACCTGTGATTTTTTTAATATGTCTAGAAAATTTTAATTACTTATGCGGCTCAAATTATATTTGTATTGGACAGCTACTCTAAGAAATGCATTCTGTGTAGCAATTCTAATACATCTGCCTTCATCAAATTCAGTAGATTTTCTTTGTATCTTATGGCGACTAATGCGAACACTTGTGGGGTGAGCGCAGGGCAGGTGCAACAGTTTGCCAAAACTGCAAAGCTTAGAGCTGGAGGAAAGGTTTGCCCTCTGCCCCCTGGGACCACAAGAAGTTGTACTAGTTCCGTGGCGATGTCAGGGAGAACTTTATAAAGGAGGTGACGTGGTCCAAGAGCCTCCTGAGGGAGTGGCTGCAGGGGGCTTGCATCCGGACCTCTGCTCAGCCCCCCTTCCCACAGAGCAGCCATGTGTGTAGGGTCTGGGACACTGGGACACGGTGGCACTACCTGGCCGGGTCTGGTTGCAGATTTGCGTGCAGCAGGGCTGGAAGCCCCCAAGAGGCCGCTTCGACGTCCTGCCGCTCCTGCTCCAGGCCAACGGCAACGACCCTGAGCTCTTCCAGATTCCTCCAGAGCTGGTGTTGGAAGTTCCCATCAGGCACCCCAAGTAAGAGGGACCCACGTGGGTTGGGGGCGGTGGGGGGTTTCCCAGTGCCCCTCTCTGCCCATCTCCATCTCCCCACCCCCGGCTGTCTCTCCAGCCCAGACAGAGCCTGGAAGGGGGGACTTGGTTCTGTCCTCACTGAAGGTCTTGGGCAAAGTGGACTCCCTCAAGACCAGTAAGTCCACCTTGACCAGCCTTGGGACCACTGTCTCTTCTGAATCATATATACCCTTCCCTCCTCAGCTCATTCCTGAGTGATTGACAAGGACCTGCCCTTTTTCTAGCCCTAAGGGTTGGAAGAGCACAAGTACCCACTGTCTTGTTGTGGGCACAAGTCTTCAATAGAGGGAACTATTTAAAACCCCATGGGACCTGTTGTGGATCAAGTTCAAAAGGAATTTGCAGCCGGGAAGCTGCTGCCAGAGCTGAGGTCCGCAACGCAAGCAGCATTTGTCCTTTGAGAGTGAACGACATCCACAGGGAGGCGCTAGACTCAAAAGTAGTATCGGACAAAATCGAGGGGGTTTGCTAAAACGCTCAGTAATGCTTGAGATAAATAATACGTGAATGCAGTATTTTTAAAAATCAAAGTTAATGCATTTTATTTTAGTTTTTTAATTGACACATAATTGTGCATATTCATTAGGTACCTAGTGATGGCTCAGGACGTATAATGTATAGTGGTCAGATCAGGGTCATTAGTATCATCTCAAACATTTATCCTTTCTTTGTGCTGGGGAATATTCAGCATCCTCCTTCTAGCTATTTGAAACCATATGTTATTGTTATCTGTAGTCATCCTGCAGTGCTATAGAACCCTAGAACTTATTCCTCCTTTCTAGCTGGAATGTTGTGTTCTTTAACAAATCTCTCCCCATCCCTCTCTTCCCCCTCCCCTTCCCAGCCTCTAGTATCTTCTGTTCTACTTTTTACTTCTTTTTATATACATTTGTTTCTCTTTTTACTAGCCCTGCAAACACAAGACCTCAAAAAAATGGGTTAAGACTCAGAGTTGTTTATCTCCTC
>NW_012154051.1:42829-43842 GCF_000956105.1 Propithecus coquereli
GAATGCAGTATTTTTAAAAATCAAAGTTAATGCATTTTATTTTAGTTTTTTAATTGACACATAATTGTGCATATTCATTAGGTACCTAGTGATGGTTCAGGACGTATAATGTATAGTGATCAGATCAGGGTCATTAGTATCATCTCAAACGTTTATCCTTTCTTTGTGCTGGGGAATATTCAGCATCCTCCTTCTAGCTATTTGAAACCATATGTTATTGTTATCTGTAGTCATCCTGCAGTGCTACAGAACCCTAGAACTTATTCCTCCTTTCTAGCTGGAATGTTGTGTTCTTTAACAAATCTCTCCCCATCCCTCTCTTCCCCCTACCCTTCCCAGCCTCTAGTATCCTCTGTTCTACTTTTTACTTCTTTTTATATACATTTTTTTCTCTTTTTACTAGCCCTGCAAACACAAGACCTCAAAAAAATGGGTTAAGACTCAGAATTGTTTATCTCCTCGGAAATCTTTAGTAAAAGCCAAAAGATTTCACAATCTGAAGAGAAACCAGAGTATTGTTCTACTTTTTGCTTCCACGAGATCTACTTTTTTTAGCTTCTACATATGAGTGGGACATGCGGTGTTTAACTTTCTGTTCCTGGCTTAGTTCACTTAACATAATGTCCCCCCGTTCAATCCATGTTGCCACCAATGATGGGATTTCATCCTTTTTATGGCTGAATAGTATTCCATTGTGTATCTATACCACGTTTGCTTTATCCATTCATCCGTTGTTGGACACTTAGGTTAATTCCACATCTTGGCTGTTGTGACTAGTGCTGCAATAAACATGGGCGTGCAGATGTCTCTTCAATATACTGATTTCCTTTCCTTTGGATAAATGCCCAGTAGTGAGACTACTGGATCATGTGGCAATTCTATTTGTAGCTTTTCGAGCAACTTTCATACTGGCTGTACTAGTTCACATTTCTACCAAGAGTGTGTAAGAGTTCCCTTATCTTGGTATCCTGCCAGGAGTTGTTGCTGTTTGTCTCTTTGATAATTGCCATCCT
>NW_012154051.1:43892-143846 GCF_000956105.1 Propithecus coquereli
TGTGTACTTGGCTGACCTTGTCCTCGTGGTCACCAGAACATAAACGCCCCAGCCTCTTCCTCTCGTTCCGTCTCCAGAAACTCGCTGACCGGGACCTGTTCTGTTAAGTCTGTGATTTAGAGCTTCCCCTAACGCGACACAAAGAATCAGCCCAAACCTAACCGCAATAGTTACATCTTTCCAAACCCTCTAACCCTGCTGTGTCCCATAAGGACGCTGGCCACGTGTGGCTGTTAGCACATGAGATGTAGCTGGTTCCCAGTGGAGATGTGCCGTCGTGAAAATACACACCGGATCTCGAAACCTGAGGGCAAAAAGGAGGAGGAAAGAGCTCACTGGTCATTTTTCATGTCGCCATAATAATAATGCGGATATAGTGGGAGGCTAATATATTAATAAATTAATAGATTTACTGGATTAATCACTATGTTACATATTTAAATTTAATATTAAATATATACATTCATATTAATATTTTATCATTAATAACTGTTGATATCTAATGTATTGTGTTATATATTACATACATTTGATATATTTATTGGATTCGGAAATATTAGGAAAAATTAGGAAATAATTTTAATGCCAAATATATAACTAGGATATATTGATACATTATTAATAAATTAATATTAAGGATATTATTGAATTTAAACTATATTGTTTAAGGTGAACGTATTAATAAGATTACTTTCACCTGTGATTTTTTTAATATGTCTAGAAAATTTTAATTACTTATGTGGCTCAAATTATATTTGTATTGGACAGCTACTCTAAGAAATGCATTCTGTGTAGCAATTCTAATACATCTGCCTTCATCAAATTCAGTAGATTTTCTTTGTATCTTATGGCGACTAATGCGAACACTTGTGGGGTGAGCGCAGGGCAGGTGCAACAGTTTGCCAAAACTGCAAAGCTTAGAGCTGGAGGAAAGGTTTGCCCTCTGCCCCCTGGGACCACAAGAAGTTGTACTAGTTCCGTGGCGATGTCAGGGAGAACTTTATAAAGGAGGTGACGTGGTCCAAGAGCCTCCTGAGGGAGTGGCTGCAGGGGGCTTGCATCCGGACCTCTGCTCAGCCCCCCTTCCCACAGAGCAGCCATGTGTGTAGGGTCTGGGACACTGGGACACGGTGGCACTACCTGGCCGGGTCTGGTTGCAGATTTGCGTGCAGCAGGGCTGGAAGCCCCCAAGAGGCCGCTTCGACGTCCTGCCGCTCCTGCTCCAGGCCAACGGCAACGACCCTGAGCTCTTCCAGATTCCTCCAGAGCTGGTGTTGGAAGTTCCCATCAGGCACCCCAAGTAAGAGGGACCCACGTGGGTTGGGGGCGGTGGGGGGTTTCCCAGTGCCCCTCTCTGCCCATCTCCATCTCCCCACCCCCGGCTGTCTCTCCAGCCCAGACAGAGCCTGGAAGGGGGGACTTGGTTCTGTCCTCACTGAAGGTCTTGGGCAAAGTGGACTCCCTCAAGACCAGTAAGTCCACCTTGACCAGCCTTGGGACCACTGTCTCTTCTGAATCATATATACCTTTCCCTCCTCAGCTCATTCCTGAGTGATTGACAAGGACCTGCCCTTTTTCTAGCCCTAAGGGTTGGAAGAGCACAAGTACCACTGTCTTGTTGTGGGCACAAGTCTTCAATAGAGGGAACTATTTAAAACCCCATGGGACCTGTTGTGGATCAAGTTCAAAAGGAATTTGCAGCCGGGAAGCTGCTGCCAGAGCTGAGGTCCGCAACGCAAGCAGCATTTGTCCTTTGAGAGTGAACGACATCCACAGGGAGGCGCTAGACTCAAAAGTAGTATCGGACAAAATCGAGGGGGTTTGCTAAAATGCTCAGTAATGCTTGAGATAAATAATACGTGAATGCAGTATTTTTAAAAATCAAAGTTAATGCATTTTATTTTAGTTTTTTAATTGACACATAATTGTGCATATTCATTAGGTACCTAGTGATGGTTCAGGACGTATAATGTATAGTGATCAGATCAGGGTCATTAGTATCATCTCAAACATTTATCCTTTCTTTGTGCTGGGGAATATTCAGCATCCTCCTTCTAGCTATTTGAAACCATATGTTATTGTTATCTGTAGTCATCCTGCAGTGCTACAGAACCCTAGAACTTATTCCTCCTTTCTAGCTGGAATGTTGTGTTCTTTAACAAATCTCTCCCCATCCCTCTCTTCCCCCTCCCCTTCCCAGCCTCTAGTATCTTCTGTTCTACTTTTTACTTCTTTTTATATACATTTGTTTCTCTTTTTACTAGCCCTGCAAACACAAGACCTCAAAAAAATGGGTTAAGACTCAGAGTTGTTTATCTCCTCGGAAATCTTTAGTAAAAGCCAAAAGATTTCACAATCTGAAGAGAAACCAGAGTATTGTTCTACTTTTTGCTTCCACGAGATCTACTTTTTTTAGCTTCTACATATGAGTGGGACATGCGGTGTTTAACTTTCCATTCCTGGCTTAGTTCACTTAACATAATGTCCCCCCGTTCAATCCATGTTGCCACCAATGATGGGATTTCATCCTTTTTATGGCTGAATAGTATTCCATTGTGTATCTATACCACGTTTGCTTTATCCATTCATCCGTTGTTGGACACTTAGGTTAATTCCACATCTTGGCTGTTGTGACTAGTGCTGCAATAAACATGGGCGTGCAGATGTCTCTTCAATATACTGATTTCCTTTCCTTTGGATAAATGCCCAGTAGTGAGACTACTGGATCATGTGGCAATTCTATTTGTAGCTTTTCGAGCAACTTTCATACTGGCTGTACTAGTTCACATTTCTACCAAGAGTGTGTAAGAGTTCCCTTATCTTGGTATCCTGCCAGGAGTTGTTGCTGTTTGTCTCTTTGATAATTGCCATCCTGACTAAGGTGAGATTTTGCAAAACTAAGGTCTTGATTTGCAGTTCCCTGATGATTAGTGATATTGAGTATTTTTTTCATGTATTCGTTAGCCATTTGTATGTCTTCTTTTGAGAAATGTCTGTTCAAATCGTTTACCCGTTTTTAATCAGATTTTTTTTTTTTTTTGCTATTGAGATGTTTAAGTCTCTTTTATATTTTAGATATTAATCCCAGGCCAGATGACTAGTTTGCAAATATTTGCTCCCATTCTGTTGGTTGTCTTTTCACTCTGTTGATTGTTTCCTTCTTGTGCAGAAGCTTTTTAGTTTGATATAATCTCATTTGTTTATTTTTGCTTTTGTTGCCCGTGCTTTCGAGATCTTACTCATAAAATCTCTTCCCAGACCAATGTCCTGAAGTACTTCCCCTATATTTTCTTCTAGTGGTTTTACAATTTGAGGTCTCAAAGTTAATTTTTCTTAAAAAGAAGAAAAAAACCCATGATGAACAATATATCAACATTTTCATTAAAGCAAGGATCCAGCTCAGGACCGAGATTAGGGTTAGACAAGGGAAGTGAGTCATGCAGTGCAGGGTGGCTTCTGTCTTTATTAAAATTGTTGATATTTTGTTCATCATATATATGTGTACATACATATACAGCATGAAGTTTGATTTTTTTAAATGTTGCATTAATTTAAAATATTGCATAAATAAATAACAGCATCGATCACAATTACTGAGTTTTTGGTGCACCCCTTCCCTTAAATTTTGCACCCAGGGCTGGCCTCACGTGCCTCAACCCAAGCGTCAGCCTGGAGAGGAAGCCAGTGTCCTGTGGCTCTGATCTGATATCTGGGAACTCACCCAGTCTCTTCAGTAAAACTTAACCCGCATCATTCCTTCATTCATGGTCTTGGTTCAGCACAGTTTATCATTCCCAGGCCAGGCATTGTGCTAGCTTTAGGGCCTGACTGGGCCACTGCCTCCAAAGTGCTTATGATCTCAAGGAGGAAAAGATCTTACACACACGATAACTGCTTAATTTTAATGAAGTGCTGCAAGTGAAATTTATGATACCTAGAAGCTTGAAATCATCTGAGCCAACTGGACACCAGGAAAGGCTTCTCAGAGTAAGCATCATTTTAGCTGAGAATCGAAGTATGGGTCAGAGCTGAAGCACAGCAGGGAGAAGCTCCCAGGAAGTAGGAACTGCTTGTGCAAAGGCCCTGAGGTAGGAAGGAGCTCAGCAGATTGGGGGAGAGCGAGGTCCCCACACTTTCTCCTGGATTCACTTTTCAGGGTAGATTTGGGAGAGAAACAGAAGCCCAAGGCAGTGGTTTTCAGGCCTGGACATCCATCTGAAACATCTGGGGACATGTTTAAAATGCATATTCTCAGGCCCCCACTGTGGAACCCGTGATTCCACAGCTCTGAAGGGGGCTCCAGGAATGAGATTCTGACACAGTCCGCCCTTAGCATTTCAGCATCCCCAGACTAAGGTTCTCCACTCACGTGTCTGCCCATGAGACCCCTGCCCCGTGGTGAGCTGGGCTGCGTTCTTTCCGCAGGTTCGAGTGGTTCAAGGACCTGGGGCTGAAGTGGTACGGCCTGCCCGCTGTGTCCAACATGCTTCTGGAGATCGGCGGCCTGGAATTCAGCGCCTGTCCCTTCAGCGGCTGGTACATGGGCACGGAGATCGGCGTCCGCGATTACTGTGACAATTCCCGCTACAACATCCTGGAGGTGAGATCCCACCCTGGTCACGCCAAGAGGGAAGCGTAAGGCAGTGGGTGCTGGCTCAGCAGGCCTTCCCCACAGCCAAGCTTTGGAGCTTGGAAACTGGAAGGGGTTAGAACAGAATTGCAACCCTGGCGAACCCCTGGAAATTCCAGAGGCATCTGTGTCTTTCTTTACTGGTGATGAAAATAACAGCAAAGACACACATAGCACGTACCATGTGCTAACACTGTTTAAAGCACTCTGCATATATTACGTGCTCATTTAATCCTTACCATAACCTCGAGGTATGATAATCCCCCTTTCACAGATGAAGAAACTGAGGCCTTTAGGAGGGATGAAGTGACAACCTCAAGGTCACACGGCTGGCAGGCAGCAGGGCTGGGATGTGAGCCCAGTCTGGCTTTATGGCTCCAAGTTCATGGCCACTCTGCTACACTGCCTCTCAGTGTTAACCCTCGTTAGCAGAGTTTGAGGATGACCCACAAACTCGGGACATAGTGAGTCTCTTTTCTGAAAAGCAGAGGAGGAGGGTTGGCAGTGGTTCCCCGCTCTAAGCATTTCTCGGCGGAGGGTCTGATTCTCTCCCGGGCTGAGTCATCCTTATCTACTCGAAAGTGCTGGAGCGGAGCTTCCTGAAGCTCAACTTCGGTGAAAGCACCATGATTGCTGTGTTTCTGTCAGCAAATGTCTCTGACAACAGTCTGCTGCTGTTGGCTTTGTTTCAAAAGAGGGCGCCAAGAAACAGAGAAGTGAAGCGCTAGGCCTGTGTCACACAGTGAATAGCCCCGGAGACAAGATTAGAACTCAGAACCAAGCGTTAGGTTTATATTGTTAAACTCCACTCATGTCACCCTGGAAAATAGACGCAAGGGACCCTCAGCCTTGCTGCACATTGGTGGCACCTGGGGGGCTTTATGATGCCTGAGTCACACTCCCTGGGGGTTCTGATCGCTCTCTGGTACGGCCTGGGCACCAGCATTTTGCAAAGCTCCCTGGGGGATTCTACTGGGTAGCCGCTGATCCGAACAAGCTTCTGAAAAAAGGAAAAGACATTTCAGGCAATTTCCATGAGCATGGCTCAAGTCACATTTGGGGATTTTTTTTTTTTTAAGTCATAGAGGGTTTTTTTTCCCTGCAATTAATTTCTGTTCTTTTAACCAAAATAGAATAATAATCACAGCATGACTAGCTGTACATACTTTCCTCTGTCATAAACTAACTCGAGTTTTGTATGTATTTATGTAAAGCGGCGTCAGATTTCTTACTCTCTGCAAATGGGTCACTCATAAAGACCCCAAACAGATCCTAACGCCTCGGCCTCAAAGAGTGAATTAATAAGTCTGTTTTCTGACCTCTGCTTACATTTCAGTTGCAAAGAGTAGTTACCGGGTAACCTAAATGAGACTCTCTCCCACCCCAGCCCTCCAATTCCAACTGCCATTATGTACAAATGTTGACAGCTGGGGCCGGGGAGAAATTTGCTCAAACCTAAGAAATGGCTGCGTTCGAGCTCCGTAATGAGACCTAGGTTCCCACTGGTGACTAATATTGACAGAGGAAGTGAAAAGTGGGGCTTTAATTAATGCATTTGCTGCTGGGTCTTCCCTGCTTCTGACACCAGCTCCTGCCTTAGCTGTAACATACATGTCATGAGTTGTTTTTTGCAAGTAATTTTGCCAAAGGCACCGGCTGGTTTGGGAGTCGCTCCCGAGTCTTAGACGTTAGACATCTCCCTGGGATCCAAATCCAAGGCCAATTGGCTCTGTGGACCTTGGACAAGTCCAGGCACCTCTGTATGACTCAGTTTCCCCATCTGTCGGAAGGGATCCAACAGGTGTCCCCATGAGCTCAAAGCACCCGTGATGATAAGTTATAACCCTTCCGGGGGTGGAGTAGAATGGATGGGAAGATTTTCATACTAGGAAGCAGATGATGTCACTCACAGACCTAGATCTCTTCTTAAAATGCTCCAAAGACCGCCCCCCCCATCACATCTGGAATAAAATCCTGACTCCTTGGCACACTCTTCAAGGTCCTACATCATCCAGTCCTGCCTCACCACCCTCCAAGCACACTGGCCTTTCTGTGTCTCACACAGCCCAAACCTGACCGCCACCCCAGGGCCTTTGCACTTGCTGTTTTCTCTGCCTAGAATATTCCCTTCCCCCATCTGCAAATGTCCTCTCATCACTTAGGTCCCACCTTGTATGCAGTGGCCTTCCCTGACCTCCCTGCCTGCATGAACCCAGCCCCCACATTCCTCTCCATCCCATTTCCTTATCTCCTTCCCAGGAATTAGCACGTATCAAAATATGAACTGTCTCTCTCCCCCATTAGCGCATAAGCTTAATAATTAAAGGACCAGCCAAGTCTCTAGTTTCCTGCAGCTGGTCGGCTCTCCATAAAAACAGCTTTTAAGTGAGTGAGTGAGTGAGTGAGTTAATTGTCTGTGAATGAGCTGATTAACTAATTAAGAAATTAATTAATGACACTAATCCTGTCCCTCTTTAATCTGAAAGCCAGAGGTACCCCAGCCTGAGTGTGTGTTTCCTTCCGCTTTCAGGAAGTGGCCAAAAAGATGGATTTAGACACGAGGAAGACGTCCTCCCTGTGGAAGGACCAGGCGCTGGTGGAGATCAACATTGCCGTCCTCTACAGCTTCCAGGTAGCGCCAGGGCCCTGGTCACCAGGACCACGCCGCAAACGGGAACTAAAACCTCTCCGAGCCTCGGTGCAGAGGGGCGAGAGACCTCACGTCCAGAAACCGCCTTTGGGGAGATTCTGTCCACAAGCGGGGTCTCCTTCCTGTCCCACGTGCCTTGCTGTCCAGTGTGGATCTCGGGTGGGGACTATTGGATGAAGAGATGAATAGCTGAGGGCGGGGTGTTGTGACTTGTTGCTTAGGGTTCTCAGAAGTGAGATAACAGGGCACACTGTGTGTCTTGTCATCTCTTAGGGACTCAGACGATCACGTACCGGAGACAAATATAACCAACCCCAATGGCAAAAAAAACCAAGCCCCCAAAAGCAGGGGGCCCCGCGGCAAAAAACGGTAAAAGAAGAAGGCCGGGAAAATGAACCGCCTAAACAAGAAAACTTGGAAGCGGAAGGAAGACATTAGTAATAATTATGCCAGGACAATGGACATAAACCAAGATTCTCCCGGGCAAACCAGGCGACCTGGAGAGTAGGGGTCGCTGTCATAGAGACCATCTTTCTCCTTTGGGGGCTTCCAGCCTAGGCAGCCGGACCCCATAGAAACACATGACAGGCACACACAGTCGGCAGAACGGACACGTTAAATCGAGCCATGGCTAGATGTGATTAGAAGCCGTAGGTCCCCGTGTCAGGTGTGGGGAGAATGGGTACAAGAAAGGATATCAAAGGCAAGGGACGAGTTCAGACGGGACAAGAGGAAACGGGGTCACCTCCCTTCTTCCTTAACCATGGAGGAAGAGAGGCTTCGGGAGCGTGGCTTGTGGCCCGGCAGACTGGCACAAAGGCTGGCAGCAACAGACAGCAGAGAGTGAGATGAGTATGAAAAAGAGAGAAGGGCAGGAAGAAGGCAAGGCTTTGTGGGCAGAGAGAGAAAACACGGCGTAGACGAGGGGTCAATTCCAACCTGCCAACCGGGGCAGGGCCCTGCGCCAGCGCTCCCGGACATCCCGTCCACCCGCACCCCTGCTGTGATTTGCTCGTTTTATTTTTTAAGCAACTCATCTTTATTACTTAAAAATCTGTATTTTAAGAGGATTTTATATCGCAACCCTAAGTGGGGAGCCTGTGTTGTTGGCATAAATACAAGGTAATTGTAATGTTAAATAAACAAACAAGCAAACACAAAGAAAGCAAAACAAAGTTGTTCGACTCTACCTGGATCCTGCCTGAGATTCTTCTACCTTCTTAAAAAAGGTGGGGGGATGGGAGGGGCGAAGATTAGTAAGATCGGCAAGAAAGGTGTCAAAGACACGTTAGCACCAAACGGAGACTTTCTCCCGGGTCTCATCAGAAGGGCTGGGAGCGAATCGCTGTTTCACTTTACACGGCTTGAAATCGTCTCTGGGACCACCACCCTTTGGGAAACGCTGCTCTATGGGAAAGAGGGTCCCCCAAAAACCTCAGCTTCTCTTACCTCCTGACTCCTTGTCCCCTCTCCTCCCACAGAGCGACAAAGTGACCATCGTTGACCACCACTCTGCCACCGAGTCCTTCATCAAGCACATGGAGAACGAGTACCGCTGCCGGGGGGGCTGTCCGGCCGACTGGGTGTGGATCGTGCCGCCCATGTCGGGCAGCATCACCCCCGTGTTCCACCAGGAGATGCTCAACTACCGGCTCACCCCGTCCTTCGAGTACCAGGTCCCGCCCCCTCCCTGCCGCTTGCTGTTGCTAAGTGTCCCGTATCCGGCACGCGTGTTACATTTAGTTCAATCCAGGACGGCACTTTGGACACTGAGTGGCTGCGTGTGGCTGGTGGCCGCCACAGCGGACAACGCAGGTCTGGCCGAAAGACCAGCAGAGACGACTGAGCGGTCAGGGGTCGCAGGAAGAGCGTGTAGGGGCTGAGCAGGAAGGGCTAGCAGGGCAGTGCAGGGGCTGGCAGAATCCCTCCCTTCCAGGGCCGAGGGTTGGGCAGCCCCAAGCCCCGGGCAGCGCTGAGCGTCCCCGGGGGGAGGCGGATGCCCTCACCACAGTGACCAGCGTCCTCTCCTCTCTGCGCAGCCTGACCCTTGGAACACCCACGTCTGGAAAGGCACCAACGGGACCCCCACAAAGCGGCGAGCCATTGGCTTCAAGAAGCTGGCGGAGTGAGTCTCCTGCAGGGAGTGGGTGGGTGGGTGGACGTGTCCACAAACTCAGAGAGGCCCAGAAAGGAAGCCGGGCAGATGCTTGCACCCTGCGGCCTCTCGTAGGATGCGATTGCTCCGTTTTCTCCAGCGCGCATGTGCCTCGTTTGCCTCTGAGTCTGAGATTCGCATGTTGCCCTCAACTCCTGCTCTTCTCAATCTCACTGTCTTTGGCCCCGCTTCCTAGATTCTTGTCCCAGAGGCAGTGATGTGTTGGTGAACCAGCTCTCCTAGCAACAGGAATAGTGACACCTTGATTTGCAGTGTTTGCCAATTTCCATGGTGTAAATATTCCCCCACTGTGGCCAATTTTCAGTGACCGACTGAACCGAAGTCACTGAACCCAGAGTAGGGAAGAGCTGGGATGTCAGCTTCAGGACACCGTTGCCTAGACAGCACCCTGGTCCAGGGCTGGACCCTAACTTCACTCACTCCTTTACTCAATCATTCATTCATGTAGCCAACAAGTGGGTACCGAGTGCCTCTCTGTGCCAGGCACCGTGCAAGGCCCCAGGGATGTGATGGCAAGCTAGACAAACGTGGTCCCTGCTCTCGTGAAGCTCACAGCCATTCATTTGTCAGAGAGTCACACAAATGCAGTACACGTGGCAGCTGTGGCAGGTGCCACCGAGGAATGATTCAGGGACATAATAATGGTTCACGGAGTTTGGGAGGTCAGGGAGGGCTTCCTGGAGGAGGTGACCATGGAGCTGAAGAATGAGATGAAAAAGGTGTAACTGAGCAAAGAGGGGAAGGAAGGGGATTATGGGCCAAGACTACTGAGGAGTGATTTTCCCAAAGAACGCTTAGCCAGCCAGGGAACCCGCCCAGAAGAAGGATGGGACTGACCGAGACGATTTCATGGGGATGCCAGCCTTGTGCCCAAAGAAAGAGAGCCCCACTGGTCCACTCAACAGAGACTGCCGTTTGTAACTAACTTTGGGGCAAGAGATACGGGTATGAACTAAGCTACTTACTCTCTTTCCTCAGCCCCCTCGAACCCGGAACTCTATGAATCATGTCTAGCTGGATGACAGGTGCCGTCTAAGCTGGGGATCCCAGAGCAAGACACGGCTGGCCTTGCAGGGAGTCCAGCCTGGCTCCGTTAATATGGCCCGTGGGGTCTCTGTCCCTCTCTCTCTGCTTCCACCCCCGTCCGCCCTCCAGCCTAGCAAGAACACATCGCAGCCATCTTTCCCCTGTCGACCGCATCTCAGATGCTCTCCGGGAGGCCAGCCGTTGGCTTCAGTTCAGTTCTGTCTCTGGAGGAAGAAGGGAGGGAGAAATCTAAAACGTTAATTGCGCTATTAAGTTTCGGGTAGTAACAATGGGAATTAATTATAGATGCATTTTTACGTTCGAATCATTCAAAGGGAACCCTCCAGGTACCTTTTATTCTGTCTGTTTCTCCCCCTTAGCTCGGAGTCTTCCTGCAGCGCAGGGGGTTGCCCTATTTCTAAAAAATAATGAATTTACCGCCACTAAGCACCAGGTGGGGGATAATTAGCAATTTGTCTACACCGAGATTCCTCGTTGGAACAGGGAGGCTTGCTCAGAAGCCCAGGGTACTCCTGAGCCTCTGACCTCTCTGCCCCCCACCCCCCACCCCCTGCACAGTAGCAGGGAAGGAAGGAGGCCTGGTTTGGGCTTCTCTGTTTAGCTAGAAAGAGGATGGACTTGACATTTAAACTCCCCAGGGCTTCAGTGGCAGCATCTTTTGAAATTCATAATTTCTTTAGATCGATAATTATTTAGTGCCTATTAGGTACCAGGCTCTGTACACGATCCTGGATGTACAATGATGAATAATCCAGACCTGACTCTTCCTGTGTGAATCTATACAGCTCTAAAATGCCTTCTAACTCAATGCCTGGTGACATATCAGAGATGCGTTTCTCTATATATCTCTCAATCACACACACACACACACATGAGTATGAGCCCCATGACCCCTGCATGTTCATAGCTATGTTCTCTAAGTCCTTCAGCTCCTGTAACATTGCCCGACACGCAGACACTCAACAAATATTTGGCAAATGAAGGAAGGAACGAATCTTGGCAGACCAAGAACCAACTAACAAAACTAACCACCTGTTTCAACTCATAACTAATTGCTCTGGTGGGATTTAATGAAGGCCTCAATATGGTACCTAAACTCAGGGGCTTCAAGATGTCTGAAGGGACCCCCCCCCCAAAGTCATCAAAGATCAAGAAAGTACGTTCTCACCTGTTAAATTTCATGGATCGTGGTTCTTGCCCAAAAGTCCCAATCAATCTGACATCTTCTCTCCCTTTCTCTGTTTCCCATTTCTCCTCATCATCCTCTTCTCCCCACAGAGCTGTCAAGTTCTCAGCCAAGCTGATGGGGCAGGCTATGGCCAAGAGGGTCAAAGCCACCATCCTCTACGCCACAGAGACGGGCAAGTCGCAAGCCTACGCCAAGACCTTGTGCGAGATCTTCAAACACGCCTTTGATGCCAAGGTGGGTAGGGGCCAGCTCCCCGGCCTCTTGTGGTAAATAAAGACGGAAAGAGAAGACCGCTTCAACAGTGGATGAAAGCATGCCCAAAGATGCCCCTGAGCTCACATACACACATTTGCATAAATCTCAGGGAACAGTGATGTCCTTGTCTCCATGACCCCCGCAGGAGTCTAGGAGTTTCAAAATGAAATCCCTATCTCTAGAACAAAATGTTAAAGGGTTAATAAGAAACCATTCTGAGATCAGTTTGGGAAGCTCTGCACGAAATATAGCTCAATGGATTTCATTGTTACAGGACTTCTCAGTGCCTTTAAGCTACAACTGTGTATTATAATCTCCAAAAGAGGAGCAGATAGAACATAAATGCTTCCCAAACATATTTGAGCATGGACCACTTATTTTCATGGAGGATCCCGGGAGACTGGGCTGCCCATTTTGAGGAATGTTGCTCAGATAAGACACAGGGCAACAATCTTTTCCTAAGGCAGGTGTCTCAGACTTGTTGCACCCAAGTGCTCCACATGGCAGGATGGGGGATCAGAGAGGAAGCTGAGCAGAGTTGCCCAGATACAGCCAGGTCATTCCCAGCCTAAATGGAGTCCAGAAGAATCCAGAATGAATTGGCTGTAAGAAGCCCAAGGGACTCCATCAAAAGCTGCTTCTACTGGTAGCCAATCGCTTGGACATTGCCACAGACTCCCTGCGGTCAGTCCTTCAGGCCGCAGTGACCATAATAAGGTTCCACACCACCCATAAGCTTTTAGTTCTTCCCACTTGAGCCCATCGAAATATTGACACCCCAGAACTTTGCTTCTCCTTCCAAAGGAGATGGCTCAGAATGACTCACCTGTTTCCTTTCTCCCTCCTTCTGTTCCTCCATCACTTTGTGTCTCTCCTACTTCTCTCTCCTCGTCACCTTCTTCCTTCTTCTCCCCCGCCCCGTGCCTTTGCCCCTGCCCACCTAGGTGATGTCCATGGAAGAATATGACATCGTGCACCTGGAACATGAAACTCTGGTCCTGGTGGTCACCAGCACCTTTGGCAATGGAGACCCCCCTGAGAACGGGGAGGTGAGATGAGCGCTCACCTGTCCTAGCGTGTGGCTCCATCATCCAGGAGAAGGAAGGGCTGCCGTGGGGACCCTTCCCTATACCTGCTATTCAGTAGCAAACCTCAGAGCCTCCAAGCCGGTGACTTCGATGTGGATCCAAGTTATGCAAAGATCGGACAGTTCTAAGTTCTCAGTCCAGTGGTATCCACTGGTCAGCTGGTCCCTAGTGAAAATGTTGCCACCTAAGTGAGCTCCTTGTTCGGAATGGATGGTCCAGTCATGAGCTTGGTGGCCCCTGCTCCAGATGAGGGACGTAGGAACGATGCTTTTATAGAGAGGAGGCTACAAGGGGGAGTTGTGTGCTGGGGAGGGGGGTCCGCGCCTGCAGTCGCTTAAACAGCCGGCCCCTTGCAGCGCACGTGCAGCCTGAGTCCCTGGCCGCCCCTGCCTTCCTGGCTCCCGGGCCATTATCAGCCTTTGCCAGCCAGGACCCCAGACCCTCGGTGCCCGCCCCGATTCCAGATTTACTAACACGTTTCACTCACCTGTTTCGGCCTCCAGAAATTCGGCTGTGCTTTGATGGAAATGAGGCACCCCAACTCCATGCAGGAGGAAAGGAAGTAAGTGAATGAGCCCTCCACTGTCACCCGACACCGCCCCCCAGTAACTGGGAATTGACTTCGGGTGCCTAGAGTTCCATGTTTGAGTTCTGGATGGTGGTTGGGACCTAAAGTCCCTGTGTGACCGATTTTAGCTGGGTCGGGGGGAGGCCTGTGGCCCACTGGGGTGATATTTTGGTTTCTCACGAAGTCACTTCACAGCCTTGTGCCTCAGTTTCTTTTTCTGATCGGATAGAGATTATAATACCTGCCTTCACTTTCTCACTGGTAAGAATCAAATCGGAAACTAGATGTGAGTTCACTGGGCAATATCGTTCTTATAACTTCCCCCCCTTTGGAAACCCACCTCCAACATCAGCGAAAGGAGCTTCCTTCCTTCGAACTTTCCTGTGTGACGTTCACAGTGGGGTTGCAGCTAACGCGACAGTTGAGTTTGAAAAATAAGATAGTGTTTAAGATAAAAAAATACCTGTAGTCAAGAGAGGTTCATGGTGGGATCGAATCGAAAGGGTGTGTTCTGAGGGTATTTGGTAAGGCGGAAAACATCCGCAATCAAAATTACCCTGAGCAGAGCTTCAGGTGTACCCTATACCCGCAAGGTATAGGACATATGTCATGTGCGCACTGGACTGCCTTTCATTGAGGCCAACTCTGTCCCCTCCAGCACAGAGCACATCCCTGTGTCCCAAGGTGAGCATCGAATGCTGTAGCCGCTGGTGCTTCGAGGCTGTGTCATGCAGGAAGTCCCTGCTGGTTTTCTTCGTGTCCCGAACATGTTGCCAAACTCACATACGTTCAATATCCGGGGGAGGGACAATCGCCGAGTCCCTTGTAGTCAGCCCTCCTGCTGCACCCGGCTCCAGAGTCGTAGTCCTCATTCTCCCTGCCCCTCCCCCTCCCACCCCATCCTGGGTGGACTCCCAGAGGTTTCCCCTCACCCCTCCTTCAGGGAGAGATAGGGCACCATCGATTCTCCCCTCTAGGTACCCGGAACGCTTGCGTTTCTTTCCCCGTAAAGGGCCTCCCCTCCCCCGTGGTGACACGGAAGTCCACGGTCTGGCTGCAGCCCGTGATAGCCAGCGCAGGTAGAGTGTGTGTGCGTGTGCACACGTGCACGTGCATGTGTGTGCAAGTGCGTGCATGCATGCCCAATGCCCAAGCAACCAAGGCCACATCCGGGGTCTCAAGGAGACCTGAGTTCTAACCCGAGCTGTGTCACTAACTCTCTAAACGACCTTGAGCAAGTCGCTTGACCTCTGTGGGCCTCAGTCTTTCTCATCTGCCAAATGGGGAGAAATCAGCCCCGCCCTGCCCACCTCGGGGGCCTACAATCTGTGGAAGGATAATAACAAAGAGGAAAGCATTTGGAGAAACCTCCAACCTCATACAAATACACGTGCTGTTATTTTTACCCACGACCATCAACCATTCCTCCCATACTAACAACACAGCCACCCCCTGATACGTTGCATGGCTTATTTGGAGAAGTGACTCAATGTGAGACTATTTTAGGGCAGAAAATACACTTACGTATATTTAGAACTTTCCCGATGCTGGAGCAAAACCTTTGAAGAACATCCAGCTCAGAAACTCTGCTGCCAGAATGCTCAATTTCTTTTTCTTTCTTTCTTTTTCTTTCTTTTGTACTCAGATTTGTGTGTTGGGTTTTTGTCTTGAGTTTTGGCTTTTGGTTTGGGGTTTTGGTTGGTTGTTTGGTCTTGGGGATTTTTGGGTTGTTTTTGCTTTGTTTTGTTTTGCTTTGTCTAAGAACAAAACTTCCCAAGTTTAGAGGAAAACTGAGAAACTGGAATTTTCTTTTTAAGTCTTGAGGCTCCTGAGCTGCTCATGCTGAGATTTGAGGCCCAATGACATCGTTCTTCACCTTCAAAGCAATTTCGTAAAAAATGCAATTTCATTTCATGCTGGGCATTAGTGCTGAACATTTTTCATGTTTACTTGAAATGTGAAATGTGACAGACCCCTGAAAAGTGTAAGGACCCTAACTGTACGGAAGGAGAGTGTTGAATGGAATAGTCCAACACTGTCCTGTAGAACCTTCTACAATCACGTAAATGTTCTATATCTGTCCACTGCAGCAGCCAGTAGCTACACATGGCTGTTGACCACCTGAAATGTGGCTTGTGCAAGTGAGGAACAGAATTTTTCATTGCATTTTAATTCGAGTTAATTAATTGATAATTAATTATTCAAACAGCCACACTTTGCCAGTGGCTACCATATTGAATAGCATGAGCCTAGTTCCTAGGAGCTTGTTAGAAATGCAGAATCCCAGGCCTGTCCCAGACCTCCAGAATCAGAATCTGCATTTTAACGAGATCCCAGGGTTGCACTTGTGTCCATTAAAAATTGGGAAGCAAAGAAGCATGGTCTAATGTTTAGAATGTAATCGGTTCTATTCCTGGCTTCTCGCTGATTAAATCATTTTAACTCTGCAGGTCTCGAGTTTCCTGAGTTAGGGGTGGCCAGAAACCTTTAAGTACAGACAGGGTCAAGTGCAGGTGGACGGATATCATCGTGGTGGGCGTGGGTGAGGTGGTGCATTAGAGAAGAGGCCATTGCATAGGAGTGCTGTGGTTTGACTCTGCACGCAAGAGGAGACCCTAGGGCCAGCACTGGTGACCTGAAGATCCGCCAGGGGTGCTGACCTCAGGAGGGGACTCCGAGCCAGAGCTCACACACTCTCTTTGGTTTTGGCAGGAGCTACAAGGTCCGATTCAATAGCGTCTCTTCCTACTCTGACTCCCAGAAATCATCCGGCGACGGGCCTGACCTCAGAGACAACTTTGAGAGTGCCGGACCCCTGGCCAACGTGAGGTGAGCAGGAGGTCAGGGGAACAGGGGGTCCTGGGGAACTGGACCTAGGTGCAAAGTGGGCTCTTGGTGGTGTGGAGAGGTCTCCAAGCCCATTCATCCCTGGAAAAGCCGGCTGCATCCTGGTCGTCTGGGACCCCTCCCACCCATGAAAGCCCACTCCCCGTTCCCCAGGTGCCATCTTTGATCCTTTCTGTGACTTCTCTTCCCATACACATCGTCACCCAAGATTCACCCCTTCATTTGTGCTGAAGGATATTAATCTCTAGATAGCGCTCAACGAGCTGCCCTTCCCAATGGATACATTGTGCACTATGTAGAAGCTTCTGGAGAAGCTGTCATCATAGTCCTGCTATGACTCAGTGGTTCTCAAGCTGGATACAGATCAAAATCCGGGGATGTTTGCAATACACGAACACGACCACCAAGCCCCACCTCCAGACATTCCGATGTAATTGGTCTAGAATCAGGCCCAAGGGTGGCTTTTTTTTTTTCTTTAACTCTCCCCAGTTAACTCTAATGTGCAGTCAGATTTGAAAAACATTGGCCTATCCCTGTGTTTTCAAAAGCGTAGTCACATACCATGAGATAATTTTAGGAGGCATGTGGACAAATATTTTATATTTCGACACTCATGTATTCAGTTTAATGAGTATTTGGGAAGAAAGAAAACTCGGATGTCAAACCCTCGACCTCATGAATTTTGGTTGAGACAAGGCTGATGCGGGCAGCCCCGGAGGAAGAATGTTCAGACCGGGCCACGAATCTCTCAGCCCTTCCCTAATTGAAGCTCGTCCATCACTACTCAGAGCAATGCTTAGTAGACGGCACAGACCACTGGGTTCCTACTACGGAAATATCTATCATGTCGACAAGTACGTTTTTTAATAGACTGTTTTTTTTAAAAGCAATTTTAGGTGGATGGAAAAAGTGAGCAGAAAGTACAGAGGGTTCCCATCCCCCCACCCATAGTCTCCCCAACTCTGAGCATCCCGTACCAGAGTGGTACATCTATTAGAACGGACCATCCTACACTGACACATCATTATCGGCCAAAGCCCACAGTGTACAGTAGGGTTCACTCTTGGCCTCGCACCTCCTCTGTGGGTTTTGACATCAGTACATTTTTGAGCTCCACGTTGAAACATCAGTTCTGGAGTTTGACAAACCCATTTTTCCCTTATTAAATCTATCATCGCAGGGGTTGGCAAAATGCCTGCAGGCCAAATCCCAGCCTGGTCTTTTATAACCCATGAGCAAAGAGTGATTTTTTACCAATGAACATTTGTAATTAATTTGATGGCAGAAAACATTGCCTTTGAACCCCAATTAAGCAAAATGTTTTCGCCGCCAAAAAAGAATTCTGTTCTTCTCATGAGTAGACCTGTATTACAAAAAAATTGTATTCAAGTATTATTATTGTGTTTTTAATTTTATCAATTGAAAAACTGTGTGGGAATTTTTCTTTCTTGTTATGTACTACCTACATAGAGCTTCGATTTTGTTTCTCGGCCTGCAAGCATAAAATTCCTTGCCATCTGACCCCACATATAAAAAGTTTGCCAACTCCTGGTTTGGAGGCTTCAAATAGGAATTTTGAAATCGCAAGGTGAAGATCGTGGCGGGAATGTGAGTGTAGCAGTAACTATAGTGCATGCAGGCCTTCGGGTCCATCGAGAAAAGTATCAATGAATCAACCACCTGAACCATCGTCCACTGGCGAATGCAAGAGTTGGGAGTCGTGGTCCGTTCAGGATACTATAACAAAATACCATAAACTGGGTGGCCTGTAAACAACAGAAACTTCTAGAGGCTGGGTAGTCCAAGATCAAGGTGCTGGCAGATTCGGTGTCCGGTGAGGGCCTGCTCTCTGCTTCATAGATGGTGCCTTCTAGATGTGTCCTCACAGGGTGGAAGGAGCAAACGAGCTCCCTCAGGCCTGTTTCACAAGGGCGCTAATCTCATTCAGGGGGGCTCCACCCTCATGACCTAGTCACCCCCCACAGTCCCCATCTTGTAATGCCGTCACCTTGGTGGTTAGGTTTCAACATACGAATTTGGGTGGGGGCGGGGAGGAGGGCAAACATTCTGACCACGGCATTGGGCTTGATGAGCTAGTGAGTCAAAATGCAAAACAAGTTAAAGAGCACGAATAAGTAATTAAGAGCATCCGTGGTCGTCAAACAGGGTGGACATCACAAACCAAAACGACAGAGATTTGGGAAACGTGGTAACACAAAGCGTGACTCGTGTTAGGAGGTTCCAGATCTGCCTTGAGCTGAGGCTGAGGCTGAGGCAGGTGGCCTGGGGCGGGGGTGCCCTTTCCTGTCACTCCTCCAATCAGTTCACACCTGGTTACCGTCTCTCTATACCTGTCAGGCCTCCACCTTGCAGAAAAGGTAAAGTTTCCAGATCCAGGAAGATCATGGGTTAAGGAATGACGGGGAAATGCTGTCTAATCCCACACGCTTTATTTGCAAAGGCTCTGGGGTCCCCGGGGAAGGAGGGCGGGAAGGAAGTGAGACAGTTGAATGCGGATGCGAGATTAGTGGATGTTAACTCATGCTCACCTTCGCGTGATCAGTGAGGCACCTGGACCCAGCCCGAGTTCACTCGCCGATGATGGAAAGTCCCACTCCTCGTCTTTCTGAGGTGACAGTCTACAGGAGAACACTCTGCCCTTGGGAAGAAGGGGCAAGGTGGGGTGTTCCTGTCCTGCCTGCGAACCTGTTGCTCCCGTCCCTGAGAGCTCTAGAGCTACAGCCAAGACAAGCCCTGGGAAGATGGCAGGAGGCGTCTGTAGGACTGTCACCTGGCAAGAAAGGGCCATCGAGGACACAGCCCTTGACTCCCCATCCTACATTCAAAGTGTCCCCAGCTCCACAGAGAGAAAAATCTTATGAACTTGACTTCCGCTAGTTCAAACACTAACACTTTCTTGGTGGCATCTATGCAGAGAGGTGGTGTGAAGCAGGTTAATTTCACAGACATTACAAGGGGTGGAGCCAGAATATTTATCCCCCTTCTGTCCCCTTTTAGAAGAACCTATTCACACTCCAACATTTGATGTGTCAGCGGCAAGTTCTTCTGGTCTGTTTGTTCATACAGGTCCACCACGAGGCCCACTATGTTTTGGTTTCATTATCTTGGTAGTTAAAACTCATCTAGTATGTCGCCTGTTGAACTCAAGCCTTCTGCCAACGTAGACTAATTTCCCCAATTCGTCCAGCCTAGAGAAGCACACACAAGAAACAGCCAGCGGTTCCGGGTCATTGCTATCTCCAACTTGTCCTCTTTAGAACCATCTAGAATTTTCTCCTGACACTTAGAAGAGACCAGAAGAAATGGAAAAGAGGCCTCAAGAGCTCTTAGGTTTAAAGACAGCCTTCCACGGATGGGCTTGGGGTTGCCTGACCCCCACCAGCGACACACAGTCCTTCCTGAGACACCAGATACATTAGTCTGCTCGGGCTGCCATAACAGAATACCGTGGGCTGAGTAAAGAACCAAAATTTATTTTCTCATAGTTCTGGAAGCTAGAAGTCCAGGATCATGGTGCTAGCAGGGTTGGTTTCTGGTGAGGCCTCTGTTCCTGGCCTGCAAACAGCCACCTTCTTGCTGGACACCAGAGAGAGAGAAAGGGAGAGAGAAAGGGAGAGAGAGCATGCATGTTAGTGAGCTCCTTTTCCTGAAAGGATACTAATTCTATAAAATTAGGGCCCCACCCATATGACCTCATTTAACCTTAATTAGCTGCTTAAAGGCCCTGTCTCCAAATAGAGTCACACAGGAGGTTGGGGCTTCAGTATATGAATTTTCAGGGACACGATTCAGCCCATAACACCAGACACCCCACAGTCCTCTCGCACAGACCTTCTCCCGTCTCCTTGACAGGTTCTCCGTGTTCGGCCTCGGCTCACGAGCGTACCCTCACTTTTGCGCCTTCGGCCATGCTGTGGACACCCTCCTGGAAGAGCTGGGGGGAGAGAGGATCCTGAAGATGAGGGAAGGGGACGAGCTCTGTGGGCAGGAAGAGGCTTTCAGGACCTGGGCCAAAAAGGTCTTCAAGGTAATCTGGATCTCAGAGACGCAGGGGTAGAAGTAATGCTCCCCACGGCCTCCAAAGACAGTACCTAAACCATCGAGAAAGAGAAGTGGCCGGGCACAGGAACTCACGCCTGTAATCCTAGTGCTTTGGAAGGCCAAGGCGGGAGGATCGCTTGAGGCCAGGAGTCCAGGACCAACCTAAGCAAGAGTGAGACCCTCTCTCTACAAAAAATAAAAAAATTAACCGGGCATGGTGGTACACGCATGTAGTCCCAGCTACTCGGAGGCTGAGGCAGGAGGATCACTTGAGCCCAGGAGTTTGAGGTTGCAGTGAGCTATGATGATGCCACAGCACTCTAGCCTGGTCACAAAGTGAGACCCTGTCTCAAAAAAAAAGAAAGAAAAGAAAAGAAAGGAACTTGAGAGAAGCCCTAGTATTTCTTTTCCCATGTATCCAGCTGCTTTCAACAGCTCAGAGGAGTTTGGGTGGCCTTAAAACACGCATTTCCCACCCAGAATCCAATGTCCTACATTATGGACAAGGAGTTGGTTCACAAAAAAAATATTATAGAGTCCTGGAATTTCAGGGCTGGGAAGAATCTCACATTTGATAGACAAATACACAGAAAACACAGAGTTGGCTCTGTGTTTATATGAAATGTCCAAATCAGAAAATCCATAGAGACGGAAAGCAAATTAGTAGTTGCCAAAGGCTGAGCGGGGGAGGTAAGGTAGGAAATGGGAGTGACTGCTAATGGATACAAAGTTTTCTTTTAAGGATAACGAGAATGTTCTGGAACTAGATAGTGGTGGCACAACCTTGTGAATGTTCTGAACAGTAATTCTTAGGATTGGTGAAGTTGAAGAACTAATGAGCTTGGCCCAAAAATAAAGAAAGAAGAAAATTGTACACACAGGCATCCAGACATTCAATATATTCTGCCTTTGTATAATTTTAAAAATCTTTAGAGAAAGATGGATAGGAAATTCTAAGGTGTTTACTTTCTTTTTTAATGTTAAACCTCTACACATGTAGGTTTTAGGAATAGATGACATCATAGAATTTCATCTGAAGTAGAAGTTAAGTCCTAAAGGGTCAATGGAAAATATGATCTGTCCAGCATATCAAAGACACTCAAAAAAATATAGGATGGATGCATGGAAGGGAGGAAGGAAGGGAAGGAGGTAGGGAGGATGGATGGAAGGGTGGATGGGTAGGTGGATGGGTGGGTGGATGGGTAGGTGAATGGGTGGATGGGTGGGTGAAAAGAAGGAGGGGAGGGAGGGAGGAAAGGAAGGAAAGGAGGAGGAGGAAGGAAGGATGGATGGGTGGGTAGGCGAATGGGTGGATGGGTGAGTGAAAAGGAAGGAAGGAAGGGAGGGAGGGAGGAAAGGAGGAGGAAGGAAGGATGGATGGATGGATGAGGGAATGGGGGGATGCATGGGTGAAAAGAAGGAATGGAGGGAGGGAGGAAAGGAAGGAAAGGAGGAGGAGAAAGGAAGGACGGACAGATGGGTAGGTGAATGGGTGGATGGGTGGGTAGGTGAATGGGTGGGTGAAAAGGAAGGAAGGAAGGGAGGGAGGGAGGAAAGGAGGAGGAGGAAGGAAGGATGGATGGATGGGGGATGGGGGATGGGTGGGGGAGGGATATGTAGCATGACTTGGAGCCATTGGGGAAGAGCCCTCTTGGCTGAAAGAGGTCACCGAAAGCCCCGCGCCCGCCACAGGCAGCCTGCGACGTGTTCTGCGTGGGCGATGACGTCAACATCGAGAAGGCCAACAACTCCCTCATCAGCAACGACCGCAGCTGGAAGAGGAACAAGTTCCGCCTCACCTTTGTCGCTGAAGCTCCAGAACTCGCACAAGGTACTTCCCGCCACCCTCCCGGGGGGCGCTCATGACAGCGGGGAAAGGGGAAGGTGGGAGATCTCGCCCCAGAAGTTGCTCGGAGAAGATGGGCTTGGTCACTTTGGGCCCCTGTACTGCAGCCCTCCCAGGTGACCACACAGCCGCTGCCCCGAGCGCAGTAAAACCTGTGCGGGAAAGAGTCTCTTTCTCCAGGCACACACCGCGTTCCCTGAACCCGCCTCTTCTCAACTTAGCTCACACAAATTTGCTTTTCGTTCTGCACTGTCCACAACCACCCACCCTTCCCAGCCCAGGCCGCCAGACCCCTTGTCTCCTGTCTCTTTATGCCGGAGGGCGGTGGAGACGTGAGTGGAGTCTGCAGAAAAGCTGGGAGTTTTCATGCACGACTGTTGAACCCCGTCTCAGGAAGACCGTTGCATTTCTCCCCACAGGTCTGTCCAGCGTCCACAAAAAGCGAGTCTCCACCGCCCGACTCCTCAGCCGTCAAAACCTGCAGAGCCCTAAATCCAGGTAAGAACTCCTCGGTTCGCGCGGTCACCCGCCTCTGCTCCCTGATGCCACCGACCCCGGGAGAGTGACTCGTTCACCCCGAGGACTGGCTTCCCGTTTCCCGACCGTTGCAAAATGCCGTAGGGACCCCGAGTGCTGCTCTGTGGCCTCTGGGTTTCCTGCTTTTCCTTTTCCGTGCTTGACCCGCAGGGGTGGAAAAAGGAGGTGGCGTTGATCAGTGTGGAAAGAGCAGAGAAAATGGTTTTAGGAGCGATTTTTAGCGGCGGGCCACACCCCTGCAGAATTGCTGACTGTCCACTGCAGCGCAGATCTTAGACAGAAATCGTTTGGTCATGGAGTGCTGGAAAATGGCTGCCCAGACTCCGCTTCAATTCCTTTGGGATGACGGGAGGTTCACTACCTCACGAAACAGCCCACTCTGTGTTTTAAAGTCCTAATTGTTAGAAATTGTCTTAATATCCAACATAACCAGATCTCTTGATATGTAATGTAAGCGTGTCTTCCTAACACTGTACTGTAAACCCAATTATACTCTCTGGTGACACCCAAAGCAAAGTAACCTCTTGCAAACGAGAGACCTACAGACAGCCAGTGATGCTGACCCATCTCCCGCGTGGGTCCTCATTCCTCCAAGTCGTGCCTGCTAAGACCCGATTCCCCAGGCTTTTGGCTTTAGTAAAAGGACACAGTCCGCCCCGCTGCAAGTATCATCCTCAGACCCGGTCACAGGGCTCTGGAGGTCGCGTGATCACTGCCAAGTGTGCCGAAGCTCTCATCATCATCACCCACCTGAACGGCACACGCTGATGCCGCTGAGATTGCAGGCGCTGCTCTGACGGCCGTTCTGTTCTCCCATTAAGCTTAGTCCGCGGCTGCTCTCAGATATCACATCTTCTCAAAACGCTCGAACCAGCTCTGTCCCTCCCTCTACTTACAGGAGCAAGGTTTTTAGCACTAACGAAGGTCATTGCACGGATCCCTGTTGAACGGACTCCTTTTCAGTTTGCAGTTACACCCACGAAGATCTTTTGGAAGGTTGATTCTTGGCATAGCGTAGTACAAAGAGTGGGTTCTGTGGGGTCTGACCCCAGCTCTGCCACACGGCAGCTATGTGGCCTTGGGCAATTCACTCAGGCGCTCTGAGCCCCTGTCGCCTGACCTATAAAATGAGAATGGTGAGTATAAAGATGGCTAACGTGTATCTAGAGCTTTCTGTGTTGCAAACATTGTGCTTGGATCGCTCATGATCTGAGCAATCCAGGATGTGGGTACTGTTTTCATCGATGTTCTCAATATGAGAAATGACAGTTAGAAAATGCAAGTGACTTTTTCAAGGTCACGCCGACCCGGTTATCTGACTCCGAAGTCGGTGTGCCAAATGGCTACCCAGATGGCCTCAACAGCATTGCGAGGCTGCTGTATCAGGGACAAGGGACATAAAGCGGTTAGCGTAGCACAGATTCCCGTCACTCTTCCTTATCCACCCCAGCTTCGTGTCGCCTGCAAACTTAGCGTGTGCGTGTTTTCTATGTAGTCTTCCAAACCTTTGATAAAAGCGACGGCAGCCTAGAGCCCCGGGGCACTCGTGTTCTCTCCCGGATCCTCAAACATTAAAGGAATGGCTTGGGGAAATTAATCTCTTTGAATAATTAGTCAAATGCAACCTTCAAACCATGACGACCTCCGATGTAAAGCGGACTCTCTGTTTGACATACGAATCTCACTTTCCATTTCTGTGCTGCGGAAAGGTATGACTTATGTAGCGTTAGAAGAGAAGGCCTAAGAATCTACTGGAAATTTCTTTCAGCAACAAACTATGAAGAGCTAGCTTATGAAAATTATGCCCTAAATCATAATCAGCAAGGAAACTTGCAAATGTTTTGATTCTAAGTTGAATCAAAGTCCCAAAATCAGCCCCCACCCACCTCTGGGAGGGGCCGCTAACTCTTAGTCAAGGGTCTAAAAGTGACTAGCGGGAGAAAATCGCAATAAGGTTAGGAACTGGAACATTGTATTCAAATCAGTTACAAATTAGCACAAAAAGGACCAAATCATAGCTAGGTGTTTATCTCTTCTAAAGCCTGCTCCCTAGCACTACCTACTTGCAGACTGAATACCATTTCCAGCTTTATAAGGCTTATTAAAAAAAAAGATAATTGAGTAGAAAACCATGACTCTCCCATTTTCTCCTGCCCAAGGCCAAAGTGGGGCTGTTTGGCCCAGGAGGCCATAACCGAGATATCACTAATCACCCGACGAGAGACCCTTAATGGCCAGCAAAGTGCTTGAGAGGAGGGATGCAGCCTTTTGAGGGTGATCCTTGCAAATCTTAAGAGAAAAGTGACCACAGTCACCATCACCGCCTGGAAATAAATTTTCTAATGTATGTGAAACAATTAGCAAAAGATACAGAAGAGAGGGTATAATGGAGCGCTAATGGGTGGGGTGTAGATAATTAACCTTGACGTTGGGAGGAGGGAAAATGCAGGGTTTGAGGTGAACCTCTAAGGGACGGTGGGCTGTAGATAGGCAGAAGCAAGGAGGGGGTCCAGGAGGAAGGAACAGCAAGAGCCAAGGTTAAAAGGGGGCCTGAGCACTGGAGTGCTTTGGAGAATGGCGGATATTACAGTGGAGAGTTCTTGGTGGAGGAAATGCTAAATTCTCACCTCCCTGCAAATGAGATTACTTCTCTGCAGCCTTCCCCATCTCAACAGAGGACATCAACATTTGGCTTTGGCCAAAACCTCCCAACTTGTCTCCTTGTTTCTTGGCTTCTCTCTCAAAGATTCATTTTCTAAACAGCAACCAGATGCCCCTTTTTCCTGCCCCAGGGCCTTTGCACATGCTCAGCCCCCTTCCTGGAACGCTGCCTGTAGATCTTTGCGTGCCCACTTCTTCCCATTGCTCAGGTCTCTGCTCAAGTGTCAGATCACCAGAGAGGCCTCCCTGGCCATCCTATCTGATGGCAGCCCCTGCCCCACAACCTGTCACCACCTACCCATCCGTATCACCAACCCCACCGGAGATGTTTTAAGTGACTTCTCCATGAGAACAGGACACTTGGTCATCCTTACCCCACACTCTCTCACCAGTGCCTAGAACAGTGCCTGACACTCGATACAAATGTGTTGAATGAGTGAACGTCATTAACTCAGATGGCTCGCAACTGACAATATTGACTCCTTTCGTGGACAAAGGAAGATTAGCTATATTTTTTCATCATTTAATGCTGGAGGTTAGCAGGTTGTTCTTTCATCTGCGAACCTGTCGTTGAACCACCGCCAAATATGTGTGCCTACGTGCATGTGTGCGTGTGTGTGTGAGTTGCTTCCCTATGTAGCTATAAATACATCACACACGGGACATTCTGGCGGAGAATGGGACAGAGCCCAGTGGCTGGTGCTGTCCCAACACTGCCCTATTCCCCCTCTCCCTGTACATCTCAGTCACCCAATGTATCCCAAGCTTTAAGAAAAAATTAATAACTTAAGAATCCTACACTTAGAAACCCCCAGCAGAACTGAGATTTAATACAATCGGTTTCCAGGCCAGTGCTACTCTAGAGCGTCAGCTTCCCAGCAAAGCACCAGGAGCCACCTATCAGGGTGGGACCACGTGGCCATTCCATGCTGGGGTCTCAGCCAGTGGCCTGCGGAGTCCCCCTGCCCAGCCAACCTGCCCCTTAGCCGCAGGACCACCCTCTGCCTCGCTCAAGAGGACTCGAGGAGAAGTGGCTGTGCTCGTGAACCAGCTCAGCAAGGCGGGACCTCCGCGTTTCTATTTTGTGCAGATCGTGATGATCTGGGAAGAAAGCGGGAATTGATTTGCGGGCCTTTCAAAGGCTCCCTCCAGGTGGGCGCCGGCGGCTGCCGAATTAGAAGCCCCACAGCGCCCCCTGCTGGCCGCCGGCCTCTGCTCATTCCCCAGCCTGCGGCCAGTGGGAGGTGCTGATGTCTTCACGACCAGTGTGAGTTCAGAGAATCAATTGCACAAGTCAGTATAATCGATAAGACCAGTGCCCCGCGCGGGGCAAAACCTGCCCAGGGAAAGAGGGCGGGACCCCCGACCCCCAACGCTGCCACTCACAATTATGATGGCCAAGTTCCCCACCACATTAAGGGCGGGGGTGCCTTGCTTCAAGAAAACACTTGACACCCCAAAATAATGTGCCGGCTCAACTACTTTTAATAATGGTGGCTATTTGTAGCACAAAAGGGCTCTCGGTTGTGCCAGAAACGCCTTTAAATAGCGAGTCCCATTGGTCTATTCAAGCATTGATTTACATACCATAGAGAATATAGAAACTTCGTGTTGAATATCGAGCATCTCTATCTACTGAAACCCAGTTGGCAGCGAAGAAACAGCAGATCTGAGGAGCAGTCGTAGCTCAAAGGGTGCAAAGGATGTGATTTACCAAAGCGTAATCTGTGCCGGTGTTTACATTTATTATGTGAAATGGAGGGTTTCTGCACCGAAACTGTCAAAGGGACCGGAACAATCCCATTCTGAGAGTTCATTCTTGAAGCCTGTGGTTAGCACAGGACTCCCGAACCTGAAACGCAAAACTCCATGCGAAAGGGCATGACCCGGCAGGCAGAAAGGAGTTCCCCTCTGCATTTTCTTTCCAGATCTCTCGATTTTGTGATATTGGCGAATGTAGGCACGAGAGGAACCTGAGCTTAAAGCCAGGCCTTCTTTCCTCTAAACCGTGATAATATGAGGATGCCTGTTGCCAAAGGGGATGAGCTTGAAATTCGTAGGAGAGACAGAATGTCACAGTTTGGGGACACTACTGCCTATGGTTCTGATGGCGTGCTAGTCCTCGAGAGGACCCCTGTTGGTACCGAGAACAGGGTGCCAGAATCCAGAAGGAGGGAGGGAGCAGCTGTGTCCGATGCTGTTTCGATGATCCGATGAGCCCTGGGACATTGGATTTGCAACAAGGACTTCAGGGGTGACCCTGATACAAGCCTCAGTGTGGAATGACGGGGGCGCAAGCTTGGTTGGCCCAGGCCCCAGTGAGAATGAGAACGGAAGGAGGGGAATGCAGCCACCAAGGAAGGACAGGCAAAGGAGCAAAGAAAGGGGGCGGTGGCTGGTGGCCCTGGTCCTATTGTTCCCCCGCAATTCCCTACAGCCGGTCGACCATCTTCGTGCGACTCCACACCAACGGGCACCAGGAGCTGCAGTACCAGCCTGGGGACCACCTGGGCATCTTCCCCGGCAACCACGAGGACCTCGTGAACGCTCTGATTGAGCGGCTGGAGGACGCGCCCCCTGTCAACCAGATGGTGAAGGTGGAGCTGCTGGAGGAGCGGAACACGGCTTTGGGTAACACCCCCGGGCGCCCCGCCCTTCTCCGGGGAGGCCAGAGGCACTGGGTGTCCGGGGAGGAAGAATGGGTCTCTTCTTCCCAGGCACCAATCCGGGTGGGGGAGCAGGCCTCTGTCACTTCCAGATTAAGAGGTTGAAGACTCCCCCTTTCTCATGGCTGACCCAGCGACCTTGGCCCAATGTCCCTGATGCCGGGACATCGTCGATGGCTCATCATTGAGAGAAGGGGTTTCTGTCTTCCTGCGTCAGCTAGATGCTGATTTTAGCAGTAGCCACTCTTCTTACTTTCTTTATCACCACCCCCCCTAAAAAAGCTGCATTCCCCACTACCCACCAAGCAAAGAACAGCTGAAGTCTCATCCTGCCTCCTGTTAGAATCCAAAGACTTTACGAAGCACGATGGCCATCTAGGGATGGAGCCCACATGCTTGACCTCGTTAGATCAAATTCTAATCTGTTTAAGCGGTCTTCCTTGACATTCATATGGAAGAACTTTCACAGGCAAATGGATCTCAGGGCCTTCATCTCGGTAAGCACAGGTGGGCTTGGGGCTCAGGTACAAGGCACTACAGTGACCTTACCTGGCAGCCCGTGATACCATGACTGTCACATAGGAGCCAGAGGGTCAAGTCAGGGCGGAATATGAAAACAGTAGAGAGTCAAAGCGCTATTGAAAATCCCTTAGGAAGGCATCACTTTGCAGAGACCCTCTCTTAATAAATCCAACCCAGCCAGTTCTTCCTCTGTGTTGAAACAGAGCTTTTGTTTCCTTCCTTTCTTTTCATTTATTTATTTGCTTGGTTTTTGCTTTTTGTTTGTTTGTTTTTCGGTGGAGACAGGATCTCACTACATTGCTCAGGCTGGTCTTGAACTGCTGGCCTCAAGTGATCCTCCTGCCTCAGCCTCCCAAAAGTGCTAAGGTTACAGGCATGAGCAACAATGTCCGGCCTGAAACAGAGCTTTTTATCTGGGGTTGAACACCTGTCGAAGGAGAGCCTTGTGTTTAGGGGCCGTATTGGATGGAAAGTACACAGAGGCTGTGCAATGTAGTAGTTAGGACACGGTCTGAAGCCAGACTGCCTGACTTCACACTTACGAGCTGTGTGACCTTAGACCAATTCCTTCACCTCTCTGTGCTTCCATTTTTCTCAATGGGCATAAGAATAGCACTCACCACTTTGGATTGTTGAGATGATTAACTGAGTTAATAATATAAAGGACTGAGAATAGTACTTGGCATATAGAAAGCGCTAGATAAGTATTAGTTGGCCATGTTTGTAATTCCGAACATTAGTATCCCACTCAGGGATGAGAGGCTCACACCAGAGAGGACAGATGGAATCAGAGTGGACTCATATCTCACACTCAGTTGGAGGCTCATTGCATAGCATGTCAGTGGACTGTCTCGTGCTATTTAATACGTTAATATTTTTCTCCTCCTTCCATGTTTATTTTTTAATTGTTAGACTAGTTTGCCTAATTGATTTTGGCCATGCTTCTTGCACACACGAGGTAACCACGCAGTGCCCCACATGCTGGGTGTGGATGGCGGCAGCATGGAAGATGGCAAGCTAAGGGGTTGCTTGGCTCTGGGACCATCCTGCTCCCCTGGCCCCATCCCCTGCTCCAAGGGCAGGCCTGGACCTTGGACTTGAACCCAAGCCCCCCCGCAGCCACCCCTCCCGCTGTTGTGCCTCCACAGGCGTCATCAGTAACTGGACGGACGAGCACCGCCTCCCGCCCTGCACCATCTTCCAGGCCTTCAAGTACTACCTGGACATCACCACGCCACCGACGCCCCTGCAGCTGCAGCAGTTTGCCTCCCTGGCCACCAGCGAGAAGGAGAAGCAGCGTCTGCTGGTCCTCAGCAAGGTGGGTGCCTCGGCTTCCCACAACCCTAGGGGGCGCCTTTCACCGGGTCGCTGGAGAGTTGTGAGACTGTTATTACAGCAGCATTCCAGCAGGTGGCGGTCTTGAGCAAAGGCTGCCGTTTTCCAGTTGGCAGAAGGTTGCCACGTGGGCTAGCTATTAATAGTTGGGTTTTGCTAGGCATGACCACCTCTCCTCGTTCTAACTAAGGCCCGACAAAACGAGTGACCCCCTTGAATCCCAAAGTTCTCTGGCTACAAGAGAAAGTGCTATTCTAACTCTTTCTACCTTCCTTTGGAACCTTGAGCTTCCATGAGTTCCATCTTCCATACTTAGAAGAAAAAAAAACTGAGAGAATTGTACAGTGCCCTGGTTTAAGGATAAGCTTTTTATGATACAGATGAGTTTTAGGTAGGACTAAGAGGCCTCTGATGGTAAGGTGACCCAAACACAGCCTCTACCACCCTTGCTTATTAGAAGCCATGGACCCTGCCTGTCCCAAGCTGCTGCTACAGGACCTTGCTCAGTAAGAATCCTACCCAGGAGCCAGGCACGGTGGCTGACATCTGTAATCCTAGCAACTCAGAGGGCTGAGGTTGGAGGATCGCTTGAGGCCAGGAGTTTGAGACCAGCCTGGCCAACATAGCAAGACCCCCATCTCTAAAAGAAAAAAGGAAAGAAAGAAAGAAAAGACTCTTACCCAGAAGGACCACCCAGGAGTTCCTCCCAGTGGGGGGTCCTTTCTAATGAGCAAGCCCCCAGCAAAGGATGGTTTAGCTTTCTTCTGCTGTCCAGGAGAGGGAATTGAATGGTGAGCAGCAAGAGACAGGCTAATTAGCGAGTGCATGTTATTTAGAAATATGAAAATCAACACCAGAAGAAACAATTAAAGAGTTGTAAGTGGTTACCTCTGGGGAGTCAGAAACAGGTGGCAGAGGTGGAACAGGAGACCATTATTTTTAATCATAAGCTTTGCAAAATTATGTAACTTTTTTGACTATATACAAACTTTTATATAGTCAACTTTTTTGACTATATACTTTTTTGACTATATAACTTTAAAACTTTTAATGAATGGGATGGGGGGAGGGGTTCACAGGAAGAAGGACCAGAGATTGCAGTGTTTACACAGGCTTATTTAAAGTTCAAGTTGATATACCCGTATGTATCAGTCCATTTCTTCCCAAAAGTACACAGACTCCAAGATGGGATTAAACGAGCAAGGATTTTTATTAGGGGAAACACCTGTGTGAGAGAAAACAAGAAAGCAGCCAGATAAGGCTGGGAGAACCATCAGACCTCAAAACAAGTCTGATCCCAAGTGAGGGAAAGGGAAGAAAGGCTGGGCAAAAGCATCCTAGACTGCACCGCAATTTAAGGAAGGATCAGCACGATCCTTGGGGAGGCCTAGATCCCTTCCGTGCTCAGTCATTGGCTGGGAGCGGCCTGGGGAAGCCAGACCTGGTGCCCACACATGATGGGTGTCAGTTTCAGGTGGATGTCAGTTTCAGAGAGTTGCGCTGAGGCTCTGGGAGGCTCTGGGTCGGCTGCGCTCCTGCGGCTGAAAGCTGTCAGGCTGGATCTGAGAGGCACAGCCTCAAGGATGCCATACCCTTTAACAAAGCAAGAACCATCATTAGGAACATGGGGAAAATCTTTGCTCTACGGTGCACTCGTAATAGACTTTACCCCTGGCCTCAGAAACTGAGCCTCCTATCCCGGCAATGAGGGGCTGCCCAGGGCATCTTCTGAGATGTAGGAAAAATATCTCCAGCGCCCCAGAGAGTTCCTCTGTTCCCTGGTAACAGCTGGGCTTTGCTGTCAACATGCCCCCAAATATGTGTTCCTCCACACACCCCAAACTGTTTTCTGCGGGGCTGTCACCTACCATCGTGAAAGTGATCTGTGTGCTCTGAGGATGCATCTGCCGCCCCCGCAACCAGCAAATCTCAGGTCTGCATTCTGTGCCTGCTACCGCTGCCGCCACCTCTCCTAGCCAGTCATGAGTCCCTCCTGCAGCGCTTGTACTTCGGGAGTATATGATGGCCGGGTGGGAGCGCAGGTTCTAGGGACAGACTGCCCAGAGCGGGGGTCGGCAGGCTTTTTCTGTAGAGGGCCGCTGGGCAGTGAATATTTTAGGCTCACAGCCCATTTAGTCCCTGTCGCAACTATTCCACTCTGCCTTTGTAGTGCAGCAGCACAGACGATACATAAGCAAATGGGCGTGGCCACATTCCAATCAAACGTTATTTATGGACACTGAAGTTTTAATTTCGTATCATATTCTTGTGTCGTGAACTATTATTCTCTTTTTGATTTTTTTCCCCCAACCATTTAAAAATGGAAAAAACAATTCTTACCTCGCAGGCCACACAAAACAGGCTTGTGGGCCGAAGTCTGCCACCCGCTGGCTTAGATTCAAAACCCAGCATCAACACTGAGTTGCCATAGGTCCTCTTTGACCCTCAGTTTCCTCATCTATAAAATGCAGACCTATTTCATAAGGTCCTCAAGAGAATTAAAACCTGGCACAGAATAATTACTATTTAAGTGTTAACTTTGACTACTTTTATGTTGCCTTCTTCCCTGGACCTCCTCGGGTCCTTGTTGGAAATGCGTGGGAGCTGGGTTCAAGCTTGTCTCTGCCCCTCTCCTTGGCACAGGGTTTGCAGGAGTACGAGGAGTGGAAATGGGGCAAGAACCCCACCATCGTGGAGGTGCTGGAGGAGTTCCCGTCCATCCAGATGCCGGCCACCCTGCTGCTGACGCAGCTGTCCCTGCTGCAGCCTCGATACTATTCCATCAGCTCCTCCCCAGACATGTACCCGGACGAAGTGCACCTCACCGTGGCCATCGTCTCCTACCGCACCCGAGGTGGGGCCTTGCTGGGAGAGCCTCCTGGTCTGCATCTTCTCCCGAGGGCCCCTAGAGGCTCCCTAAACCCCTGCACACCCACTAAATCCCAAATCCCTGGAAAGAGACTGGTGCCCAAGACCAGGACACCGGGGGGGAAGAGGCGGCAGGTGAACTGTCCCCTAGGGCAGAGCCAACCCTGAGCAGAACTAGGGAAGAGGCAGGACGTGCATTTGGAAGCCTCAATTGTCCCCAATCCTGAGGTCCCTTTTACTTTCTGCGTCCCCTCCTACCCTGCAAGGCAGCGACTAGAACAAGCCACCACCCCCCATTCCCTGGGGGAACTCGCTGCTGCCTCATGCTCAGCTAGTTGTGGGTCAGATAACTCAAGCTCCACTCCCACATTTTCCCTCCTTGAGAAAGCAACTAAAATGCACAGTGCCCGAGAGAGCTCTGAGACCAGGATCCCAGCAAGCCACCCAGAGCACCTTTCCGCGGGCAGGATTCGAATCCAACCCAGTGCTGCCCAACGGAACCCTGGGCAGTTGCACGGGCCACAATACACCGTTCCCTCTTGCCCTTTGGAGGACGTGAGCCGCCCAAAACTCCAAGGCAGAAACCCGGCACTGGGCCTGGGGGTGTTCTGCATTGGAGGGACAGGGGAGGGGGCCATGATGACGGAAGCTTGGGGACAGCGGGTGACCCGGGCCACCGGGGTTATTGTGCTAGATGGAGAAGGACCAATTCACCACGGCGTGTGCTCCTCCTGGCTCAACCGGATACAGGCTGACGAGGTGGTCCCCTGTTTCGTGAGAGGGTGAGTAGCAAACGGAGAGAAACGAGCAGATGTCTCCGACCTGCATGTCATGATGTGCGGTAGATGGACCAGCCGGAGGGGTCTAGGGAGGTGGCCGTTCACGCAGTATCGAGACTGATGTCCCGCGTCACTACTCCAAATTATCGAGGATACAGAATCACGGACAGAGCAACACAGCAAGCTAAGCAAGTCCTCTAGTCCTGCAGTCGCCAAACCCCAAGCTGCGGCCCAGTACCGGTCATGGCCTGTTAGGAGCCGGGCCGTGCATCACCACCTGAGCTCCGCCCCCCCACTCCCCGTCCTTGGAAAGATTGTCTTCCACAGAGCCAGTTCCAGGTGCCAAAAAGGTTGGGGACCACTGCTCTAGTCAAAGTGAAGTCGATGCAACAGGTGTTTATCCAGGCCAGGTGCTGTGCTAGGTGCTGGGGCTACAGTGGAAAATCAGGCCCATTCAGTCCCCATCCTCATGGAATCTATGGGCTGTGGACATTCGATCCAAATTCTACCAGGCACCCCGAATCTGCCCCCCATTTCTTAGAGATGGGGGAAGATCCAACCACCCCCGTTAATTGGAGTTTTTCCCCCCAAAACTCCAGTTTAAAGGATACACCAAAGCCCATCACAGGTATCTACACTGTTGATCAATAACTTCTCCACCTGAACAGTGGCTTCGGCCAATCGTTTTTCTCAGCATTGAGGTTAGAATATTCTCAGGATGGCCTACGTACCATTGGCATCAGAATCCCCTGGGGTGTTTCAAAAATAGGCTCCTGAGCCCAAACTCACTGCATTGCCCAGGAATCTGCACTTTTGGCATCTCCAGGTGACTCTTTTATGCACAGAGCGTGCGACTCCCTGGTTTAAAGACTTCATGGATGGTTAAATCAGTGGTTCTCAAGCCAGAGTGATTCCTGTCCCCTCCCCCAACCCAGGACACTGGGCAATGTTTGAAGACATTCTGGGTTGTCACAACTCAGGGGTGCTCCTGGCACCCCTGGCCAGAGATGTTGCTTGACATCCTACAATGCACAGGGCAGCCCCACGACAAAGGAGCAGCCAGCCCCAAGTGTCATAGTGCCAATGTAGAGAAAGTGGGTTAAATCGACTGCCGTCTGTGATTCAGCTCAGCAGCAAGGAGAACCGGGGAATGGAGCAGTAGCCAGACCCCGGGGACCTCCCGTTTTTGGAATTTTGGCATTCCCCTAATCTGTGGGACTCCCACCCTGAAAACATTTCTTACCTGCCTGCCCCAGCGGAAGAGCCGTGAGTCCCATTGTACGTCTGCCCCAGACGGCCACCGGGTCTGCCAAGACTCGACTGTTCTGCAGCAAATTGGAGCCCTGCACGACTTCTGACTCTCTGTCTCTTCCTTGTCCAGCGCGCCCAGCTTCCACCTGCCCCGAAATCCCCAAGTCCCCTGCATCCTGGTTGGCCCGGGCACCGGCATCGCCCCTTTCCGAAGCTTCTGGCAACAGCGGCAGTTTGATATTCAGCATAAAGGTGGGTTATGGTCCGGAAGTCGGTCGATTCTCACGCCCTAGACCTCGGGAGGAAGAGTGGTGGCGCTGTCTCCCCCTTGCGCCACTGCCTGGGGAGGGGCGGGCAACGCAGCCACCGTAGGTGAAGTTCACCACATAATTCGAATGCCTGTCCGAACAAGTCTCCCATCCGGCTTGTCCCAGGGGCCTGAAATTCCATCCCAGAGGACATTTCTTTGACTGTTAAGATGTAGCTCGCTCAAAAAATCCAAAAGAAGCGATAGGCATTAGTCCTTCTCAAATGGCTGTGTTTATGTGACCGTCGCAAAGACCGCCACTCACGAGCAGGCCTTGCTGTGCGCAGACACGACGGATCAGCTCTGGGAGAAGGAGAGAGAGAAAGGAACCCACAGATTGTGGCACATATTAAACACAGATTCAGTGAGCACCTAATAAATGCCAAACAGTGTTGTAGGCTCTGGGCGCACAGCAACGAACAAGACAAAAACAACTCAAAGGAAGGGAAAAGCCTGCCCCGTGGAACTGTCGTTCTAGCGGAATAGCTAGCGTTTGGAAAATCTGCGCTAGGTACCAGGCACGGCTGGAACGTTTCATGTTTGTTCCCCACAATAAGTCCCCGAGACACATGCTGTCGTTATTTGCATCTTGCACACGAGGAAGCTGGGGCTTGGAAAGTTAAGCAACTTGTTCATCTTCACACAGAGCTGGGATTTGAACCCAGGACATCTAGCTCCAGAGTCTGAGCTCTTGGTATTACCCGATGGTGGGGATTGCTCACTAGTCACGGGGGGCGGAAGGAAGGATTGAGACCCAGGAAGGGACAGGCGGTCTGCCGAAGTCTGAACACGTTTTACTTCCTTCGTCTGCGTGTGTGCACACGTGTACATGTGTACATGCACATACCTGCCTGCCCCCGTGTTCGTGAGCCTCTGTCTGCATGGTGCACACTTAGGTCCCAGAGCCCCACCCCTGGCCCCTCAGCGACCCCCTGCAAATCAGGCAGCAGAGCCGTCGGTGACCTGAGGTCTTCCTGGTCCCCAGGAATGAGTCCATGCCCCATGATCCTGGTCTTCGGGTGCCGGCAGTCCAAGATCGATCACATCTACAGGGAGGAGACCCTGCAGGCCAAGAACAAGGGGGTCTTCAGAGAGCTGTACACGGCCTACTCCCGGGAACCAGACAAACCAAAGGTAACCCCAGCCCGTTCACGGCCCCCAGCCCAGCCCAGCGTACACGCGCACTGCTGCACACACTCGTGTGTACACACTGGCACACCCCACTCTGAGAAAACCCCCCCCCTCGCCCATCCCGAACTCCCCTCTGCAAAGTTGCTCTGTGATTCAGAAAGCGCAGAGAGGGAAAATATCTATTTAAAATACTTAACAGCCCGCATTTGATGATTCCACTTATACACAATACCCAGAATGGGCAAATCCACGGAGACAGAAAGTAGATTAGTGGTTGCCAGGGGCCGGGGGAGGGGGAGCAGGAAGCGACAGCTGATGGGCACGAGGTTTCCATTTGGGGTAAGGAGGTTCTGGAACTAGACAGTGATCGTTGCATAACATGGTGAATGGTGCCTGATGCCACTGAATCGTACACTTTAAAGTGGCTACAATGGTAAATGTTACGTGATGCGTATTTTACCATAGTAACACATGTTACAAATGTTTAAAATAAGAATTTTTTAAAAATATATTTAGCAGCCCATGAGAGGCAGTACCAGTCAGAGAGGACACAGGCCACAGGACAGGAGCACGTTCCTACTGGGACTTGGGGCGGTCCCGGGCCTCCCAGGGAAGCGGCCAGGACACCTGGGGGCAGGAGGCACTCACTGTGTCTGGGCAGTGGCTATTTGACAAGTAGAGTGGGAGGATGTCGGGAAGAGCAAGGAACAGCCACGCCAGGTCACTCCAGCTCAGTGTCAGCCTCCCTGGGGGTGGGGAGTTTCCTGGACAAGCTAAAGACGCCCTGAGTAAGCAAGACACATTCCCCGGAGGCCGTATTAGACACCCTGTGCCCACCTCACGTCCCCTTGGCCCACCTTTCTCTAGCTGTCACTGCAGCAGCGGCTTTGCAAGGTGGAAGCTGCCAGCCCCTCACCTCGCCCCATCCCTCGCTGTCCGTCCTGGGGCTTCGCTGGCTGTCTGGCATAGGGTAGCTGCCGTAACCAGCCCCGCAGCTAGAAGTGTACAGGCGTTAACAACCCCATGGGTGACCACCGGCCACTGGGAGAGAGGAGACGTAGTTAATGCCCTGCTCTTACACCCCTCCAGGGGATGGTTCTGGGGAACACTCTTCCCAGCTCGCTAGGAGTCCTCAGCAGAGTTGAGCTGCAGGCACCCGAAGTGGGGAGCAGTGTGTTCACACACACTCGGGTTGGCTTTCCCACCGTCCCTGTGTCACTCTTCCCAGTCCCCCGCCTTGGTGCCCTGGGATCACGTCACAAAATATCCTCCTTGCACACAAACCCCTGAGTCAGTCTCTGCTTCCTGGTGGGGGGACACGAGCCACAACAGGCACATCACATGTCCCCGCCCCTCCTCACTGGCCCTCTGCCGCCTGCAGAAGTACGTGCAGGACATCCTACAAGAGCAGCTGGCTGAGGCCGTGTACCGAGCCCTGAAGGAGCAAGGGGGCCACATTTATGTCTGTGGGGATGTCACCATGGCCGCCGACGTCCTCAAAGCCATCCAGCGCATCATGACCCAGCAGGGGAAACTCTCAGCAGAGGATGCCGGCGTGTTTATCAGCAGGCTGAGGGTGAGTCACACGCTGGCATCCAGTCTCCTGTCTCCTCTTCCTCACCCCAGCTGTCTCGATGATTAGGGGAGGTTGAGAAAGTAGGAAGAAAGGCCGGAAGTGCAGGTGCAGATATAAATATGGTTGGAGGCTGTGGTGTATGAAAATAAGTAGCTGAACCTCTGGGTAACTAGACAGGAACCATCCTAACCCAACCTGTCCGGCTCCCAGAAGCCGCAGCACTGCTCTGTACAGTTGTATAGGTTGGGCACTGCACAAAAAGATCTGTCCAAGAAAGACAAGTAGGATCTGAAAGCCACCCCCTGCTTGTCTCTCCACCCTGAAGGAAGAGCCTTTTCCTAACTTGCCCAAAGGCTGAGCAGTGGCTAATGGCAGCCCAGCAAGCAAAGTCATAACTGTGTGAGCAACTGCCGCAAATAGAAAAAACTGAGTCCCAGACCTCCAAGAAGCTCCAGGGGTGATTCTATCCTTCTCCCTGCTTTCCTAACCGAGCAGTGATCAGGGATCAAACATTTCTGGGGAAGAAGCCCTTGCTCTAAACCTGATACTAAACCCCAGTAGGTTGTATTTTAAAAAAGAACTTTCTGATAGAAATGTCATGGATCCAAGGAGAGCTGTGGAGACCCCCCAAATACTCAGTCCCTTTGGTTTGGCCCTCCAGAGACACCTTCGTAGATTCTCCAAGACTTTGCAGAATAGAGTTGAAAAGTCACCCCAACTAAAAATGATCCCGCTCTACAGATGGGCCACTTTCTTCAAAACCTTGAGCACCAAGGGATGCTGGGACCTCACTGAGGAAATGGTCGTGCCTTGTTTACCCAATGCGTGTTCCCACACCCGCCCTCCTCAGCACAGAGATGCATTTTCCCCTTGTTCGATCCTCAACAACACTGCCCTTTGAGAATATTCTAGACCACCCAACCCTCAGCTCTGCCAGAGGAGCCCCCATAGCTTTGTAAATTCTCGGGTGCCACAAGTCGGTCCTCACCTGGGCCACATATGAAGGCCCCAGGGGAGGTTCTTCTCTCTGCTTGTTCGTTTGTGGGCAAAGTTGAGCAAAGATGCTCTTCTTCAGATCAACTCACGTGGCCAAGGATTCTCCACTTTGGGCAGCTGGGGGGGTGTTCCCTGAGGGCTAAGCGGGCACTGGTCCTGTCCTGTCCTCTCCGCGGGTCTCTGTGGGCTGTGACGTTTCACATGAGACCCAGCTTTGCCCAGATCTGAACTCGCAGGAGCGTGGTGGAGAGAAACGGGCGAATGGCGAGGTCTCCATTTCACCTCGTCACTGCTTCTGAGTAGTGACATACGTGTTTTCTTATGTTCTTTGCCAACTGGGCTAGAGCAGCCCCACGTCCTGGAGAACAGAGTCTTAGACGCCAAAGGTACCTCGGGGGCACTGGCTTCAGCCTTGTTTCTTTAGGAACCGTCTTCTTTAGGTATATTCCGTTCCAGGTGACAGTGGAGTCTGTCCTCTCTCCAAGCCCTTGTCTGGCATCTGAGGGCTGTTTTCTGACTTTCTGTGACCCCAGGATGACAACCGGTACCACGAGGATATTTTCGGAGTCACGCTGCGAACGTACGAAGTGACCAACCGCCTTAGATCTGAGTCCATTGCCTTCATTGAAGAGAGCAAAAAAGATACCGACGAGTAAGCGGGCTCCGTCCTGGGCAGGGGGCGGGCAGAGCCCTCTCTCCCGGGGCCTGATGGGCAGAAATTTCCCCAGACTGCAGCCCCAACAACACTGAGGACGTGTTAGAAATGCACATGCCCAAGCCACCAGCCCTGTTGGACCTGGAACTTGGGAGTTGGGGCACAGCAGTTTGCATTTCAAGAGGCAATCTGCATTTCTCTGTGCCCCCTCAAGCAGGCGTGAGAGCGTGGGGGTAGGGGTGGGGGGGTCCTGTCTGGGGCGCCCCCTAGTGGCAGGATGGCGCTGGCCTCTGGGACATTGAATTCCTACCCGCTGCTTTGGTGGCTTTTACACCAGCTCCCTCACACCCCCAAATCACTGAGGGCTTTCTCGTGGGTGCGAATTACAATTCATAGGATTTTGACACTTTCACTCGACGTCTAGAAATTGCCAGCAATAGTCTAGTCTGAGGCACCATGAGACTGGGATTGAATCTCACTATTTAAACTCTCCTGTAAGTCTGTGACACGGCGACCTTGATTGTAATCTCAGTGCCCAGCCCCTTCCCCCCGCCCATTCCCTGGCACCAGAACACGTGGAAACCACCCTATGCCCATAACCTACATCACCCGGGAACTCAGCCGTCTCTTTTTTCAGTAGCACAAGACACACGCTACTCATTTCCTAAACTCATCCTCCTCATTGCTTCTCCTTAAGACAACGCAGCAGTCACAGAAATACACTTTGTGCCCAGTAGGTGCCCATCATTGCCTTTAAGGCCGCCACTCCCTTGGTTGTCAGAAGGGAGACCCTTTAAACGTCCCTGTCTGGCCAGTTGTGTGGGTGAGCCAGCATTCGCTTATTCGCTTATTTATGCATTGGAGACGAGCCCCCACCACGTGGCAGGTCCTGCCCAGGACACGAGGGCTGCAGAGGAAGTGACAGAGAGGAGGCCGGGAGCCCGAGAGCAGGGGCACCCTCTGGGTCTCCTGGAGCAAACAGCAGCCGGCTCCTCCCGCACTAACCCCCTCCCCACTTCTCCCCCAACAGGGTTTTCAGCTCCTAACTGGACCCCCTCGCCCAGCCGGATGCAGAGTGGCCGCCCCAAGTGCCCCAGCGGGGGCGGCTGCAGGTCTTGTGAGCGCGGACAGACGCTGCTGAACCCTTCCTCCGGGAACCCACGTAGCCCTCGCTCTGCCTCTCTCGTCCTTGTCGCTGTGTCCTGGTTTTCCTCTTCCGGGCTCTCGCCCCCCAGTGGTTTCCTCGGCCCTCCTGGGTTTTCCCCTTGGGTTTTCCTGCTGCAATGCGATGCCTTTATACTCTGCAGTGGCTCTGACAAAACTCTGTCCCCTCCCCGCCTCTCTCGCTGACAAGGGCAAATCACGGGTGCATGAAACCACTGGAACGTGGCCGCTGCCCCTGGTCGGGTTTGTTCTCCGGGGTTCCCCTGGGAAGGCTGCAGGCGCTGGACACAAGTCCTCTGAGCCAGCCCCTTGGCCGCTGACGTCCCTCCCCTTCTCCTTTTTTATGATGACGCTTTGGTCGTGCGTGTGGGTGTGTGCACGTGTGCGTGTGACGGGCTGGGTCTCTCGTCTGTGCTCTTGCCTGTGCAAGTGTGTTGATCTTAGATCCGAGTCCTTCGCCTTCGTTGAAGACCTTCAGTGCCAAGAAACATGCCCCTGGCCCGTGTTAATTCTTCTCGCATCCGTAATTAAGGGTCCACACTGGTGTCCCTTGGAAGCCCCCTAACTGTCCTGGCTACAGAGGGTCAGGGCTGGGGAGTGGAGTATGACGATTAAGAGGGAAATTTCCCAGTGAAAGCAGCAATCACAGAATTAGATGCTTTCAGATGCCAGCACCGGTGAGGGGAGCCCTCACCAGGAAATGAACCCATTGAATGGATTGGGCAAAACCCCTCTCCAAACCCCCCATGCCAGCCAGGACCACCTGATCTGGCCACATCCATCCCCGCCGCACCCCAGGCACTCACATCCACAAGGCCCAGAAGCGATATCCACGGGAGTGTGCTGGAAATAAAGATCTTGGGTGACTTGGGACAAGTCACGTGTCCTCAGTTTCCCCTGGCCATGACGCTAGCAGCCTAAAGAGTATGAAAGGGCTGAACTTTAAAGTTGTATAGCCTGGAAACAATATCAAGGAAGAATATGACTTTTTTTTAATTCCCCTAAATGAGGCTTTGCTGCTTCCCCCTTGGGGATAAAATAACGAAAGCTGGTTTAAAGTAGATCGGTTTGGAGAGAAATACCGTATCGAGGTACTGCCACGTGGTTGCTTCGGTAGGAACATTTGGCCCTCTAAAATCGACCTCCAGGTTTTTTAACCTGTTATGATAATTTTGACAAATAAATGCCCCTCAACTCACACCAAAAGTGAGCAGCAGAATCTTCGTTAGGAATTGGGGCCGGTGCGATTTCTCCAGCAGGCAACCTGCTGAGTTTACTCTCTCAGAGTAAATGGCAGGAGGGGTCTCTTTCTGTACTTAAGTGCTAAAACTCAATGTCAGGCAGTACCCAGAAAGCGCCAAGGGATTCTGGTGACCCTCCCAGCCTACGGGGATCAGCCCGGGGTCCCCAAGGACGGAGAAGACATATTCAGCCAGTTCTGTCCTGTTTTGATGTGTTTTGTCCTACAGAAAAACCGTGTTCCATTTATACACTGTGCATGGGCGTTTCTTTTTAGATGCCCAGTTTGGGTGCCTGCCAAAGAGAAAGTGTCCCAGCCCTCTGTGGAAGGGCTTTACAGTGGGGACACAGAGACCCCAAAGGGCCCAACCTCCAAGACTCTAAAAGGGGAAGCCGCGCCTCACTGTTCTCTACCGCCCCTGGCAGCCCCCGCCAGTGTCTCATTCCTGGCACACGGATTTGACTTCATGCCAGTTGTGGTCTCCCCCTGCCTTCCTTTAATCCCATTTTCTCCTGCTCGGTCTTCCAAAGACACAGAGAACAAACACTCTGCACCGGCTGCAACACCAGCCCTTTCTAACCTGGAGGGAAACCCATTGTAACAACTTTCCTGCAAACACAGTTCTGGCTCCTGGTGGATCTTCTGCTAAGGGATTTTTTTCCCAACCCTTTACACCTTTGCAGACACCTCCTAAGCTGTCACTAACCCCCCAGGGCCTGAACTGCTGTGTCCAATCTGCATCAAAGAGAAACTGACCAGTGCTTTCCTCTGCAAGGCAAGCTTTATGCACCGAATCTTTTCCATCACCAAATAAATACTTAGGAGCACTAACTATGTGCCAGGCACCGCCTCCCTGTACATCCTTGCCCTTCCATATCCGGCAGGCAGATGGAAACATCCCATTTTGTTGGGGAATCCAAAGAAATGATTATATATAACCAGGATTCATCTTTCTTCCAAAGAAGGATTTTTTTTTTTAATATATAAGTGAACACCTTTCAACCCAACACGAGCTGCTTCATGGCTCCTGGCTAGAAGACAGGAGACCAGTCTGATGTGTTTCTCTCGTTTGCCGGAATCCCTGGTATCAGAAACCTCGCTGCGATGAGTAGCCTATGGAGATAAAACGCAGCATCGTGGAGTCCAGACTTAGAATTGAGCTCAGATCCAGCGTGGGTAAATGCTGCCCTCTTGTGGTGGTTTTTAGGTCGGGCCCCGTAACCAACAAAAGGTGCAAAATGGAATGAAGCAACAGGTGAGCAAAAATAAGAGTCGACTGGGTATTTGAGGGTTACCCAGCTGTGACCCATTTATTGCCCTCTTCCCCTCGAATTGGCCGATAGCAGCTCCAACCCCATTTCCCAAAAGGGAATTTGGCCGGGAGGAACGAGACATCTCCTGTAACAAGGAGGCCGGAGCACCACGCGGCTCTAGCATCGCACGAATCCCGTTCCCACACCTTGGGGTGCAGAAGAGCAGGAGCAGTTAAGCTCTTGTGGGAAGTGAGAGCTTCCCTTGGTTTCCCTGGAGGGAGACAGCCAGGCGTCTTGCTTTGGTGGGGAACGTCTCAGACCCACCGAAACAGAGTTTTGGAAGCCGACCTGGCTGCCACTCCCAGCTCTGCCTGTTTATGCAGGTGACTGTGGGCTGATCCCTTGGCCTCTCTGAGTCTGTAGAACAAGCCGGATCGAATGAGACGATGCCCATAAAACGTCCAGTGACAGTACCTGGCCCAAAAGTTATCGAATTGCGATTTTTCACTCTCGTAGAAGGTTAGAATCTGGTGGGGACAGACACCATTCTCATAGTTGACATAAATGTCTGGTGGATTTTGAAAGATAAGAATTTGCCAGGAAGCGGAAAGAGCGAGAGGAACGGCACGAACAGGAAGCACGTGGGGTAAATCGAGGCTGGCTCTGCAAGGCCCGGGAGGGTGGCGGTGGTGAGGGAACACTGGGAAGATAGGCCCGGACCGGACACCGGGGAGAGGTGAGGAATTGAGACTTTGTTCGGTAGGGAGTCCCTTAGACTGTTTTTCAGAAGGGGAAATCAAGGTGGTTGGAGCTGTGCTTGGAGAAGAATGTTCTGCCCACAGCACAGAGCGTGGCCTGTTGAGATGTCGGGGGGTCGTTGCCGTAACCACGACTTAAGTGAGAGAAGAAGCAGAGATCACGATGCAGGATCCTCCTGCCAAACACACTCTCGGCAGCCTCCTGCTTTGGGCTTCCAAAGAGGTCGGGTTTTGCTCTAAGCCCAAAACAGGTGAGAGGTGTTCTGACCTCGCCCCCGGGGCAGACGGTCGCTGGGGCCCCTGAACCCCCACAGCACTGGCCCCCGATACAGCCTTTTCATTCATGCCCTTAGGAAAACCACGGGCCTCTAGGTTGTGTTTTAAGCCAGCCGCGTTTCCTGGTGTATTTACATCTCCAGCGTATCGCTGCGCCCACCTTGCCCTCAGAGCCCCTGTCTCAATCGGCAAGGTAGCCTGGGGCTGCCAGCAGGGGCCAAGGAGAGGAATCGCTAGCTGAGCTTCCTGCATGACCCGTCTCTACTCCCTGGCTGTCCCCAACCTGCGTAAAGTCTCCCGCATCCAAACGTCCTGTTCGGCTCAAAAATTAAAGACCAGGAGCTGGGATGGAGGAAGCACAGGTCTGAGAGGCTAAGGGAAGGGACCTGCTTCCCAGAGAGACTCAACGCAGATGTTCCCCACGATCGTGGCTTTGACCTTGGGGGACCAACGCGGGCCTGGCCTCTCTTTCTCTCACACCCACCTCTCAATCCACAGCCAGTCCCTGCCTGGGGTCAAAAGGACCCAAAAAGAAAAGCTGCGTCTCCCCAAACGCTGCTGTGTCTCAAATGTGAGGACGCAGGTGCACTTTCACCCATGGAAAGCAGTGTCTGTTTAGGGTCCGTTTTCTATTAACACTTGTCAAAGTGCAAGGGGGTGGACAGGAGTCACTATGCCTTAGTGTGTGGATGGGCTTGTTTTGTCCTGGAATTTCTAACAGGTTCTGGACAAGCAGGCGCGTCTGTCTATTAACGAGATGGCCCTGGCAGGCGGGACCGCTCTGCCGTAACGCACGGCTTCCTGGAGTCTTCTAGAAAATGACTCTAGGACATCAAAGTGCCCAGATGTGGCTCCTAAGCTCTAGAAGACTCTAGGCCAGGGCCTGTCCACCTCAGCACTGTTGGCATTTGGGGCAGGTAATCCTCCGTCGTGGGGCTGTCCTCGGCACCAGAGAATGTTGAGCAGCAACCCCGGCCTCTACGCGCGAGATGCCGGTAGCAGACTCTTGCCAATGGTGACAACCACACATGTCATCAGACATCGCCCAGTGTCCCTGGGGGAGGGCAATACCCCCTCTTGGACCTGAGGACGTCTCGCGATAGATCCAGAGCAAGCCGGCAGAGCTTTCTTTAACCCGATGGTTCTTTCCATTATCTGCTCTGAGACCTGAAGCTGTTGCAGGGGACGGGGGAGTATGTTTCCACGAACTCCCGCCCCAGTCAGAGGATGACAGTTTCGTTTCGATCAGATGCTACGTCCCTGGCGTTGGTTCCGGTGTGGGTTCTGATGAGGACCCGCCGAGGTCCGGTGCTCTTGCGCTGGGTCCGAGGCCACCCCCCATGCCCCGCCCTCTGCCTCTGCCGTTCTTGTTGTTGTGTTGTCCTTGTGACTGTAAAAGCCCCACTCGAGGCTGCGGTTTTCCAGAAAGCCCAGAGCGCGGCGCTGGGCACCCTGCGTCACTCGCACCCGTGGGTGTCCGTTCCGGGGTTGGGGAAGCTGGGACGGTGGGCAGAGCCGGTGTCGCTTCTCACCAGACACAGACACACACACACACACACACACACACACACACACACACACACGGTGTCAGAAACTCGGCCGTCCCCCTACCTCTGAGCTCTCGATGCTGCTAATCTCTGCCAAGCGTCCCTGTGCTCCAGCACCTTCCTCAAAGGACTGACGCCCGCCCCACGCTCCGCGAGGTTGTCCAGGCTGTGTTCGTCGCATGCTCTTCTGCTGTATAGCTCTCATCTTCTAATTTTATGGGATTCAACAGAAGTCTACTTATATGCCTGTTTGCATTATGGTTCAAATATTAAAAAGTGGATTCGATTTGGCTGGCTGCTGTCTTTTGTCAGATTTGCCCGGAGTGTCTCATGCCTTCGCCCACTGTCTCGGGTGCCCCAGGAAGGCTGCTCCCAGGTGGAGTTAGAAGGAAGCTGATAAGGGGCTGCTCTGGGGGAAGGGAGGGACGGGAGGGGAGAGAGGAGGTCTGTCTGCCCAGAGGCAAAGTCTGAGCTGCCATATTGTCTCCACGGCAGCTTCAGCCAACCCTGCAGGGACTTCTAAAGGTGACCTTTCAGAGGTGCCCGATTTGGGACTAGAAGGCCAGGTTTTATACCCCTCCATTAGTCCATCTTGGGCCAGGCAGCTCTCCCCAGTGGAAGCCACCCCCCCAAGGGACAGACCTCCGAGGGCGCTCCCGCGGCTGGGAAGAGTTCTGGAGTCCAAGTTAAGGTGCAGGTCTGGGCGGCACAGCTGAGCGTCCGCCTCCTCCCCATCACTCAGGGCCCTGCAGAAACGGTACCACCTTCACCCTCCACTCTCTTCCCTGTGCACATGACCCTGAGGACCCTAAAGCCTAATTCCTAGCTGGCTTCAGACCCAGTTGCAAAAGGGAGAGACGTCAAAAGCACTAAAACAGCAGATGAAGAGGCACTGATGTCAGATTCGTGCACGGTTGGTCACCATAAAGGGAAAAACCAGGCAGGAAGTCAGGGTGGGGGCCGAGGCTGGGTCATGCCCTTCCAGACACGGCCATTTGGATGCTGTGGCCATTTTGACATTCACACCTATTTCCTGATCATCCAACACAAGCCGTTAGACCTTCAGCTTTTTAAATTTCCAAGTAACTTACCCAACATCGACCCCCCATCCGGCCACACACTCACCGTTCCTGACTCCTCTGCCCATCCCTGAGCCTCAGGCCTAAGTTCAAGTATGCGATGAAGGTCAGAGACAGAGCAGGAGTCAGGGAACCCTTCTCAGTGCCCTGCCCCCTGCTGTCCTACAAGAAACGTATTAGCTAATTAAAATAATGGCTGCCGGTTATTAAAAGCCAGTCTTCATGAGAATGCTTTGACGTGTTACCATTTACGCTTCCCAATTTAAAGCTTGGGAAACTGAGGCACGAGGAGATCAGGCAGCTTGTGCAAGGTCTACACAGCTAGTAAATGGGATCTGAACCCAGGCTCAAGAACCTGCCTTCCTATCTACCACCCCGTGCTGCCACTAGACTGTCTTGGTTCAAATCCCAGCTTTTGCAGTGTGCAGTGGGGCATACCTGTAAACCCAGCTACTCGGGAGGCGGAGGCAGGAGGATCACTTGAGCCCAGGAGATCGTGCCACTACAGAGAAGACCCTGTCTCCTAAAAATAAACGAAAGCAAAAACAAATCACGGCTCCTCCACTTGCTAACTGTGCAACTTCAGATAAATTACCCGACCTCTCTCTACCTCCATTTCTTCACCATAAAACAGGCTATGATTGTATTTACTATACTGGTTTGTGATAGGATTAAATGGGTTAATATATACGCAATGCACTTAGGATAGGGTGGAATGGAACGGAATAGAATAGATAAATAAACTAAAGACCCAGCTCTGGTTCCTTCCAACTTTCTCAGCTTTTTTCTCTTTTAGAAGTTCAAACAGCCCATCTTGAAGCTTTTTGATACTAAGCACAGTTCCTCTGGCCTCTTCGGGCCACCTGCAGTCACAGGGGTTGCCTCTTCTAAAAACAAATTCCTGGAGATCTCCGCCACCTGTCCAGGGAAAGACCCGGACACCTTCGCGTTTAACCGTCTCCCCACGCGATTCGTATCCACACTGGAGTTTTGACAGGCCCAGCCTCAGCGGTGGCTGGGGACAATTTAACATTATATGCATCCCAACTGGATGGCTTCTGTTGCCTGGCAACCAGGTGAAAAATCCAAGTTTGCAATGAAACAGAGCCTTCCCAACACAAACAGAAAGGAGAAGCAGGTGGGAAATGAAGTAGGGTGGAGGGGAGGAGGATTAAAAATATTTTTTAAGTCACTCCAGATCAATATAGAACACGGGCTTCACAGTTACATAGTAAAAATGGATTTATTATTTTTTTATCGTACCTGCCACAAAATCACCAAGAGAACAAAAACAGGGAAAGTATTTGCAATCAGATGGAGTTCAACCCTCATCACTAAAAGCAAATCACTTCAGTGATGGCCTCTAGAGGAAAATGAGATTAAGCTAATCAAATTGCGGAAGATTTCAGATCCAAGTAATTAGTAAAGTGATTAAAAAAACGTGCACACACAACTCACATTCTTTATATTACTGGATTCAAGGCGAGGGGATACAGGGGGGGTGATCTCCTGGCCTCTCTGTACCTCGCTTTTCTCCGCTGGAACATGGAGTTGCTATCCCCAGCCTCACTCGGCTCCTTCCTAATTTACTGTGTCCAAGAATTTTGAGATATGCAAGGGTAGTAAGCTCCACTCTCCTCTTTCCTTCCATTCCTTGTCTTGCTCGTAGGGATGGGCACACGTAAAGCAACTACGAAGTGTGAGAAAGCCTCAGAGACATGCGACAAAATCGAGGTCTAGTATCTGTGGCATTAATTAAACATTTGCCGTGAGTAAGGGAGTCCGTTTTGTCTTGAACATCTTGAAAAGAGTCTCCAATGGAAATGCAGTTATTAGCAGGAAGCTGCGGGCAAATCTGCAGGGTAGGGGAGAGAGAGAGAGAGACACCTGTTCCTTTTTCCTCCAAGCTGGTGGCATGGCCTTTCCTGGAAAGCACACACTGCCCCCGGATTGCCCTTCCTGAAACATCTCTTTCATCCCGTCACGCCTTTGCTCAAAGGCATTCGGTGGCACCAGGGATCAGAGGAGGGAGGGCCAAAGCCTTGGCCAACAGTCAGTGCGTGCTCTGACCACGAGTGGCCCTCCTCTTCCTCGGCTCCGCCCCAACCTTCCCTGCTGGGCTGAGTCATTCACCCCACCGATTCTGAGCACAGCTTTTATGTTGCTTTTCGAGGGGCCTTTGCTTCTGCCACGCCCCCTACCTGGAAAGCGACCTTCCTCTCTTATCTCTGCTGATCTCATTTCTATTGCTGAGGGTTCGATTCAAACACCCCCTTTTCAGGTGCCTGCCTCTAGCCCTAGACTATGCTTCCTGTCTGTGCAAGTCACCTGGCACACAGGAGGTTTGCTCGACAATTGTTGTCTCTGTGCGCATGTGTGTAGCTCTATGTTTGTTCTGTCTTCATGTGTTAGTTACATATTGCCACAATCACGCTGAGTTTGAGACCAGCACGGGCAACACAGTGAGAACCCATCTCTACAAAAAAAAAAAAATTAAAAATTAGCCAGGTATGCCGGGCGCGGTGGCTCACGCCTATAATCCTAGCACTCTGGGAGGCCGAGGCCGGCGGATTGTTTGAGCTCAGGAGTTCAAAACCAGCCTGAGCAAGAGCGAGACCCCATCTCTACTAAAAATAGAAAGAAATTAATCGGACAACTAAAAATATATAGAAAAAATTAGCCGGGCATGGTGGTGCATGCCTGTAGTCCCAGCTACTCAGGAGGCTGAGGCAAAAGGATTGCTTGAGCCCAGGAGATTGAGGTTGCTGTGAGCCAGGATGACGCCACGGCACTCTAGCCCGGGCAACACAGTGAGACGCTATCTCAAAAAAAAAAAAAAAAAAATTAGCCAGGTATGATGGTGCGCACCTATTGTCCCAGCTGCTCGGGAGGCTGAGGCAGGAGGATCGCTTGAGCCCAGGAGTTCAAGGCTGCAGTGAGCTGTGATTGCGCCATTGCACTCCAGCCTGGGTGACAGAGCAAGACCCTGTCTTTAGAAAAAAATAAAATAAAAATTAAAAAGGGAGTATGTTGATAGTGACAAGTAATATTGGAGGAAAACAAAAACAGAGGAAAGTGAGAGAGTTTAAATGGGGTGGTCTGGGGAAGCCTCAGCACCAATGTGACTCTGAGAGAGGCAGGGAGGGAAACACGTCACTCACATGGAGGGACAGTGGGTTAGTTGATCAAAAGTGTCTCTGCAGGACAGCATGAGATACCCTAGCAGTACATTCAATTAATGTTTGGGCTAAATTGGACAGAAGCCCTGCTTTTATGGGAGGTTTCCATCTTACAGGAAGAGATGTGTTTACCACGGAGCTGATGAAGCTTAACTTTGGGGTCCCTTGCTTGGAAAGACCCCTTCTTCTCTCATCCTACATAAACACTCCCCTGTGTACTTATGAATTCATCCCTGTGTGTTCCTTTTCTAAAACAGGACAAGCTCCAGGCCCCACTCAGCCCGAATCTGCCCCTGCTGGCAGGTAAATCCAGAGACCACGGCCATGTGTGTATTATTACAGTCTGGGCAGGGGGTCCTGTGAGGACACGAGACAGGAGAAGCTCACCTCCTCTGGGGTCCGCAGATGTGTGTTTCTGCAGAAGAACAAAGGCACGCAGGGAAAAGGGTCTATATTAGCGAAGTCCCTCAGGTGGGTGGGGTGATGCACCCGGAAAAATAATGATTGTGTATATTTATTGCAAGGACGAGGAACACCATTGACAGTGTTGAGCGAGGTTCAAACAGTCTCCCTAGCCAGATTGTGGAATTTCATCAAAGAGGGGTATCGAAGCCCACCAGCCAGGGATAAGCAGAAATACACCTGTAGTCCGACAAAGACAGGTGTGTTAGCTCGCCGCAGCCGGGGAGTGGGGAGCGCCCCCTAGGGGAAATCTAGGGAACCGGCAGCATGGAGCCCAGAGGGGCTCACTCTAGGATTTGGGCTTACACTGTGTGATTTTAAGCAGGTACTAGGATAGTACAGACCAGCTGGATACAGTCAAGGAATGAGGGCAGTTCAGCAAGACAATGTTGTAGGGGAAATTTAAAAACTTAGAGTTTTCCATGTTGCCAAAAAGAAAAGAGACCCATTCCCTTCTTCCTTTCTTAGAGTATTTCCTTGGAAAATTTTGTGTTTGTAAATATATCCTCTGTCCCTTTGACATGTATGTAAATCTTTTTTGTGTGCGCTATTTTTCTATACTGTCACGAGCTAGAATAGGAAATGTACTGTTGGAACCATCTCGAAGTGTACAATTCAATGGCATTTAGTACATTCACAATGTTGTGCCAACATCACCACCATCTAGTTCCAGAACTTTTTCATCACCTGAAACAGAAACAATAACCCTCCATTCCTCCCAAACCCTAGTAACCTCTAATCTATATCCTGTCACTATGAATTTGCCTATTCTAGATGTTTCCTATAATGGGATCCGACCATATTTGTCCTTCTGCGTCTGGCTTCTTTCACTTAGCATAATGCCTTCAAGGTCCATCCACGTTGGAGCGTGTGCCCGAGTTTCATTCCTTTCTCTGGCCAAATAACATTCCATCGCATGTATATGCCACATTTTGTCAATCTTTTCAAAGGCTAAATGAGCTGCTTGCCAACGTGACAACCCAGGACTATTTTTCTTAAGCACCTGGGTTCTGTCTCTTTTGAAATGTAAATATCAAGGAAGATAGTGTCCCTATCTTCCTGTCATCAGGGGAGTTGTTCCAAGCTGTGACCACCTGCATCATCATGCAGAAGTTTTATTATCCCTGGACACACAGGCAATTGGCTAGCACAGTGGGTGCCCATTACAGGGTGAGTTTAGGATGAACTATGAAAGAATATATCCAAACGAGGTAGTCAGGTCCTCTTAATTGAGGACGAGTTACCATGACTCTTGAGAGTATATATGAATTAATAACATAATGCTTGGCTCTGTATAAAAAGATTGGGATTTCGCTGCATCTTTGTAATCCCATTAGCAGATTACTTGTGATAGGCATCGCAGTCTGGTTTCATGCTTATTTAATAATAAAACTCTTCAACAGCTGCAGGGAGGATTTTCTGGGTTGGCAGGAGATATTCTTTTTTTTCCCAACAGTATCTTGGTCCTCTTTGATCAGAAGACAGGAAGAAAGCGGCAGGGCTGGGATGTCATTGATAAGAAAGCGATAGTCGCTCCTAAGAAGGGCTCACCGATCGTCTCTCCCTTATGCCTGACTGGTTGGAAATGTTTTATCAAAATCTACGCACAGCCAGGACTGGTTTGCATCTTCTCAGGACCAGGGTAGGAGCTGGGGCAATGGCCACGGTGGGGACATGGATTAGAACAGTGACCACGGAGACCGAGGTACAGCAGGGAATACAGATCGTGAGCTCCCTCCCGGGCAGGTTGAGATTGAGGGGCCCAAGGGGGATGTCAGGTGAGCAGGCTAGGCCAGACTAGATCTCAGAGGAGTGGGTGGGGTGGAAGAGAGAAATGAGGACATGTAAATTGGGTTTGGATCAGCATTCGAGTCGTAGACAGGGGTGAGAAAGGGAAAGAGGGGCCGGCTGAGCTGCAAGGTGCCCCAACACGTAGCGTCTCAGTGGCTGCAATGGAGACTAAGCAGGTGCAGTTCCAGAGACAGGGGGAGAACCAGGAGAGAGCAGAGCCGCAGAGGCCAAGGCAGCCAGCACTTCGAGAAGAAGCAGTAAACAGTAGCCACTGCTGGCAGAGGGACAGCAGGAAGAAGGCCAGGAAACTTCCAGGAAATTTAAAGGCATGAAGGTCAAACTCTATCCCAGATCAGCCGACTCCAGGGGCCACTCTAAACCTTTGTTTTAATGACTTTAATGACAGTAGCAGCAGCTGCAGCAGCAGTGGTGTTAAGGGCTAAATTACGTACCCCCAAATTCATCCGTTGAAGTCTTAATCCCTTGTACCCCATAATGTGATTGTATGTGGAGATAGGGCCTTTAAAGAGGAAATTCAGCTATTAATAAAATAAAGTCACTAGGGTGGGCCCTAATCCAATAGGACTGGTGTCCTTACAGGAAGAGGCTAGGACACAGACACAGAGGGAAGATTTCGTGACAACACAGAGATCAAGCCAAGGACTGAGGACTCAGAAGAAATCAACCTTGCCCACACCTTTTTTTTTTTTTATAAAGAGACGAGTCCACTCTGTCGCCAGGTTGGAGTGCAGTGGCGCAACCATAGCTCCCTGCAGCCTTGAACTCCTGGATTCAAGTAATCCTCCTGCCTCGGCCTCTGGAGTAGCTGGGACTACAGGCGAGCGCCACCGTGCCCAGCCCTGCCCTCGCTTTGATCTTAGACTTTTAGCCTCCAGAACGGTGAGAAAATTAATTTCTGTTGTTGAAGCCACCCAGTCTGTAGCACTTTGTTACAGCAGCCCTAGGAAACTACACGAGCAGTAGCTATATATAAAAACTAGACACTTTTAAAAAAAAAAAACATATTGAGGTGAAATTCACATGACATAAAATGAGCCGTTTCAAAGCAAACAATTCAGTGGCATTTGGTACATTCCCAGTGTTGTGCAACCACCACCTCTGTGTAGTTGCAAAACGCTTCCAGCACTCTAGAATAAAACCCGTACGCACGGAGCAGTTTCTTCCCACACCCCATAGCACACTTTTATAGAGCACTTTCTCCGTGCCAGGCACTATTCTACACATCCTCACATGCATTTTTCCTTTCATTCTCACAGCAGCCCCAGGAGGCAGGCATTATTATTATACTTATTAGGTGAGAAACAGCCTCAGAAAGGCTAATTTGCTCTAGTCAGACAGGTGGTTAAGATGATTGCAATCAACAGATTATAACCGAGGATCTGCTACGTGCGGGGACTGTGTGAGTAACTAGGCTTCCGGGGGTGATTCAGACACAGTCCCAGTCCTGAAGTCACTTCGGATCTAGTGGGAAAGATGCACGTTGAATAAATAGTTATAAATCGAGTAAGTGTGAAATGCCAGGCAGGTGCTGGTGCTGGGGTGAGGGAAGGGAGGGCGACTGGAGAAGTTGAGCTGAGTCCTGGAGGAAGAGGAGGAGCAACTGGAAGGGAGGAGTTCTGGCATGAAGTGCATTCCAGCCAGCAGGAATAGTATACAAGTGAAGGCTGGAAGTGGGAGGAGAGGGAAGTCCAGCCTTGCCGGGAGCACGCATGGCTAGTGAGAGAGAGTGGCAAGAAGAGGTGAATTTGTACCTTCGCAATAGTGTTAGGGATTTCAGATTTCTTTCTAAGGGCAATAGGGAGCCATAGACGGCTCAACACCATCCATTGAGAGAAACTTTACTAGTTCAACTCTCTCCAGGGCATCCTGACTTCAACGTTGGGGAGAGCACTTCCTTGCAGCCTCCAGGAACTGACAATACATCATTCTAACCCTAATGGGACTTCGAGTTTGGGGGTGACAAGAACGCCATTTTTTTCACCTCTGTATTCCCTGGGCACACAACCCAGAGCCTAGCACCGAACTGAACTGAATTTAAACAAACAAAAAAAGGTGCAGGCCCTGGAATACCCACTCACATCTGAGTGGTAACTCCTGCTTTAAGCGTTCGAAACCAGGCTCTAGTACTTTTGTCTCCGTGGCTTTGAACCAGTGACTGCCACCCTAGGAGACTTGTTTTCCTTATCTGTATAATGGGTAGAATTATGATACCTACTGTGGGAGACCAGAATACGCCTCCCCAAAGTACGAAAGATCTTTGAGCTGAAGACAGTTAACAAGAGACTGATACAGGAGAGCTGTCTGCCCTCCCTCCATTAGCCTAAAAGCAGCACATAGACGTGGGGGCTATTCTCACCCCCTACAGAGGGCTCCAATGAGGAGTCCTCTAAACGTGTGGAGTGCTCGGCATCGCACGCACTCCAGAGTATTGTTTCTTATTATTACAGCACAGGGTTAAGAACATGGCCAAGCACAAGTCTAGCGGATCTGTGTCAGAATCCAAGACCAGGGATCCTGTGCAAGCCCCTCGCCTGCCTGAACCTCAGCTTCCCCGCCTGTCATTTGGAAAGAATATGTTAATAGTTTCTAGGGTTGTTGGGAAGATCCAAGGAGCTAATGCACAGGAAGAGCTCGGCACATACGACAACATATACAATTTTTGTCAATTTTTAAAATTAACTAATTTTTTTAAAAATCAGGGCTGCTATTGCTATCTCGGAACACAGAGCGCATTTATTTCCTCCCTTGGGCGGCGCTGCCATCCACCCGGCCCCGGTCCGAGGAGGTGTGGCCTAGGCGGGTGGGCGGGGCTATCTTTGGGCCCGCCTCCCCGAGGCGGGTGGGCGGGGCGAAGCGGGGCGCCCCGGCGCGCGCGCGCGGCGGCCCCAGGTACGCGGACAAGATGGCGGCGGCAGCGGTCGACAACGCGATGGAAGTGGTGCCGGCGCTGGCGGAGGAGGCCGCGCCCGAGGCGGGGGGCCTCAGCTGCCTGGTCAGTCTGCCGGGCGAGGTGCTGGAGTACATCCTGTGCTGCGGCTCGCTGGCGGCCGCCGACATCGGCCGCGTCTCCAGCACCTGCCGGCGGCTGCGCGAGCTGTGCCAGAGCAGCGGGAAGGTGTGGAAGGAGCAGTTCCGGGTGAGGTGAGCCAGCGGCCCCGCGCCCCCCGCTCTGCGCCCCGGGGACCGGCCCGCCCGGCCCGAGCCGCCGCCCCCCGCGCTCCCCGCGGCCGCCCCGCACGCGGACCGCACCCCGGACCCCTTCCCGCGGACCGACAGACAAAGGCCTCCAGGCCGCCGACTGCCCGGCCCCGCGGGCCACGCGCGCGGACCCTCGGGTGCCCAAATGGCGCATCCCGGAGCGCCGAGCAGACGGGCCCTCCATAAAGGATGACGCTGGTAGCGTCGCAGCCAACCCATTTTGCGCGCTGCTTTTGTGCCCGACTCTGTGCTAAAATGTTTACATGGATCCAGTGATGCGGTGATCTAGCGGGCGCAGCATCCCCCGGTTGGTGTGGACAGCACAGATTTCGGTGTGGACCCGGGATAAAAATCTGGCCCTGCATACTCCCGCTGTGACCTTGGGGGTAGCGACTTCCCGTTTTTGAGCCCTGTTCATCGACATGGAATCACCGTGATAATTAGACCTACCTTTTGCGGTGATTATTAAATGAGATGCTATGTAGGAAACACACCGCCCAAGGCCCCGGCTTCTGGGAGGCGCGCAATCAATGTTCACTGTCCTCGTCATCATTATTATTGTTGCTGCCACTGCCCCCATTTTATAGATGGGGAATGGAAACAGGGCATTCATGTCACCATGCCAAGGTCACACTTGTGAGTGAGTGCGTGCGTGCCGGGCGGGGATTTGAACGAGGTCCATCACCAGAGCCCTTCTTTCCCCAGACTGTGCTGCTGTCCCTGTTTTGCAAGGCTGCCTTTGAGTCTCTGTTAAGCTGAGGGGGTGTTTCTTTCCTTGTAGGTGGCCTTCCCTTATGAAACACTACAGCCCCACCGACTACGTCAATTGGTTGGAGGAGTATAAAGTTCGGCAGAAAGCTGGGTTAGAAGCCCGGAAGATCGTAGCCTCGTTCTCGAAGAGGTTCTTTTCAGAGCACGTAAGGATCTCTTTCTTGATGTGGCTCTAAGCTCTGGTAGTGTTTGTGTCTGGGTCTGTAGGCATTAGCTCATCCAGCTCTTTTTGGTATATCCCTTTTCAATGCTCGCACAATCCCTTACTCACTCGCATGGCTGCAAGAGTCATTGTGTTCTTTTCCTCCTATCCAACAACATGAAGCCAGCTTTACTTTTCTAAAGCCAGAGAGAGAATGGGGGTGGAGGGAGTAGGGAAGGACGCGCAGCACAATGTAGAGGGGTATCCAGAGCAGCGTGATTTCTCTTCAAGTGGGTCAAACCTATTTTTTGCAACCTCCACATGATTTGGGAAATCATCAATGATTGAACACTATAAATTTCTCCCAGTCGTTTTCCCACAAGGGTTGACAAAATTAATGTGGTTCTTCTCTCTGGCTTTGCAGGTTCTACACAGTAGTGAACTGCATTATTTGTTAAGGTAACAGGATTAAAAGCTACCTATAAATCAGAATTATTACTCCTTCAAATAAAATTGTCTTGCATTCATTATCCCTGAAAAGTTTTTTTTTTTTTTAATTGCAGAAATACATGGTGGGTTTTTTTTTTTTTCCTTCCCCTTCCCCAAAATGTCTCACAGAAGTTTCTGTATCCACTTCTGATTCTGAACTTTTTGTAACTCTGGAAAATAGTCCACTGTAAGATTTTAAAGTCATCAAACTATCAGATATTGATTTCTGATTGGAGGTCTAGAAATAAAGCCAGTCTGATTTATTTGATTATTCTGTTTTGCTGAAGACTACTTATGGTTTTCTAAGTACTCTTAGTTAATGGAGTTCATACGTTTGAAATGTTTTCAAGGTTTTTCAAGTTTTGAAAGGGAAGATTTGAACTTTGAACAAATTTGAACTTATTCCCTTATGGGGAATAAAAATGGACATTCCCTAGTGTAATTTATTTCTATAAATGTTTATTAAAGTTAGAATAAACAAATTTGTGCTCTACTTTGGGGAAGCCATGCCCCGGCTAAAAGCATTTGTTAATACTGGGTTAAGTGTGTTTGCACATACATATTTTGGCATGAGATGTGTTTGATGCAATTGGTTGTGGGCTACTAGTTTGCAACCTCTGCTTCTAGTCCAGCTGGTTTTGTGTGCATTTTTAACAGTCTGTGCCTTTGTCTAATAATGATGGATTGTTGTGTTTTTTTCCTTAGCTCCCTCTTTCCCGGTACCACTGCTTAATTAGAAGTATGTCAAGGACTTTGAACACAGCAGGAGCATACTTAAGATTGATCTGTGGGTGGGCAGTTGCGTTGGCTCAGGACCCTGTAGTCCTATGTTCTCGACATGCACACAGGTTTACCTGAAATGTTCTGGCTACTTTCGAAAAGAAAAGTGGGAGAAGTCCTAGAATTTTAATCTGAGAGCATCTTAAAACTCTTTGTGCCACCACCTCAATTTGCAGAGGAGAAAACATGCCCAGCAATTTAAAGGAGTTGCCTAACCCCCTAGGCTTACCGCTCTGGCCCTCCTCTCCTAGTTGACTATAACGTAGACTATGTGAGATAATCATTGTGAATTATGAAATTTTGTAGTTCTAGTCCATGTTTTAGAGCTATTTTTCTTCACATTAGAACTCTATCAGTTTCAGAAATTCCAATCTATGAAAACATAATTAATTTACAAGTAACAACAAGATCTGAGCAAATTATATTTTCTTTCCATGTTCCTTTCCACCCACGGAGAGTAGTGCAGGATAGTGTAGAGTAGCTGTTACCACTGTCCGTAGGAGTGGACGTCTTCGTTGCAGCTCAGGTTTGTGTATGAAAGTGACGGCTGTATTAATACTCAAATTGAGGCCTACTTGTGTGTCTTCTTCATAGGTTCCTTGTAACGGCTTCAGTGACATTGAGAACCTTGAGGGACCAGAGATTTTTTTTGAGGATGAGCTGGTGTGTATCCTAAATATGGAAGGAAGGTAAGCCGTAGCTTTAGCAGGAAATTTTTGTTTGGTCGTTTCAATAACTCCAGAATAAATTGCTGTAATATGTGTGTAGCCGAACTCTGGAACATGTGTTTCCAGATATGTTTTCATGTCTTGCCATAGTTACTGTTTTGAAAAGTTCTATGTATATAAGGTAAATACACTGGAACAGTTGATATATAAAGAAACCTTGCAAAAATCCTTTTGGAAAGAAGAGGGAATTAATGTTTAGCACTACTATGTGTGTCAAACACTGTGTTCTGGGCACTTGCATCTGTATGTCATTTAGAAACCTTTTGGTAAAATAAGTCATCTCTCCTTTATTATTAATATTGCCTCTCCACCTACCACTACCAAATTTGCCTGCCATGAATTGCAACTTTTTATTTTTTAAAAATAATTTCTCAAGCATATCTTAATGGATGATTTTTTTTTTTTTACAATTTCTGAATTTTGGTACAAAATAATCTTACTTTGGTCTTGAACATTGTAGGTATTTGATTGAATCTTTTCTCTGCCAGTCAAAAAACTGTGTTACTTAGGTGCTCTCCTGATCAAGAAGAGCCTGTTACCTCTTGGAGGTTGCTCAAAAGTTCTTCTGCCTTATATTTTCTGCTTAATTTCTAATTCACATGAAAGATGACTTGGTTTCCAGTTTAACTTGCCTGTGGATAAGATTTTCTGCTCTAAAAGTTCTGAAAACTTTCTGGCGATGGAAGATAAGAATGCTAGTTTAGCATCTTAAGAGAAATTGTTTGCGAAATATTTCACAAACAAGGTGTAAAGTCGTTGTGAAATATCTCTCAAACAAGGTGCAAAATATTTTCGTTGTTGTTTCTCAAGGGGATTTGGGAGAGAGAAATATCTATCAGTGGAACAACTGTGGGTAGAGGTAAGATGTGTCACTATTCTAGGCCTTGGATGAGTTCGGATGCAGAGGTCATTTTTCTGTTTCTATTTTGGTTTATCTATAAATGAATTGAAGTATGATCTAATAGTCAGTATTGTGCAGCCTTAAAAATAAAAGCTGACTTGTGTTTTTTATGCGTGTACATGTATACTTTTAAAAATACATATATGCGATCTCATTCCTACTTTATTGCTTATTTTGGTTTGAGGTTTAGTGCAGACTTTGTTTTTTTGTTTGTTTTTTTTTTTGAGACAGAGTCTCACTCTCTTGCCCGGGCCAGAGTGCCGTGGCATCATCCTAGCTCACAGCAACCTCAAACTCCTGGGCTCGAGCGATCCTCCTGCCTCAGCCTCCCGAATAGCTGGGACTACAGGCATGTGCCACCATGCTCGGCTAATTTATATATATGTATATATATATATATATTTTTTTTAGTTGTCCAGCTGATATCTCTCTATATTTTTAGTAGAGACGGGGTCTCGTTCTTGCTCAGGCTGGTCTCGAACTCCCGAGCTCAAACAATCCACCTGCCTCGGCCTCTCAGAGTGCTAGGATTATAGGTGTGAGCCACCACGCCCGGCCTGTTTTTTCTTACTATGCTGTTTCCCATTTCTGCCCTGTTCCCTCCATTGACACTGGCTTTCCCTGCCCCCACTGCTGTAATTGCTAGTGACAACCTAGGTTGTACTCTTCCGTGCGAATAGACAGTAAGACAGATGGGGCGGGGCGGGGGGCAGCAGGATCATTATTTCATAAATTGGGATCACATAGTAGGTACTTTTCTAAATTATTTTCTCTTGTTCATCATTACTTTAGGGAAATCTATCCTAATCAACTGGTAAAAAATCAAATTCACTTTTGTTAATGGCTACCTACTATTTTGTCATATATTACACAATTTATTTAACCATTCTCCTATTGATGGGCAACCACTTTCTTTTCAATTTTGTATCACTGTGTGAAGAGAGATGTTTCTAGTGGTTTCATTTCTGAGCAATAGATTCCTGGGAATGGATTTCCTGGGTCAGATTATAGGATGTTATTGAAAAATTTAATATTCAGTTGTCTTTGAATGGCAAGACTTACTATCACAAAAAAATGTCAGTTCTCCTAAAATTAATATATAAACATAATGCCATTCCAATTAGGAGTCACACAGGATTTTTTGGAAGTAGGAAGGGTTGTGTTCTTTCATTTTTCCTTTTATTTGCATAATATTGTCATAAAATATATACAGAAGACTAAATTCACAAGAAGAGCCAGAAAAAAATTTTTTTTTAATAATCACCATGGCAAACTTGCATCACTAGATAATAGGACATAATTATAAAGCTACTTATAATCAAAACAATGCACTCTTTAAGTTAAAATAGATAGTCACATCAGTAGTGGAGGATAATTGAGAAACATGTTCCAGAATAAAAGATAATTTACTATAATTAAACTCTGAGGGAAAAAATGGATTATTTAATAAATGATACTGGATATAACTGGAAGAAAGTAAAACATGCATGATATACAAAAATTATTCCAAAGGATTAAACAATGGAAATTTTAAAATGAGCACAATGAAAATCCCTCAAGAAAATAAGAGACTTTGTATGCAATCTAAGGAGACCTCCTTAACCAAGACTGATAGTGCAGAAGCAATAAAAGAACATAGACAAATGATTTAGTGACAAAAAAAATAAACTTCTGTATGACTAAAGAAACTATCAGCAAAATCAGTAGAACTCTTACGAATTTCCAAAAACTGAAAAACCTACAAAGGACAGGAGGACAACACTCACTGCCAAATGGCCAACGGCCATCATGTAAAAACATTTAAATTCACTATTCAAAGAAATGTTAAGTAAAATAACAACGAAATAATGCTTTTTTTACTTATCAGATTGGCAAAAAAGACTGAAAATGCATAGCCAATACAGATACATATTGTTACAGTCTTTTTAGAAATAAATATAAATATTCCCTTGGCCTAACACATATATTTTGGGCCTAAAATAGGGTTGTTTTTAAATGACGCGCAATACACCATATTTCAAAATATTTTGGGATGCCAGTTTTCATGGAGAACCCTCTTTGTATTCATTCCTGGCAAATGCCTGTGGTTTGGATATGGAAAGCCTAAGAAGGAAGAAGCATAGTTTCTATAAATGCTAAGGTATCAATCCCTGGGGATTTTAAAACAGTTTGCATTTACGGTGTTCTATGTGGTCTTAAAAAAGAATACATCCTACAAATAAGTATTTGAAACAAGGGCACATACTGTACCTGAGAAAATAGGCCTAGAACGACTAATACTGAGACATATTTTCGTAAAATTACAGAATTTTAAAGACAGAAAAGTCCTTTGGGCATCCAGGCAAAAAAGATGAAGTCATTTATAAGGAAGAGAAAATCAGAATATCATTAGACTTTCAGCAAATTGTTGAAGTTGCTTTGTGCAGGGGATGAGGGTGGAGAACATACTTAAGATACTCTAGGATCTAAAGAAAATGTCGGCCAATGATTTTTATATCCAGCCGAACTGACTTCCAAATATAAAGACTGCAAATGAACTTATCAACTTGCAAGAACTAGGGGACTTTTCAGCCCTTTCTGACAAATGTGGAAAATAAGCCTTAAACAATCAAAAAAAACAGAGAGATACGGACATAAGGACTGGCGATGAACATTAAATACATATTTATTCGTAAAACTGAATCCAAACGAGGGTCATAGAGGAGAAAGTATTGCATATGTAATGGCCATAAGCCCTGTCAGTGTAGATACAGTACATCTGTTTAAAAAAATGAACAGACAGTGGGAAAGAACGTGTGAAATATTTAGCTGTTTTCAGTAATCATAAAAGTGATGAGAATATTAGTCTTGTTATTCCGTGGCTGGTGTGTGTGTATATGTAATGAATTATTACATGATATTCTAATTCTAGCATCCCTGGTATCCTGGAGAAGAAGAATTCTCCTGGAATAAAGAACGTGTAGGTATAAGATAGAAGAAGGTCAAAGCCATGTACTTCTGAATTTGAAGTGTCAGTATGAACTTGTGAGATGTTTTATATTCAGATACATATAGGTATATGTAAGTGCATATGTGTGTGTACACACATGCACACACACTAAACGCACTAGCCTGTCCACTGAAAAGGTCTAGAAACAATAACCAACCCAGTAGAAATGATCTTCCCTGGTGTACAGATTGTGATCTTGATGTAACATTTTCCACCAAAAGAAGCTAGGGTTTTTGGAGAGATGACTGATTTTACGTCTAGTGTAGGAAATTTAAAAGATGAACCCGGAGCATCTTGGAAGCCTGGAACCAGATAGCAAGAAAACTGACAATACTTGATGTCAAAAACTTTCAAGGGCCAACATGAAGAGGCTTTCATTGGCCAAAGATGTGACAATTTGAACATCTATGTGCATAGTAACTGGAATGGATTGAAACACATCAAATATGTTTAGCTCCATGAGTTCATAATAATACTCAAAACAACAGTTAATTGGTGACCTGTGGAGGATAATAGGAACCAAAATCATTATTTTGAAAAATTATAAATAAAAGAAAAAATATGAGCATTTATCCTGCCTTTCCAATATGCTTTACTGTTGGGGGATCAAATACTAGATATGGGAAGTTTTTCTTCTAGCAGAATTCCAGCTCATAAATGAAGGAATGGTTGAATTAGAATATCACCGCTTTGTAACCTCTAACGAACTAACATATCAGTGCATTCAGTAACAAGTGCTGCTAACCTCCCAGAAGAGACAGCCGAGCGTTACTGCTTCCTGATAGAAGAATGCATTACCTCCTATGAAGTCATCTTGCCAAGTAAAGGGAATCTGAATCTGATCAAGCCTGTATATCGAATTTATAGGAGATTTGGAAGACCATGTTAAATTGCATCACATGGTTGCAATCAGAAAATTCCAGACTGTGGGAAACTACAGGTCAAACAACCTGACTTCTTCAACAAACAAAAGTGCAAGGAGGAAAAAAAAAATGGAGGGGGAGTCTGTAGATTAAGACATTTAAAAGACAAAAACAGACTAGAGTGTTTAGGGATGCACATTTGGTGGTAATACCTTAGAGAAAAGGAAGTGATGACCATAGAGGTGTGGATTGTGGTTATTTATTTATTCTGTAGAGACGGGGTCTTGCTGTGTTGCCCAGGCTGGTCATGAACTCCTGGCCTCAAGTGATCCTCCCACTTCGGCCTCCCAGAGTGCTCTGGTTACAGGTGTGAGCCACTGCCCCCGGCCTGGAATGTGAATATTGTTGAAGGGGAAGGAGGAGGTTCCCCCTGGAGGTTCCTGGTGTGTCCACAAAGCTCTGTTTCCTGGCCTGAGTGGTGGATCCAAGAGTGTTTGCCTTATAATGATTCATTAAGCTACTCGTTTGTTTCATGTGATTTTCTAGATTGATGTACTTCACAACTCAAAGGTTAAAAAGTGGGTAAAACATAGGTAATTCTGCTGATTTTCATTTACCTTCCTCAAGATTGGCGAGTTCTTTGTTTCTTCATGAACTTTGATCACTGTCTCTCTTCTGCTTCTTACAATCCCTGCGTATGTTGGGGAGGCCTGGCGAAGAATTTTATTCATTCATCAAGTTTTATTGAGCAGCTGCTGTGTGCCAGAGACTATCCTAGGCATGGGGGCTGCAGCAGTGAACAACATACAGGAAATTCTTGCCGTTATGGAGCTTACACTGTAGTAGGGGAGATGGGCACTAAAAAATAAGTGAGATACTTATTATGTTAGGAAATGAGAAGCGCTAGAGAGAAGTACTAATCAGGCAAGAGGGCAAGGGATTGGTGGGGGATGCTGCTTTAAATAGGGTAGGGGGGCCTTACTCAACGGGACATTTGAGTCAGCACCTAGGCGGAGGTGGGAGAACAGAGTGCAGATCTCCAGGGAGAGAATGTTCCGGTCAGAAAGAACAGAGAGTGCTAAGGTGAGCACCAGCCAGGCATGGTAAAGGAACAGCAGGGACGCCAGTGTGCCTAGCTGGCTGGACTGGGGGGAGTGGTAGGAATCGAGGTCAGAGCTAATGGGACGAGAGTTTAAGAGATCTTTTAGTTTCTCATTAGAACTTGGGCTTTTACTTTGAGCACGGTGGGAAGCCACTGGGGAATTGGGGGTCGGGGATTGTGGTGGTGGGACTGAACATTTGACTGGAGCGTGCTGGCTGCTGAATGGAGGCCAGACTGTGGCGGGCAGGGTGTGGAGCAGGAAGCTCAGTTAGGGGAATGTTACCGTAATACAAAAGGTGATGGCAGCTTGGGCGAGTTGGTGAGAAGTGTTCACATTTTAAATATGTTTTGAAGATAGAACCCATTGGCTGGTGGGTTGAATGTGGTTTATGAGAGAAAGCAAGGCATCCAGTATGACTCAGAGGTTTTCGGCCTCTCTGGACGATGGAGTTGCCTTTATCTGAGATGAGGGTAACTCTGGGAGGGTGAGGTTTGAGGTGCTCAGTGCTATCCACGTGGGGATGTGGAGTAGAGGGGTAGTGGTGGTTGGATGTACAGGTCCGGAGTTCAAGGGAGAACACCGTCTGTGAAATAAAGTGGGGCTTGTGAGTGCTGGTGATACTCGAGACCATGAGACTAGATGAGCTTACCATGGCCGTGAGCGCAGACCCAGGTGCCCCAAGGCAGAGAGACGCCAAAGGGTTCCACGTGCCTCCCTGACCCCTGAAGCTCAGCTCGCTTTTCTGGCTCGTCTTCCATTTTCCTGTTGGCAAAGACACAGGCAGGTAAATCTGAAGCCAAACAGATAGCTGTTTCCTCAAATGTCAGCGCAACTGATTTAGCGTGACATTACAAAAAGTCCTCAACTGTGCTCCCCGCTTCCATGATAATAAGCAAGTACGATAAGATCGGGAGCTAATTTTATTTTTCTTGCTAAGTACACTACATGGTATGATTAATGTAAAGCAAAAAACAGGTAATTGAAAGTTTTCAAGTCTTAATTCTCATCAACTTGTTTGTTTGTTTCCAGAAAAGCTTTGACTTGGAAATACTACGCAAAAAAAATTCTTTACTACCTACGGCAACAGAAAATTTTAAATAATCTTAAGGCTTTTCTTCAGCAGCCCGATGACTACGAATCATACCTTGAAGGTGGGTCTTTTCCCATCCATGCATGTGGACGGCGGTATTTCAGTAGGTAGCCACGCCGCAGCGGGGACCGTCCCTGGTAAAGGAGCGGAAAGTTAACCGTGGCCATGGGCTTCTGCAGGTTGGCTTATGTGGTCTGACCGATGAAGTAGGCAAAACTCTTAAACTTAGAGCTAAGATATTGTCAAAATCAGCTAAAGAGATAGTGTTTTTTAAAGGTTCATTATGGGTTGAAAGTATGAGATTGGTATATTAGCTAATGAGGTAAATTTCCTATTTTTCTACTCTGCAAAGCATCATTTCCAAATCAGAAAGAAATAAAATCAGTTTTGTCTCCACGTGACCTTGAGCACATCCCTTAACCTCTGGTTGCAGTTTATTGAGGACAGAATGTTCTTGTGCATCAGCAAGTCTGTTTGTCCATAATAAGAAGTCAGGAGAAAGAAGTTGAGTGGACAGGCAAGATAAAAGGAGTAACTTTTTGTTCTTACTAAATTGAACAGGAACAAAATGTGACTTCATTTTTTTTTAACTATTTTTAATTCCTACGATAGTACACAAACACTCCCATAAGTTCTGGTCATGAAACACAGATAGGAATGATCATTTACTTTCATTCTCTACTCACAATGATTTACCAGACTCAGTGATTTTTTTTTTTTCCTTTCCAATGTGTCTTATCGTCATGTTGTCCCCATTCTGTTACTGTTTTCTTGAGGGCTGTGGCCCCCTCTCTCAGCAACAGCATTCTAAGTACTACTTGTTTTCATGAACATCCCCCCGTCCTGCCCTCAAGTCGGCCAGATTATCAGTGCCTGTCCAGCCTGAAACCCAGCTTCTCACTGCTCCCTATGAAACCTGCATTGTGGATGGCTGATTTCCTTTTTCTGGTTAAATCTCTGCCTGCTTTTCAATGCCCTCCACAATCCTGGCATCCCCCCAACTCCAAACCTTTGCCCCTTGCACTCCAGAGTGTCCCATTTGTTCCAGCCAGGCCATTGACACAACACAGACGCACCTGGCTTCACTTCCTCATCTGTGGTATCTGTCTTCCCCACAATTCTCTCTGGAAAGTTCAGCCGAAGCCTCACTTCCATTGAGTTTCGACTGCTTCTTGCAGATTTTCCAGGCCGCAGAGCTACCACAGTAGCATTGAGTAGTAAACTGACTTGCATCGTTTCTGTTTCCTGTGTATGCATTTTTTTCTCTGACTATTCACTGAGTTTCTTATATTCCTGGTCCTTGTGTTATGATCACTGTATGCCCCACGATGCCTAGCGCAGATGCTCGTTGATTATAGGAAAGTCTAATATCCAAAAGGAAATGAAAAATCTGTTTTAGTTGATTAAAATAAAATATCCTTACCACCCCAGAATACTCCCATATGTACACTGGAGTTGAGAGTCATCCTATCTTCTGTTTATTTCACAGTTAAGAATAGTTTGATGAGTTTTATTTTCTGTAGCTTATGTATGAAAACGAAGACTTCTTTTTCATTTTCCAAATATGAAGCTATAATTTTCAAATAGCCCATCCAAACCAGTGGCATTGGAAAGCCATTGAAGGTTTCTGAGTAGTTGAGTGAATGAAAGTTGGCTCCAGGGTTTCAATCCTTGCTGCCTGCGTAGAACAGTGCCCGTGCTACTGAAGAAATCTGGGAACCATAGCGTTAGGGTGGAGTGGATTTAAGAAGTGCAGCACGAACTCTGCCGCTTGCAGGTCGGGCAGCCCTGGCCCATGGAGGCCCAGGAGCCAGCCCTCAGCAGTAGGTCTCCCAACACCCATCACCTACTTTCAGGTCCTTGGGGTGTTGGCAGGGGGGTCAGGATCCTGAGCTGGTCTGAGAGCTCTTAAGTTGAATATGACTCAAGGGCTTTTCAGTGAGACTGTCCCGTACCAAATGATGAAGCTAGCTCTTCAGGCTGTGGTTAAAATTTAGCTAAGGCTGCGAAGGATAGTGATTTTAAGAGACTGTCTGCGGCGTGTTCTGTGCAGCTCTCTCTGCTGCAGCTTCCCTGTTTATCTCACTTGCAAGCAGGGTTATCTCCAGAGTCCATTTGCTGCTCACCCCTGAGAGGTGTAATTTGTTGAAATGGCATGTCTGTCACAGAGGGCTTTCAATGTTTTTTTTGAATAAAGGAACTGTCTTACACCATTAAGTTTCTGGAGTCGTTGGATTTTGAACCAATAAGAGAGTTAGACAGGGAGAGAAAAGTAGCTTGAAAAGATCTCCTTTATGGCATTTGTTTCTTTTTTTGTAATAGAATGTGGGAATATGCCACATATCACGCAGGTTTTTTTTTTTTCTTTCTTGAGTCCGTGACCTCTGAAAGAGGTTTGGTTTATTAAAAAAAAAAAAAAGTAAAGTGTAAGCTCCATTGTCATGAAAACATTTGTTATTCCTTCTCAGTGCATTAGCAGGAGGCCTGGCAGCCAAGATATGAAGCTTAGCTAGTGGGATGGCATAAAGAGCCCAGGTTGTGGGGGGTCAAATAACAAACTAATAAGAACAGGGTAAAAATAAGAATTTATTCTGCAATTCTTGTTCATTTGCAGGTGCTGTGTATATTGACCAGTACTGCAATCCTCTCTCCGACATCAGCCTCAAAGACATCCAGGCCCAGATCGACAGCATAGTGGAGCTCGTTTGCAAAACCCTCCGGGGCATAAACAGCCGCCACCCCAGCTTGGCCTTCAAGGCAGGTGTGGCATTGCTTTGGATCCAGCCGTATTTGCGAAAGAAAACCTAGAGGAGGTGGTTAATTTGGGAGGTGTGTTAGTGTGCTCCCGTTATGTCATGAAAAAGTGAGCAACGACAACCACGTGTTTGCTTGGACATGTAAAACACTTTAAATACATGCCCCCTCTCCCTAGACGGGCAACACCTGATGGGTATGTTAGGCCATTGCCTGTGTCTGCCTGTCGGGGGTTGTTTCAATCAGGCACTAGTCACAGCCTTGTTCGTGCTTGTGTCCCAGAGTAGGTCTCTGTGTTTCAGGTGAATCTTCCATGATAATGGAAATAGAACTCCAGAGCCAGGTGCTGGATGCCATGAACTATGTCCTTTATGACCAACTGAAGTTCAAAGGGAATCGCATGGATTACTATAATGCCCTAAACTTATATATGCACCAGGTAAATGTGGGTCTAGAAAAACATATTTTAAGCTCATCTCTGCAAGAGTACGCTTCTTGAGGGCAAGTACCATGTCTGTTCCATCTCTGAATGTCCGGTGAAACTCGTTTTCCCTCTCCTGTAAGGATCTTGCTGTGGATTTTATCTGTGTCTTCATGGAGTGTCCTTTGTATGCAAACCCTTGAGGTAAATTTGACTAGAAACAGGCATCTCTCTACCTCTGTTTGGTCAGTGTGTGTCTTGTGAACACTAAACTGTGCCACTCATGAGGGCCCCCTTTTTGTACTGGCTGTGGGCAGGTTGGGGGAACCCCTGGGCCAGCTGCGGGACGCCTTCACAACTTCAGTATTTGTGTCTCATTCGCCTCCTGCCTGGTTCCATTTTCATACCTGCTCTATTGCTTTATCTGCTACTTCCATTTTATTTTGTTACATCTTCCACACTTTTCCTGGAAATGGTCTTAAATTCTTTCTGGAAGAAGGAGGGAGTAAATCAGGGGTTGGCAAACTTTCTTTGTACAGGGCCAGGCGGTAAATTATCTCAGCTTTGCGGACCATATGGTCTCTGTCTTTAACTACCGAGTTCTGCCATTGTAGTGTGAACAGAGGCACAGACAATACAAAAACAAATGAGCGGGGCTGTGTTCCAGCGAAACTTTATATATGGACATCGAAATTTGAATTTCATGTAATTTTCATGTGCCACAAAATAGTATTCTTTTGACTGTTTTCTCAAACGTTAAAAAATGTAAAGGCTCTTCTTAGGCGGGCTGTATAAAAATAGTTGGTGGACTGTAGTTTGGGCGGTAGTTTGCTGACCCCTGATCTAAATAAGTGAAATATTCATCCACTTAAGCGTCAAGAACAAGCACCATGCCTGATGCACAGTAGGTGCCTAATGAAAACCTTTATTGAATGAATGAGAACGTGTAGTTCATCTTGGTGAATTGGGAACCAAAAGCATTTTTTCTCTTTTAGGTTTTGATCCGCAGAACAGGAATCCCAATCAGCATGTCTCTGCTCTATTTGACAATTGCCCGGCAGCTGGGAGTCCCACTGGAACCTGTCAACTTCCCAAGTCACTTCTTACTACGGTGGTGCCAAGGCGCAGAAGGGTAAGCCGTCTGTGACATGCCGTCTTGGTCCTGAAGGTTCAGTCCCCCTGTGTGGACAGGAAGCCTGGCTTTCAACATTAAGTGAGGTGCAACCAAACAGACGTTAGAAACAGGACTAGGCTAGGAAGGAACGGTTTTATTTCTGACTGTATCAGTGTCAGTGTTCTGGTTGTGTTGTGCTACATTGACACAAGACAAGATGTTACCATCAGAGGAGACTGGGGGAAGGGTACTCTGAATCTTTCTGCATTTCTTACAGCTGTGTGTATGACTCTACAATTATCTCAAGAAGTTTAATTAAAAAAAAGTAGAATCAGGACTTCAAGGTCTTAATGTGGCTCTCCAAGTCCTTTTGTTTCAAAGCAGATCAGATCAAAGAGTGCTTAAAGAGATTCTTACTTTCTGCCATAAAATCTCCCCTTCTTCCCACACTAATGTGCAGCAGGAGAGGGGGAGGAAGGGAGGGAGGGAGGCGGGAGAGAAGGAACAGGATAGCCAGTTCCCCTTTAGGCAGGGTTGGTGACTGATGCCAGTTTTAGAGACCTGGATAATGAGTTTTGTTTTCTCTTTTAAACTTAGTATCCTATAGGGCAAAAGGTTATTTCTAGTTCAGTCTAGCTTTTCTGAAAGAAATAGTTCATCAAATAGGTAGAAATATCTTCTCATTAAATCTGCCACTTAGAGGAAAAAGAAAAAGGTATTTACCTATCTCCTCTTCTTTGAAACTACTTCTTAATGATTAACTATCATGCCTTGTGAAGTGATGAGCAGTGTGATAGAAAGGAGCTGAGCTTTGAAGTCAGGCTGGGTTCAAACCTTGGCTTCCCCGAGCCCTAGTTTCTTCCTCTGTAAAACGGAGTTAACGTTTCTCTTAAAATGGCTCGGAGAATTCAGTGAGACCACCCAGCACATTCTACACCTAGGAGAGTTTCTGATGCTCCATGGGGGAAAAGTCCAGTTGGTCTTTGAGTATCTACCTATCTCCCAGGTTAAGCAATGAAACATTACGTAGCCGAAGCCTTCTGGGTATCCTTATCCCATTCTCCTTCCTCTCCTCTCCACAGGTAACCAGTTTGAACCATTATTTCCATGCAGATTTACATAGTTCATTACATATGTATGTTTTCTCAAATAACTGTACAGGTTTCCCTTGTTTTCCAAATACGTGTTCCTAAAACATGTACTGGATAATTTAATTTGGGGATAGTAGATACCCATACCTATTTTCCGTTATTGCAAATGAGAAAAATGATTTTTCAGCCTATCCCCTTCCCTAAATAACCAGTCTCTCCAATATCTCTAAAATATTCTTAAATGTTTATATAACAATCCAAGAATTTCTGCACAATATAAAGCACTTAAAACACCAATTGCCATATTATTTGCCACAGTAACTTACTACAGGGTAGGATCGTGTGCAATAACAGTATTATTTTTTCTTCTTGGGCTACAATGAGCATATACTATAATGCAAATGATCAATGACAAGTTTGTAGGCCCCCAGGCATGTGGCACAAACAAGCACTGAGACCCAGAAAGGACTCAGCCCTCAGGGAAGATACTGGACTGTGGGCCCTCTCTGTCCTCTCTGCTTTCTGTCTTTGGTCTCTGTTCTCTGTCCCTGCACCAAGACCCTATTGTCTTAAGTACTGTAACTTTATCATTATTCCTGTTACCTGGTAGGATGAGACCCCCATCTAAAATTGCCTTGGCTGTTTTTAGTTTGTGCTCTTCTGTATAGATTTAGAATCAGTTTATCAGGTTCCTTAAAAACCCTTTGTGGATATTGATTGGAGCCAGAGATTACTTTGGATTGGCGTTCTAGATTAATCTGGGGGGTACTGCCAATGTTTCACTATTGAGTCTTTCTGTGAACATGGACTTCTCCATTTATTTAGGTCATCTGTACTGTCCTTAAACATTTTATCCTTTTCTTCAGCGAGCTAACATCTTGTTAGATTTATTCTTAGGTGCCTTAAATTTTTGTTGCTATTGTAAATGGTAATTTTTAAAATCATATTTTCTAAGTATTGATGGTGTTCAGGGATATGGTTGGTATTTAGACATAGATTTGCTATTCAGTGCCTTTGCTGCGTAAATCATTAGTGCTAATAAATTGTCAACTCTTGGCTTTGCTATGTGAATAATCATAGAATAGTGAATAGTGTCAGTTTCTTCTTTTTTTCTAATATTTGTTTCTTTCTCTTACCCTACTCTGCTGGCCAAATCCTTTTGTATGAAGTTGAATAGAAAAAATGATAACAGGCATTCTTGCCTTGGATATAACTTTAAACGGAATGCTTTTAAAATTTTAAATCTCTGGGGCATCATGACATGCGCTTATAGTCCCAGCTACTCGGGAGGCTGAGGTGGAAGGATCACTTGAACCCAGGAGTTTGAGGCCAGCCTGGGTAACATAACCAGGCCCTGTCTCAAAGAAAAAAAATTTTTTTCACCATCAAGCATGATGTTTGGGAGCAGTACTTTTCCTTAGAATTATGAAAGCTACCGTCCTAAATAGCTAAGTATTAGGTGTGTTTTCATTTTTTTCCTTTGTCTTCTCAGGATCCTATGGTTTTTTCTTTTCGTCTGTATGCAGAAATAGATTTTTTAATGTTCATCTCTCCTTTCATTCTTGGGGTGCATGATCACATATTTTTAAAATATATTGCTACCTTTGATTTACGCACATTTTATCCAGAATTTTTGCATTTATGCTCATAAATGATCGTGGCCTATAAATTTTTATATGTTTGTCTTTGGGAGGTTCTAGCCTCATAAAAAGAGTTGAAGAGTGCCTTGTTTCTAGAACATTTATGTAAGTCTTATATCTTTGCTAAAGGTGGGCTATAAATATGACTCGAGGAAGAAATTCAACTGGGCTTTTTTAGCAGCCAAAGAGAAAATCTGTTACATGATTTACAGTGGGCATAAGATCCAGATGACACAATCGCTCATGAGAAACTGGCCCTGAAACAAAGAGCCACGCAGATCTCTCCATGGCCCTCACAGAGAAGGAACTTGGCAAAGCGGAGAGAACCTGCATCATGTGACGCTGCTCACCACTGCTCAGCGTGGGCCAGGCCCTGTGTATAAGCACACGGCGTGGTTCGCCAGAGGCAGTCCTGTGGGAGCAGCTGTGTGATCGAGTCCAGGGGCCCAGCTCTCTGTGGTCTAGCACGGGGTTCCTGGCCTGTGACCGTGATGGGCTCAGCGTGTCAGCAGAACTGAGAGCCGAATCCTTCTGGTGTGAGGTACCATAACTTTCAGTAGGTCCTCAAGGCCCAGGATCCACAGTTAACTATTGCTAATCTATGAAATTAATAGACTGCGTGGGGCATTCCATTAATCTTTCTCTCAACCTCAATCTCTCTCTCAAGTTCTGGTAGATATTCCTAGAGTGAGTTTCAAGAGTAATCTTTCTAAAAATTTCTATTAGACAGCATATGTCAGTGCTGTTTCTTAAAGATGAGCGCACTGTTGTCTTGACACAGCAGAGCTTGCAGTTGTTCCACTCTCATCTGAGATTTGGCTCTTTGGATAGGGCGACCCTGGACATCTTTGACTACATCTACATAGATGCTTTCGGGAAGGGCAAGCAGCTGACTGTGAAAGAATGTGAATATTTGATCGGCCAGCACGTGACTGCAGCGCTGTACGGGGTGGTCAACGTGAAGAAGGTCCTGCAGAGAATGGTGGGAAACCTGTTAAGCCTGGGGAAGCGGTAAGGTTCTCCAGTACTTCTGCAGAGTGTGTGTCTTTAGACGCTCAAATGTGGTGGAGATGTGCCAAATGACTTCTGAGATCTTTGCAGTGGACTTGGACAAGTTCTCTTTGTAAATGCTGACAGCATTCTTCAGTAACAAAATGTCTTAGACTGGCAAAGATTATTTTTCAGGGACAGGATGTTCTCCTGTGAAAGTGCTTTGTCATCTTTTAATTTATACCTTTCTATCATTTAGAGAAGAAAAGAAGCAAAAGTATGAAACTGTCTTGCTTTTGAGTCCAAGGAAATTTGTCCTACAGGGAAAATAGAAAGTTGTAGGTTGTATGTTACGGTAATAATTTTCTGTCTCATGAGAGAATGTTTTCTTTTTAATGGACTTTATTGTTTGGAGCCATTTTAGGTTGACAGCAGAATTGAGTAGAAAGTACAGAGAGTTCCCATATGTCCCCTTCCCCCGCCACACGCACAGCCTCCCCCACCATCCCCCACCAGGGTGGTACATTTGTTAAAATCGGTGAACCAACATTGACACATCATTATCACCCCTAGTCCATAGTTTACATTGGACTTCACTCCAGGCGTTGTACATTCTGTGGGCTTGGACAAATACATAATGCCATGTATCCACCATTATAGTATCATACAGAATAGTTTCACTGCCCGGAAATATCCTCTATGCTCTGTTTGGAATTCATTTTTAATTATATACAGTGTTATTGAGGTGACTACTTAATAAAAATGCTTATAATTTTAATTTAGTGCCCATCACCAAAATGGGGTACAAGATTTATATTTATTGTGTATTTTTTTGTTAAGAGTATTATATCTCTTTGCTGAACAGGGAGGAAATATCAGAATCAGAAAAGGTTTGGGATTTGTGTTGGTTATTTTTAAAACCTGGGTCTTGAAAAAGAGGGTCTTGGCTCAGAAGCACACAGGATGAGACAAAGATGATTTTTCCTCTGCTAGGGAAGGCATCGACCAGTCGTACCAGCTCCTAAGAGACTCATTGGATTTGTACCTGGCAATGTACCCAGACCAGGTGCAGCTTCTTCTCCTCCAAGCAAGGCTTTACTTCCACCTGGGAATCTGGCCAGAGAAGGTAATTATTTTACTTTGATGCTTCACACTTGCCTTAGAGAGAGGAGTCCTAGATTTGCAAGGCGGCTGTGTCAAGCTTATCCTTGTATTAACGTGGGGGATAAACATAAATTTATTCAAAGTCTCCCCATCTTGACCCACCAGTTAGATTTTTTTCTCTCTCCCCTTATTCTAAGGAAAATTGGTTCTACCACCAGGAGTTGCCTGTTCTCTTTGTGGTCAGCCCCTTAAGCCTCAGAACCACAAAGCCTCTGCTCCCACCATTCACCCACCAAGGCCCCAAGACTGTTTTCCCGAGTCACCCTCACTCAGCATGGGGGAGCAAAGCTGTGACTGTCCGACCTCCAGCTGTGCTGTTAGCAACTGCATCGGCCGTAGATAAATGCCCGTTTGATATAGGAAAATTGGACCTTAGGTATGTTCAAGTCCAGCCACTGGACTAGGTAAGGACTGGTTATGTCTTTGAAAACCGTTGAATTTTGATACTGCTGCACTTGCATTTTCTCAGTTTTGTAACGGCCCCCGTTGGCCAGCAGCAAGCACTTTCAGGAGGCCGCAGTGCTGACATCTCAGCAAGCTGTGGATGCAGCACTCAGAGTCCGACTGTGTATCACCTGCACGTTCCCAGCACACCTTGCTTTCCCCTGGAAATCTGTTAATAATCCTTTCTGTTTGTTTAGAATAGTTTGGTGAGAAATTTTAATTCTGTGTCACAGGGCCATCGCCGTAAACTCACCTCGCGTGCTTACAGAGGGGTAGAATCTTTCTCGAGAAAATAAATGACTCTCCATTGCTTAGCTTTAAATTGTCTCATTAATTCATAACTTCAAAGAGCTAAAATAGTTCTAAGAAAGGATGCATCAATGAGAAAATCCCAGGGCTCCTGTTTTAAGATGTCATCTGTAGCCCAGATAGAACATCCGTGTATTTCTTGGTAACTGATGGTAAAAAAAATTTAAAAATTTAATTTAATTTTTTAAGAAAAAAAACCATGTAATGTGATAGAGGAATTAGTGGGAAAGTAGACTCTGTTGAAGTTGCCACCTACTACTGCTCTCTTGTCCAGGATTTAATCATTTGTTTTTATTTTTTCATTTTTGTAAATGTATTTTTGATAGCCTGGTATAACCAATTCCTGTCACTTTTTACTTTAGATTTGTTAAGGAATTTCATGGTAATTCGTGAAATGCAGAGCAAAGCAAGATTCTTTAAATGTAAATTCTGTAGAATGTATGCACACACAAATGCATGTATGTATATACATACAAATGCATGTGTGTGTGTATAAAATTTGGGGTGAGGGGGCTGAGATCAGTTTGTGGAAGGCTTTGGCCTTACTTGGTGAAGGAGACACACTCCCGAGCTGGGGAGACCTGAAGTTTGCCTGTTTTCAATTGAATGGAGTCAGGAAGAGCTCAGAGACACAAGCCTTCCAGATCACGGACACGATGCATCCAGGGTTATTGTGGCTGTGATGGAAATAGCATAGGATGTCAAAGTTTTAGAAGTCACCGACACTTACTGAATACTTCCTTCTGTGTTCTCAGCGACCATATAGGGTCAATACTGTTTTTATTTTTGCCATTTTACCAATAATGAAATTGAGGCATCCAAAAGTTAAATAACTTGTGGAGATCTCCTGTGCGTACCTTGATGGCACCAGGAGTTCAACCTGGGCAGGGTGGCATCTAAGCCAACCCCACGGTACAGTGGGCTAAGGCAAGAGCATTTCTGCAGAGGCCAACAGGTGGGTACTTTCTTCTACTTCCTGCTGCCAGACCTGTGCCTCATTTCGATCCATAGCTGTTCGTTCCCTCCCTCTCTGCGCTTCAGCGGGAAAGGTAGCCCTCCAGCTTTTCAAGGCAAACTCCCCTCCCTTCCTTGAGAAGAAAAACAGAGCACTCCACGTCTGCCCTCCAGGCACTTCCCTGGGGCCATCACCTTCTCTCTCCTCCCGGCATAGCGAAGTTCTGAACTTCTGTGCCATGGCCACCCCGCCTCTCACTGCCCAGAACAGGAGGCTCTGTTCCCGTCCCACCTCCACAGGCGCTGTTCTTGCCAGGGAAGCCAGTGACCCCTTTTGCTCAAACCGTTTTCCTTGTTGCTAAATCCAGCAGATACTTTTCTTTCCTTATCTTTCTTGATCACGTGGGCCACTCCCGCCTCAAAACATTGTGTTCCCGTCTCTCTGTGGTCTCCAGTTCTCAGGCTCTGGCTCCTTCCTTGTCCTCTGTCTCTCCTTCAAGGCTGCACACTGGAGGGTCATTTCTAAACTTCTTTTACCCCAGACCTTTCTCCCAGGTCACCTCCCTTCTTCTCCTTGCTTCCGTCACCACCTGTATGCTGTCAGCTGCCACATCAGGGGCTTCCTGCCTGGACCCTGGGCTCCAGACCAACGTGTCCAGGCATCTACTGTGCACCTGTCCCTGGCTCTGTCTTCCAGGCGGGGGAGAGTCAGCCCACCGGGAACAGTACTTCTCCAGCCTGGGTAGTGCACGGCCCCCCGCTTGGTCTCCTTCCCTCTACTCTGAGCCACTGAGAACCTCTTATACAAGGTGGCCAGTTATATCCCGTTACGGCTCAGAGCCCTCGGAGCGGCTCCCCTGTTGCCCGGAAGATCAGACTTGTCTGTCTCAGTGCAGCCTACAGTTCTTGGTGGCCTGGCCCTGCCTGCCTGACCACCCCCCGTCTCTCATGGCCACCCCGTTGGTGCTCTGCCGCCCTAGCCACGTCCTCTGCTGTCGGGGCTGTCTTGCTTCAGCCCCGTGCGGTGCTGCATCTGTGCCGATTCCTCTGCTGCATGGGCCGGCTCCCTGCTGCTGAGCCATCAGCTTCCGCTCTGCCGCCTCTGCAGGCCCTTCCTGGTGCCTGTGCACAGTGAGCTCAAGTTCTCCCGTCGTGCCTGTGCACGCCCTTCACAGAACTTCGTCTGAGTCTGTGGCAGCCGCAGGTCAGTCATCCTGCCCCATAGACCACATCTTTTTTGGTCCTCACTGCAGCCACTCCCCAGGCTCTCAGCACAATTCCTGGCACACAGTAGGTGCTCAAAAATTATTTTAATGAATGATTAAGAAATGACCAAACTTCATTAAATATGAATAAAGAAGACTCAAAGAGGATATCTAGATTTTCTAACAAGGGGGCAATTTGTCCTACTCTAAAATTGGTTATTTGGAGAATAGGCCTGTTTGGAGGGTAGGAGAAAATGTTTGGTTTGGGGTATGTTGAATTTGTCCTGGCCTGGAGCCATCGAGTGCAGATGTCCTATGTCCTTTGGCAAGGGCTCTCAGCATCAGGGTCTGATGCCTGAAGCCCCAAAGGTAGACAGTCCCACAGATAAGTGGATGTCAAGAAAATAGAGCCAAGAGCCTCAGAGAGGCGTAGGGGAAACCTGCAGTTCAAACCAACTAGCAGGGTTCAGCAACTACAGCCTGTGGGCCACACGCCTGCTTTTGTGAATAAGTTTTATTTGTCTCCTTGTTGTCTATAACTTCTTTCAAGCTACAGTGGCAGAGTTGAGTAGTTGAGTCAGACACCATAAGGCCCAGAAAAACCTAAAATGTTTCCTCTCTGGCGCTTCATGGAAAAAGTGGTAGGAAACCTGTGGCCTTCTGATTTCAAGATTGTTCTTTTTTAAGCACCAAAGGAGGCAAGAAAAGCTTTATTTTTCTCTGCTGCACACCTTTCAATAAAAGGATTTATAAAATTTGGATTCAGTCAAAAGGCTGCACTCAAGGATCCAGAAAGCCACATGTGTCCCCAAGGCCACAGGTTCCCCACCCCTTCAAGGAGCAGCATTGGGGTATGCATCACAGGTGATAGACCCCATTCCAAGATCTCCACCCCGAAAGTTGTGGACACTGGGCATTCTCGGCCTAGAGCATTTGGTTGGGGACAGCACGGTGCCTGGCTGTCAGCACTGTCCTTTGCAAACACGCCAGGCCCCTTAGCACTGTGTCTTCTCTGTTTCTGCAATCTCCCTTCACTCCCAACCGCACGTCCAGGGAAGGAGAGGTTATTATTGCTGAACCTTATCTGGACTTCCTTTGTGCTCTGAAGATACCCACGTTCTGACCATTTTACTTATCTGTGGAAGCGGGGCAACCAGTGCCAGGAAAGGAGGGGGAGCTGTGTGCGTGGGGCCCAGCAGAGGGGCAGGAAAGTAACTCATTGGATCTACGTCGGTACACAAGGACAGCCATTGTGCAAGCACTGCAAATAGACGCCTCTTGTTCAAGTGGGATGCTTTTAGCTACAAAGGGTAAACGCCGCCAAGGTCCCCAAATTAAAAGCGCCCTCTTGGGGCCGGGCGCGGTGGCTCACGCTTGTAATCCTAGCTCTCTGGGAGGCCGAGGCAGGCGAATTGTTTGAGCTCAGAAGTTCGAAACCAGCCTGAGCAAGAGCGAGACCCTGTCTCTACTAAAAATAGAAAGAAATTAATTGGACAACTAAAAATATATAGAAAAATTAGCTGGGCATGGTGGTGCATGCCTGTAGTCCCAGCTACTTGGGAGGCAGAGGCAGAAGGATTGCTTGAGCTCAGGAGTTTGAGGTTGCTGTGAGCTAGGCTGATGTCATGGCACTCTAGCCCAGGCAACAGAGTGAGACTCTGTCTCAAAAAAAAAAAAAAAAAGCGCCCTCCCTCTTGGAAGTTGGAAGTGGATAGGGAGTGGCTATCAGTCCACTCTTGTTGAAACTGGGTTTGTGGTACTCAGCGTTATACTGTTCTGCCCATTTTTATGTGTTTGAAACGTTTCATAGTAGTTAATTAAAATGCTCCTACTCTTGCCCTTGTACCATGGTGGTTGAGACCTGGTGACAGACCCAGGGTCACAGCCTTACTCCACGTCTCCATAACTGTGACCTTAGGCCACCTAACTTACCTTCACTAAGGCTGGTCCCTCTTCTGGAGGTTGGCAGGGACTAAAGGTCATTTTTCCTTTCCACTTAATCTTAACTCCCAATTTGAATGTCAAGAAATTAATGACCTTCAAATTAGGAGATGAAGTGTAATAAAAAATATGATGGGCCCGGCCCAGTGACCAGCAGAGGATAAGTGTTCGGTAAATGTCAGGATCCTGCGAATCTCAGTCTGAAATGCGAGGTTGGGTTTTAGAATAATAACGTCTTACATTGCATGAAACTAGTTTTCCCGACACCTCTGCAGGCTCAAAACATATCAGGAAATAGTAGGACAGTGATTAGTCATCTGATAAGCGAAGAAACGAATTCAAAGGTAGACACAGCTAGTCTGACGAATCTGAGCCTACAATCCAGGTTGCTTTGTCTACTAAGCAGGCTGTCATTTAGGACTCGGTAAGCTGGAAGGAGAAACTTGTCAGGAACCCTATGCCAAATGCTGTAAACATAATAGGTGCTAAATAATTGTGTGTGGGGGGGTTAACTTTATTTGGATTTTAATTTTTCTGTAGAGGCACCATGTACAGTAGAGGGAATGTAACAGCGGAGTCGGACAGTTACGCTACTGCCAGCTACTGCAGTAGTCTGAGTTCTGCACAGAGGTGGTTTCTCCACTGCCCACTTGAATACTGAATTCCATTATGAGTTAAGGTCACGGAAGTGGCCAGTGGGATCCCAGAACCCTGATGCACCTGGCTTCCTTCTAACATAACATCATCAACCAAGTGAACTTACCTCTTTCGTGCCCTCGCTGTGACCCTCTCTATCTTACCCAGCATTTGTGTCAGAACGTCCTCTTGGTCTCTCGATTAAAGCAGTTTGCCATTTTTTTCCCCCCAATTCAAGAGCAGCAGGTTCAAATTGTTTCCTTTCTGTGTATTAAAAAATAGGGATTCCCACAATTTCCACACTGATGAAGAACGTCAGACCCTGTTAGAGTCCACCTAATCCCAACGTGCCGTAGAGGGCAGCCCTCGCCTGCGTACCCGGTGCTCACTCCAGAGCAGCGATTTCTGAACGACTCCTTGCATCCACACTGGTGGAGCCGGGCTGCCCTCAGCCAGCTGCCAGCGTTAGAAGCGACCCAGCCCTGGCTGGGCACACGCAGCGCTGACTTGGTGAGAGTCGGTCAGAGAACAGCCAGCCGCTCCTTGCCGTCCTTTGGTAGGCTAGGTAGGTAGGTCTAAATCCCAAGCTGCGAAAAAGAAAAGGCCTAGCTGAAAATATTATCTCCTAGTCTTTCTGTCTTGTCTTGAAGGTGCTTGACATCCTCCAGCACATCCAAACCCTAGACCCCGGGCAGCACGGGGCGGTGGGCTACCTGGTGCAGCACACTTTAGAGCACATAGAGCGCAAAAAGGAGGAGGTAGGCGTGGAGGTGAAGCTGCGTTCCGATGAGAAGCACAGAGATGTCTGCTACTCCATCGGGCTCATTATGAAGCATAAGAGGTGAGTGCAACCGATTGTCCTGTCCTGCGGCGTCCGCTCCCGAGGGGGCTGCGGAGGACACGCGTGCGTGTCTCATGAGCGGTTTCCAGTGACACAGTGGGAGGAGGACCTGACTCTGGAAGCAGCGACTGTGCACGGTCGATCGATCGTTTACTGGGTGCCCACGATGGGGGAGACAGAGCTGAACCATGTCTTCAACCTTTGTGTTTTTTAAGCAACGACTCCCTTTCCTAACTGAGATCTTCTGATGTTTTTAGCAGCCTTTAGGTGTTTGACCCTTCTCTGTGCTGGAGGATGGAAGCAGCTCTGTAAGCCAAGGGTTTTTTCTCTCATTTCCTCGTTGTTCTTGCTCTCTAGTCCTTCAGTCTCAAGCAGTTCAAATCTGAGTGGTGGGTAGAGATGCGTTGGGTCATAGGATGTGCACATGGTTTATTCACTAAGCAAAATCAAATTGCATCCAAAGTGATTGGACCACTTTATATCCCACCAGCAGGCCAGGAGCTGAGAGTTCCTTTTCTTGCCAAGTGTTATTGCCAGACCTTTAAAAATGTACTTACGTGGTAAATGGCAAGGGGTATTTCATTGTGGTTTTAATTTATGTTTCCCTGATTACTAAGCAGGTTGAGGTTCTTTATATGTTTACTAGCCACCCAATTTCCTTTTAGTAAGCACCTCTGCAAGTATTTTGTTTATTTTTCTATTCTGTTATTAGTCTTCCTTACTGATTTGCAGTTCTTTATTCTGTATACTCGTCTCTATGTTAGCAAATGTCTTTTCCCAGTTGTGGGCTAGTGTTTTTCATTCTTTTATTGTATTATTTTTAACTTTATTATGGAAATTTTCCAACATATATAAGAGTAGATAATGAGCCACGTGACCTTCCCAAGCTCTAGCGTCAGCAGTTACCGTAATAGGTCAGTCTTCACTGGTTCATCCACTCTCCATACCCTTCTCCCGGGATTCACTGAAACAAATATCAGATGTCATTTCATCTGTAGCTGTCTCAGTCTGTATCTCCAAAAGGTAAAGGTTCTCTCTCTCTCTCTCTCTCTCTCTCTCTCCCTCCCTCCCTCTCTCTCTCTCTCTCTCTCTCTCTCTCTCTCTCTCTGTCTCTCTGTTGTCACAGCTTAAAAACCAGTTCCTTAACATCATCAAATACCTAGTCAGAATTCGTGTTTCTCCAGTTGTCCTATTTTTTTTGGTTTTTGAGTGAGGGCCCATTAGTCTCTTAGTTTCAGTGATGTCAAATTAGTCTTTTCCTTTAAAGATTGTATTTTTAGTGCCTTGTTTAAGAAGTCTTTCCCTGTCTCGAGTCATGAATCTATTTTATATTTTAAAAGTTCTGCATTGTACATCTAGGTCTTTGTTTTACTAGAATTGGTTTTGGTGTCTTGTTGTCAGGCCAGGGTCCCAGTACCTTTTGCCATTTGTATAACATTCTCTTTGTTGAAAAGCTCATTCTTTTCCGAGTGAAGTGCTGTGTTGATAAGTAGAGGTGTTCATAAAAAGGGCCATGGCGTCCTGAAAAATGAGTCACCATGGAGTGAAAACAGGTAAGTTGGTAAGAGCGTGAGCTTCCGAGGAGCCTCTGTGTGCATTTCCCGGTTGCTGTGACAGGGTCCCGGGGACCTGATCTGCTGTGCTCTTGTGTTAATTAGGTATGGCTATAACTGTGTGATCTATGGTTGGGACCCCACCTGCATGATGGGACACGAGTGGATCCGGAACATGAACGTCCACAGCCTGCCGCACGGCCACCATCAGCCTTTCTATAACGTTCTAGTGGAGGATGGTTCTTGTAGATACGCAGCCCAAGGTAAGTGGCTCCTTCTGTTTGTACCTTTCATGACACCCTGGCTTATTTTAAGCGCACGTGTGAGGACTCGGGTCATTAGTATATTCAGTGATGGCAGTTGTCCCATGGCTAACCTCACTGGGACTGATATTCAGCTAAACATGGGTGGATTGCCCTGGTGTGGCCACATCGGGGGTTAAGTAGTCCTGCACACTCTCCCCCCAGAGTCTCCCTCTCCCAAGGTGTTGGTGTTCTCTGATCTGATTGGCCACTGCCTATGCCAATCAAATTCCTGAAAGTCCTGCTTCCCTGCCATTGGCTCCCCCAGACAAGGAGGCCCATCCTGTGCCCCGCCTACACTGCTGGCCTGGATTGGAGGGCACCAAGTGGACACGCTGGGGCTGCCCAGCACTCTCTGGCTTCTGGAGGCTGTGGCTGCTGGCCAGAGAGCCGCCCTCGTGTGTTCACTTGTGGGAACTGCAGCCCACAGCCTGGCTGTAAGCACACCTGAGAGAGCTAACAGGTGTTTGGTAGGCGTTTGGGCGGCTGCTGTCAGCCCAGACAGGTGCTCGTCCAGGGCAGATCTGAGATGGGGACGGACAGAGCCTGTGGAGGCAGATTAGAGACAAGAATGCCTTCAGTGTGAGTCTCCCTTTGCTTTGTCCCTGTGGAACTTCACCACCATTTAGTAGGATGAATTCATTGTCTGCCTCATTCACATTAATTAATAATTAACTGATGTTCATTATTAATAAAAACGAACATGAATGCTAACGTAGTGCTGCTCTGTGACAGGCAGGGTTCCAGTGGATACTAACTCCTTTTGAGAACCGTCGTCATTGTCTGGATGAGGACACTGAGGCACATGAAAGCCGTGTCCCTTTTAACTCACAGAGTATGACCTGGAAGCCGTGGCTTGGCAAAGAGCCTTGTCCTTAACTACCATGCCGTACCTTTTCATGTCTGGCCTGACTCAACATTATGTTCTGATAAATCCAACAATAAACATACTGGTTGTATAAAATCTGAGAAGCTTCAAAAAGGCTGGAAAAGGTTTTCATGCCAATTCTCCATCAATAGCAGTAGCAGGAGAAATCTGTTTATTGAGCCTGCAGGTCGCTTAGCCCGTACCAGGATGACGGAGCCGGCATGAGAGGATTTTGACATGCTCCCTGTGTCAGATGGAGGCTCCGCAGTAGCATTTAGCTTTTGAAGCTGTGTGAGATAAAAAAATACTACCAGTTTCTAAAAATCAACAAATGATTTGGAAATGATTGGCTGATTGCTGGGCCATTTGTACCAGCACTGGTCACTTGGTCAGCGTTTTATACTGTACGTCATAGAGCGTGTCACCAGCATAAGGGGAATTTCCTTCCCATCACCTCTGTGGCCCAGTGTCTGCGCGGTCATTGTTGTGTGGAGTTGCTGTTAAGACTTTTGATATTTGATGTTTGAGTTTCTAGAAACTTTTGTATTGACTTTAAAATGGGCTTTTTAGAGTAGGTAAAAATGAGCATTTGGTTGTAAATGTTCTAGATTTGACTAGTGTCCATGTTGAAGATTCAGAAATTGATCTGTAATCATATCTGAGTACACGGGCACAATATTGTAATGACTTCGAAAAGAACTGAATATCTGGTTGTCAGTTTTACCATCTCTGAAATGGAGGTGGAACGAAATGATTGTAGGTAATGCTAGCAAATTGTCTTTGGGGTAATATTAACCAACTGACTATTTTAATTTTAAAGTTTTTTGAGACAGAAAACTCTCAGACCTGCAGAGCTGTTAGTACGCCGTGATAGCTTCTGTCTTGTGCTAGCAGCCGTGGGGGCACCTGGTCTGTAAGCGCTTTGTGACGGCTGCCGCAGGCTGTGCTGTGGGCTGCAGAGGTGAAGAGAAGCTCCTTCGCAGGGTCCCCACATGTCCAGTGTGTGGCACTGTTCAGGGTCTTCTTTCCCCACAGGACTCTCCTTTGGGCCGTCCCCTTCGCCTTCTGGCCTCATTCATTAGCTGTGTCTGTGCTGGCGACGCCCAAAGCCACGTTTCCATCCTGAGCTCTTCCCTGGGCTCTGTGCCCACCTCTGTAACAGCCTCTGGGCATCGCACCCGGAGAGCCCCGGGCGGAGCAGGGTTCATCAGGCGTCCTCACATGTTCCTAACCCTGAGCTCACCGTGCTGCCCCACCCACCCTGCTTCCGCGTGTCCCACCTCACTGAGTGGCACCACTTGGGGCCATGTCTTGCTTCTGTCTGCTCATCCTCATCGTACATCCAGATGGCCAGAGACCCACCGGTCTCCCGCGTGACCATTGCATGTCCGTCGCTGTGGCCTGAGTCTCTGCTCACCTCACTCCCTAACCGGTGCCTGCCTCCAGGCCTGCCCGCCGTACGTAGGGCATTCTGCTCAGCACTAGCTAGAGGATCTTCCCAGCACGCGCCTGGGCCGGGTCACTCGCTGCTGGAACTGACCGTCAGGAGTTTCCCCTTGGCCGTCACACTGCCACTGCTTCATGAGGCCCGAGGGATGTGGGCCCTCCCCGACGGCCTCGTCTCTGCTCCCACCCCTCAGACTCCAGCCCTGTCAAACACTTTGTTCCCTGGGTCACCATTCCTGCTCACCTTCGGGTCCTCACGCCTGCGGCTGCTCCTGCCTGGCAGGCTGTGCCCCTTACCGGCTTCGGGCCTGATTTCATGTCATTTCCTTGCAGAAGCTCTTCTCACCCTGCCTCTCCCCCGCCTCCCTCAGATCAGGCCACATGTCCCCGAGCTGCTCTCCCTGAGCACCCTGTCCTTCCAGTCCGAGCACCTCTGTCGTCCTTTATCTCCCACTGAATGACCCCTCACCCGCCACGAGCTCCACAAGTGCAGTGACTGAGCCTGCCCTGCTCACTCAGGCTGTCCCAGCACTGGGCACCTTCCAGACCCCTGGGAGACACTCGCATTCTAGGAGGAGGGAATCCGGTCCAAGAGAGACAGCTTGCGAACAGAAGTGTGAGCAATGAGGCCAGCAGAAAGAGTGTGTGATGAATGAGAGGTGTTTTGTTGTTGTTGTTGTTGTTGTTGTTGTTGTTACAACTTTAGATTAAGAGCATTTTAAACATGTGGAATGGTTAAAGGAATGTATCATCTGAGCAAGTGTATGTCATTACCCATAGTGTTCTGTGTAGTTATTGCTTAGTCTGCAGAAAATAATGACTTAGGTGAGATGTCTGATTTGCTTTCACTTATTAAACATGTTCACCATGGGATAATGTCTATAAAATCAGATATTAAACTAGACTAGGATTTAATAAAAATTGTGAAAGCTTAAAAAAAAAAAAAAAAGAATATATCAAATACCCTATTCACCCTTCAGGAGATTCAACAGTTAACAATCACCATATTGGTTTTATCTATAGAGATTTTAGTTTTTTTTGCACCATTTGAAAGAATATTGCAGACATCGTGACCTAAATACTTTATCAAGCATCTGCTAAAAATAACATTTCTCTGCATTACCACAGTTACATTATTACACCTTACAAATGACAAATACTTTATGATATCTAACGATTCGGTTTTCAAATTTCCCAATTGTCACAAAAATAAATTTTATACCTTTTTGTTGTTTTAAAAATCAGGATCCAACCAGGGTTTATGCACTGCACTAGATCGTTATTTCTTTTTAGTGTCTCTTACTAAGTCTGAGGCTTAATTAGATCAGGTTAAGTATTTTCGTGTGGGATACTTAGCGTCAGACACTGTGTGCTTCACGTTGCGTCTCATCCAGAGGCCCGTGGTGTTCGGTGTCCCACTCTGAGTGATGCAGAGTTTGGTCCCTTGGCTAAGACAGTGACTTACCACAGGGGACCGTTTTCCCTTTGCAGTTAACAAGGAACCCATGGGATCATGCTGTGACGTCCTGTGAATACCCTGTTCCCCAGTGACCTTTCACATGATGGTTGGTTCCAGCGCCTATCGAATAGCCTCGCCTGGATTATTATATGAGATTTGCTGCTCTTCTCTCTACTCCTGTGCACAAGAGCTTTTCCCTCCCTCCGTCTCTCCTTCCCCCCTCCTCATCTGCGCAGCCCCCGTCCCTACCATAAATTCCTGGATTTTTATTTTTTCAATGCGTTACAATCACGTGAGACAACTTTATGCTCATAGTAGCCCATGTTTAGCCAGTGGGAGACCTTGAAAGGCTAAATTTTAAAAACTTATTTAAATAAGTTTTAGAACATTTCTGGGCTAATTCGTATTTAACTTATTTTGTTTTTGAACTTTTCTTGCTCTAAGTTTTTAACCTTTGGCTCCAGTGATCCTATTAACCTAGAACCCATGAAGAATGCTTTTCTAATTATCAGCTCTCCACAGAGAGTCGAAGGGTGAATTATAAACCACACATATGTATGACACCTTCATGTAGTTTTAGTTTGCACAGTGAGAGAATTCTGCCCTCGGTCTGACAGAGTTCCCCGTGGCGGAGGAGGGATGTACAGCGCTGGGCGTCTGTAACTTTTGTCCCCACTAGGGGGTGTGCGTTAATACTGTGTTGGCCCTTGGTAGGGGAGCCCCGACGGCTGTTCCAACACGGTACTCACGTCCAGACACTATGGAAAGTGACTATCACAGGTGCCCTGAATTTAGGTCAGCCGCCCGTGTTGGAAGATCGGGGATCCAACTGCCCTGTGAAAATGTAGGTCCTAAACGTGCTTTGTCTGTAATGATAAGGCACCCCATAGAGTGCTGGGTACGTGCTGTGTCCTTGCCAGTGTTAGTTCCCTTCTCTCTTGTTTGTCTGACGCTTCCAAGCTCAACTTTCCACCCCGTGCCCCCACCCCACACACAGTCCACGGCGTCCGCACGTGCTGGCGGCGGCGGGGAGGAGGTGAGGACCCCCTGCATCCGGTGGAGTGTGAAGGGGCACAGCCCTTTCAGAGGGTGCTCGGCCCTGTCCTTTCAACTGTAGAACCCTCGAGTGCTCACTGTCTTCCCACCTAGCGGTTCCACCCTTGATGCCGTGACACGGGTGCAGGGAGGCTGCGGTCCCCTTGTTAAACGGCAAGGCAGTTGTCATTCGTGAGGACCCGCGCGGTCAGCCGGGGTCTCCGCGTACTGTGGAATACCAGCCTGCGGCTGAAGAAGCCGTTCGCTGGTAAACGCTTTGAGTGTGGTTTGTATAAATAAATACACATAAAGCAATACTAAATCTCCCTTAAGTATGTATGTTGGGTATTTCGATAAGTTACGTGTGCGCTCGTAGAATAAGGACTAGAAAGACACACTCACATGCTGGTGGCTTCCTCTCAGGAGGGGAGCAGGTAAGGACAGGTGCCCAGGGAGGATTCGTAGGTGGTGTCTCCATAGTGTGTATTCATATGTTTTGGGGATAGCTAAAAATTTAAAATAAAATAAGCAGATGCATTTCGTTGAATACTTCAAGGGAATCTGGAAAGACTCTTCTAGATTTTCCAGAGTTTTTAAGTGGTCCCGTGTTCGTGTTTTACTCAAGTAAGTTTTGTGTGACTTAGATTTGTCATCTTCATGAAGTAAATTTTTAGAAAAACCTTCTTAGTGGATTGGCATTTATTTTCCAAATTTCACAGTACACAGTTGCCAACTTTGTTACCTTGTTTTCTCCTTAAAAAATTCCTTTTTATTCTTTCCTCTTTTGCTCCTCCGCAGGCTGGGAGGCCAGGCAGGTGAATGCGCTGAGTCCGTCCTGCCTTCTCTCTAGCAGTCAGGGCTGGGCTGCCGCACCCACAAGGACTGTTGTCACCCGTCGCGTGGTTTCCCAGCGTTCCTGCCTGGACTTTTCCTGCCTCTTGTTCCGGGCCCACGTCAGGGTTCTGAGCAACAGCTGCCCAGTCTTGTCCCAGAGATCTGTGCATAATAACTGAGTTTTCTTCCCTCCTCCCAAGAGAAGCTAAAGATTACCAACACCAGGCTGCTATTTAATACATAGAAAAAGAGCGGGAGAGAGAAACAGTGCTAAAACGTAGGGCTGGGTTTCTGGAGCAGGGTTCTCAACCTCGGCACCAGCGACATTTGGGCCTAGATGATTTCTTGCGGTGGGGGCTGTCCCGTGCGTTGTAGGGTGTTTAGCAGCATCACTGGCCTCTGCCCCCTCCAGGCCAGTAGCAGCGCACAATTATGACAGCAAAGATGTCTTCAGACCTTGAGAAATGTCGCTTTGGGGGCAAAAGATTCCCCCAATTGAGAACTACTACTCTAGACAAACTGGCAACAAAGCAGTTGTTCTAAGTTACCTGCTCAAATCCTTTTTACTTTAAATATCTCCATCCTGCCGACTGAGGACTGGCAACGGCGGTCCCCTTAGAGCAGAGGGCCTTTATCTCTTCGTGGTGTTCCCAGAGTCTTTACCCTCCCTCTAATATTTCTGTGCAGTTCTGCAAGAAAATCCAAACGTGAGGCCCTGGGCGGCTGGCGTGGTTAAGGCACCACGCCGGATTACTCACCCGTGACGCTTCACTAATCGGCCACATCCCTGGACGTGGGGAGGGAGGCGGCAGTGGCAGGTGGGCAGGAAAGGGCAGTTTCTTAGCCAGTGGCATTTTGAAGCATTTGCAGATTGGGTTTTGTTTTTTCTTTTTACATTTGTTGATTTTTCCCAATTCCAACATTTGAAAAATGTAAAACATACTGAAAAACATAAAATCATCTGTAGGGATCTAATGGTAACAGTAGGAGGTCAGTTAGCAGACTACCTAGTTTCCTTTTTGAAAAACCGCAGGTCCTAAAACCACAGACTTGCCCCGTCCAGGGCAGCAGCGTGCTCTGAGCTCGTCCAGCGCCTCCCTCCTTTCTCTCTGCTGTTAGGTTCTTAGGTCTCGCTCCCTGCCACTCTGGAATCCCCGTCTGGGTTTGAGTCCTTGGGCAGCTGCTCTATGCCGCAGCTCATGCAGCTGCAGAAGGGAACCGAGAGGGGACTCCTTCTGGGGTGGTTACGTGGCATGGTGCCTGCGAAGCCACCACCGTGCCCGGCGCATCCTAGTGCCCAGTTTAAGCTGCGTAGCTATGCCATGACACGGAGCAGCCCCCGATAGTGGCCCTCCGGGCTTTGTCTAAGTAACACTTACTTCTACCCCTGCCTCCCCCACAGGATCTGAAAGCAGGCGGCTCATGTTCGTGGCCGCCTAGTATTTTGCTGAATTCACGTGCCGTCATGTATTTACACGGCGACCTACAGCAGGAACGCTTTTACGTTTTGCCCGTCATCAGTACCGTTGAGATAAACAGCTTCCATACGTTCATCTTTGCACATGGTTTGCATGTGAGGTCTCAGCAGTAGTGATTTTTAAACTGTTCTATATCCCCAGCACAGTCGGAAGAAACAGCCTAAAACAACACAGTAGCACAAAATTTCTTTAAATCCTCCTGTTTTGTGGTTTAAAAAAAAAATCACAGATTGAATTATGCAACTGCTTTCCCTGCTCCCCGGAGACAAATAACACTTAAAGTCAATGCGTCAGAAAGATGCTGTGTTTATCCTGTGTGCTCTGGGGAGTCGGGGCCTCTGAATGCCCCTTGTGTTTCAGGTTGTTTAACCAAGCTGTTTAAAAAACAATACGCTGCGCTATGGATGCGAGTTAGCCCACTGAGAGCGTCACCCGGAGACTCACTTGAATCAACCGCGTGACAGTCTGTGCTAAGAATGGCTTCGTATTGAGCAGAACTGAGGCTGCTCTGGGAACCATGGGGTTGTCTGCCTGGCCCAGCTCCTTCATTGGGCCAGGTCACGGAAGACGTGGCTGGCCTTCTTCTGAACCAGTGTCAGGCCACGCCTCTGGCCAGCAAGAAAGGGCGCCCGAAACACCGTCCTCTCGTCGGGCCCATGGAGAAGCTGTGTTTCATATACTTTTGGGAGGGCAGGCAACATATCAAACGATCTCAGCCTTTTAAATACCTTTCCTGTATTATCTTTTTTAAATTATTCTATTTTAAAGGTCTTCTTTTCTATTTCTTTCTCTAGTAGCAAAATAGCAGGCAGAGGCGGCGTGGGTTTCCTGGGAGATGGTACAAAGAGTAAAGCTGATACCCGTGCGGGATCCAGGGGTGCAAACCGCTTTCCATCCCTCTTTCCGCATCTCCCGGCAGCCCTGGGAAGCCACTGCTCACCTTGGAAGCGCACGGCCAATGTCAGAAGGAACTGGGGTGGGCAAGAGTGGTCTGTGTTGGGGGGGCCTCTCGTTAGTAGATGGTAAGGATGACAGGGATGAGACTTGTCACCAAATGACCCAGCTGCTCCAGAAGCCCAGCCACTGGCGAGAAATGAGCAGACGAGGATACTCCAGTCCCTTACTTTTGCCTATTTGTTGGGTCAAATCAGAGGAACATGATGAGTCTCTAGTTTGCTGGTCCCTGAAAGACTCTGTTGGAATTTTGCTGGAGCCAAACATCTCGCTCCGAGAGCAGGAAAGCTTTTGGGGGGCCCTGCCGCCAGCCCAGCTTCCCCCATCACCTCCTATTGCCTTTATTTCCCGTCACCTCCTGGTTCCGTAAACGTCTCAGTCTCTCCCTCTCCTCCAGCTCAAAATGCCACTTGAAAGGGGCGCTAGGAAGTTCTCTGGGTAAAAGATGCTGCAGCAGTTTAAATTGTAATGAGACTGTCCCTCTGCCTCTTTACCCACAGAAAACCTGGAATATAACGTGGAGCCTCAAGAAATCTCGCACCCCGATGTGGGACGCTATTTCTCAGAGTTTACCGGCACTCACTACATCCCAAACGCGGAGCTAGAGATCCGGTATCCAGAGGATCTGGAGTTTGTCTATGAAACGGTGCAGAATATTTACAGTGCAAAGAAAGAGAACATAGACGAGTAACGTCTAGTAGAGGACATTGTACCTTTGCTGCTGCTGCTACCTTCCAAGAGAACGGGATTCCGGAAGAAGGTGTCTCCACGGATCCTTCTGGTTCACGCCACCAGGAAAGCCACTTAACCAGTAGCGCTGGTTGGTTGCCTCCTCCTAAGTCTAGATAACGTGTGCTCTCCTACAGCTGCAAAGACAATGTCGCTCTCCGCCTACACTAGTGAATTCATTTGAAAGGCACTGTGTCAGTGGCATGGCTTGTACGCTTGTCCTGTGGTGACAGTTTGTGGCATTCTGTCTTCATGAGGTCTCACAGTCGACACTCTTACGAGCATTCTTTTTATTCACTTTCCATTCTTACTGTCTGTCTACCTTTGTCTCCGAACATTTCATTTGCTGGGCAGATGGGCTTATACGTTTACAATGTTTCTTTCCGCGTTCTCTGTGGAACGCGTGCAGTCCTAAGTCAGGAACGCTGTCTCTTTACCCGAATGTAGTTGCCCGTTCAGAGGTAAAGTTGTGCGCTATCTTGGCAGCGTCTTGGAGACAGAGACGTTAACGAGCCAATGGTAATTAGAATCATTTGAATTTATTTTTCCTAATACATGAAACACAGATTTCAAGCGTTTTATCTTTTTTTAAATTTAAATTGGGAGAATAACACAGCTTCCCCCTTCCATATTCCTCTCTCGGATTTACGCACATCTCTGCAAATCATGAGTTTTCTATTTTATTACATAAAATTCTTTGAGAAAATGCATAGTAATGGCCTTTGTGAACGGATTTTTCCACAAGGGAATCTACTATTCCTCCCTTTAAAATGACTACTTCTTTTTATTTTAAAAATCCGCTTCAGTTCATGAGTAGGTCCTAAATCAGTGATAAGTTCTTTTTTGTAGTGAGCTGTACCGTACAAATCTGATATTAAAACGATTGCTCTTAGAAATCATACTTGGTCTCCAAAGACCAAAAATGGGGTTTTGCTTTTTTTGTCAGAAAAAAAGAAGTAATGAACCTTAAAAAAAATTTTTTTAAAGGGAAAAAGTGGTTTCATGCCCTTTTCCATTCCTTAGAGTCACTTGAAGACCTTTTTGAATGTGGTGGGGTAGAAAGAAATAGTGTCTTTACTTTAAGAACGTTGGAGTTACGGGAAGGGACATGTGCGTGTGATCTTTCTCGAGCCACCAGTGCCCTGAAAGCATCAGGACAGACGTGTTCTGAAGTCTCACGGGAGAGCCTGACTTTGTTCAGAGACCACCGGCTCCTTTTCCGCGTGCTTAGTGACCCAGCGGGAAGGCGCCAAGGCTCCATGCAGCTCTGGGACCCCTGCCACTCTCGGCCTACCGGTTCTCAAGCGAGCTAACCTTGTAATTAACCAATAGAAGCTAACTTCCGGAGTTAGGACCTAGTTACTTTGCTATCAGCGTTTAAAATAATGCAGTTGCTCTAGTGAACGAGACATCAGGGGCTGCAATCCGGTCAGCCCGGCCGCCGTCCGCTCATTTGCATGCAGTATCCTCACTCCATGTTGAATGGCTGCTTCTCGTTTACCTTTGGGAACCCTGGGATGACCGCGGTGGGGAAGCCACGTGAGACCCTTGGTAGCAAGTGAAGGCTGTCAAGCAGTTCTTAGAGATGGGGACGTGGCCAGCCAGCTCCTTCCAGCCTAAATTAGCTATTGTCTAGTACCCATGTTCCCCATCAGTCAGATGATTTGAACTTGCATTTGAAAATGTGACCACTCCCAACACCCAGCCTGCCTGAAGTTGGGGGGATTTTACACTACTCTCATTTAAAGGTGAAAATTAGATAATAAGCAATTCATATTAACGAGATGCATTAATAAGAGACTGTGGAGCATGCTGAGAGTTATAATTGTTGGTTTTCTGGTTTGGTTTCTTTTTTATTAGAATAACATCAAAGCCAAGAAAGATGGTTTTACCTTTACTGACCCAACTGTACATATGTATCTAGACTGTTTTTAAATGTGTTTCTTCATGAATGCTTCATTCAGCTCCAGGAAGCCTGCATCACCTGTGTAAGTTGGTATTTGGGCACTTTATATTTTTCTAAAAACGTGTTTTGGATCCTGTACTCTAATAAAATCATAAGTTTCTTTTTAAAATTTTTCCAAAAGTTTTCTCCATTTTAAAAAGCCCTGTTATAAAAGTAGAACTTTCACAATGTTAAAATATTAAATATTTGGATATAGTAACTTCTTTTCTCTTCAAACGAATATGCCAAGATTTTTTTGTACAATGATTAATAAATGGAACTTATCCAGAGAAACCACACACACGGCCTGCCCCATTTCGTTTCAGAACAGAAAGCCCAACCATGACAAAGGTAGAATCTCTCCCCTCTCTTCTGATCTAAACAGGAAAGATTTGCTCTACTGAATTTTTCTTAACACTGGTGAGTGGAACAGGGTACCTTTATACTGTTTTTTCCTTGCCAGATGTTAATTTTTATAAGCTCACTGGGAATGTTTGAGAGTATCTGGTTGTCATGCAAAGAGTGCACCTTTTTAATTATGTGAAGATACATGTTGTAAAAGGAAAACTGCAAATCCTTTTGAGGGAAAACCAGGTTCTTGGTGTTTTTTGTTACAGTTGATTTGAATGGTTGCATACACACAGTGTGTCTAAAATGTCGTTCAGAGCACCGGTTGTGTGCAGTGTTATAATACACTGTATGGGGGGCCGGCAGGTTGGCGGGGAGGTCGTGGGCTAAACTGAGTCAGTTTCCTGTATGGTAGTGTTTCTCCAAACCTTTAATACACTCATGTGCATTGTGACTTTCTAAGAGGACAGCACAGTATGCCACGTCTCCCTAGTTCATTTGACCCCTAGAACTTAAGTCCCCCAAAATGCTCACACCCGCCCCGCCGCGGGGGCCCAGTGTTTGCAAACTTCAAGAAACTATCTCAGTGAGACATCCATCACTGATGTCCAAGGCTAGTCTACCTTATAATCAGACCGGTTTTGCCAAGCATGGTGTTTGTCAACATTATCCACCTAACCAGATTTCGAAAGGCCGGCTTTATGTCCTCTCTGCCCGAGACTCATAATAGATCTTTGTTATAAGCGCATTTACACAGCAAAGTCGTTTTATTGAGAAAACCAGCGCTAAGTACTGTTACCAGCTCCGTTTTACATTTTATACTACATAAGGTCTTATTCTCACTTTAAAACGTTTCAGTCTTTCTCAGCGTATTACACGGAGCCAGGCTGCCACTTGCAGGCCTTCCGCCCCATCGGGTCCCTTTGCCGTCAAGGGGAAATGCTGCTTTTCCTTGGTCCATACCCAGCACGTGAACTTGGACTAGCAGCAACTTTTTAATTTAAAAATATCTGTGGCTGTGATAATCAAGATGTAGCTCTCCAGGTTTTTTGTTTATTTTGTCTTTGTTTTTTGGAGAGAAGGAGAGAACTTTCAGCCGGACAAAACGCAGAATGTGACTATGGACAGTTTATTTTTGGAGACTGGGTAGCTGTATCGTCTGCATTACTGGGTCCTGCCTGCTAACCTTGAGCCCGGTGCTGGCCTGAACTCTGTAATCCTCCCAGCAACCCTAAAGGCAGGGCCAGATAGTAAATATTTTGGGCTTCGCAGGCCACATACTGTCTCTGTTGCCTGTTCTTTGTTTTTAAAAGTGTAAGCATCATTCTTAGCCTCAAGGGCTGTACAAAAAGAGGCTGGATTAGGCCCGCGGGCCATAGTTCGCTGACCCCTGCTAGGGCCAGTACATTAGCATCTGCCGTATAGGTGGGGAAACCTGGATCTCACTGCTGTGGGGAGCGGGGGAACAGGATGTGAAACCCACGTGGTCCCTGAGCCTCCGGAGCCACTGAGCACCAGTTCTCCACACCCACACTCTGGGCAGTGTAAGCAACTACCTCAGTGGCTCAGCATTGTCTGGCAGCAACTTTAACCTTGAACGCTGCCGCTCTGAAAATTCACAATCTTGAGGGAAAAGGACATTCATTCCTTCAGTGACTAAAATTATGTGCAATTACAGAATAAATGTATTACGGCCATGTAGCAACGATTGTATCAGTTATGCTAGTTCCATAATAAATAGACCCAGAAATCTATGGCTCAAACACGATAGAACTTTTGTGCTCACGTGACAGTGGGCAGGGGCATGGGTTGCAGGGCCGGCTCTCGCGGGCATTCAGAGACCCAGGACTACAGAGGTTCCGAACACCCTGGGGCCACGTCCCTTCCTCCAACCTGAACGGGGAGGGAGCCGTCCAGGAGGTGTGCGTGCGCTGGGTGTGGCGGTGGCACGCGCTGTGTCCGCTCCCACTCCGCACGGAGGCGGGAAAGGCGTCTGGTTACGTTCCAGTGAAGGAGAGGGAAGGCCGTGTGGTCGCCAAGACGTCCACTGCCACAGGCCACTCCGGTGTGCTCGTCCCACGGCAGGAGACAGCCCACGGTAAGTCGGGCTGTTCTTGGTAACAAACACCGCCAGTCTCTGGCTGGTGCCGAGCCTCAGTGGCACGCAGCAGGCAGCGGGGGTACCCCGTACCGGTCTCGCTGCCTTCGTAAATGCACGGTCTCCACGGCAGACGGCTGCGGAAGGGCAGGCGAGATCTCGCCGGGCGGGTCACATTTGCTGGCCCCGCCACGGTATCCAGAACTCAGTGCTGGCCCATGCCGGAACTCCAGGGGAGGCTGGCGAATGTGGGCGCAGGAGGAAAACAAAAGGTTTGGTGTGTGCTCCCCCCAATCCCCACGTCCTACTCAGCTCAGTTCTCTGTGGGCTGTGCAGGTTCTCGCCATCAGCCCAACATGGTTCCCGGGGGCCCACGGCCCATGAACTGAAAGAGGTTACCTGACCCCCACCCCTGTTCCCGTTCAGTGGTGAAGCAGGGACAGAACAGCTGCAGTAAACACTGCCGTTTGGAAAAAGTGATACACGCAGAAGTCACAGTCGGGATGAGATCCTGCGTGGGGGGCCTTGGGAAGCCCCCTGTCCTGGGTGTGGGGACATTTCTTGAGTAAACCCTGACTGTGCTCTCTGGGCGGAGCTCCCTCGTTCACTGATCACGGCCCATCCTGCCCCTCGGCTGGAGGTTCTTTCTCAGCCTGACCCTCCCTGGTCCCGTCAGAAGCGGGTGTCGGGGAGCGTCCTCCCTGGGAGCTGCACCTCTCACAGTCCACTGCCCGCCGGGGCAAGCTTGGGGCCTGTCCAAGACATTTATTTGCTTGTTTTTACAAAGTTGTGATTCCTCTGGCCATGATTCCCTCCAACACTTGACCTATTTGTGCCAGTAATCGTGCCCAACATTCTTTTCCAGAACTTTCCAATCTGCTTTATTGCCTCATGCCTCTCTCCCCTGGCCCCTGGTGCAATGGTGGCTGTCAGCATCCGATATTAGCCAAAGGTGAGTCTCGTTTAACTGAAAAATGTTTAATGGGGCTTTGGTGCTTGGGGATTGTCACTCGTCTCCTGCTGCCGGTGTGCAGAGCAGCTGCCTTTGCAACGTAGGAAGCCCAGGACATCCGACGCTTCCAGTCTAGTTCTCAAACCTACAAATTTCTGCTTTGCTCCATTTTTCTTCTCTTCCCTTGCAATAAGCGTCAGAGAGCAACCAATACACGCTGTATTCTTTCTCTTTTTGGCTGCTTTCCCTAAGCTAGCTACAGGGCCAGCGGTCCCACCTTGCAAATTGTAAGCAACAATTTTACCAAGTTTCACCTGCGAGCACAGCGCTCCAACCTTCCCGCCTGCTCCAGGTGTTTACTCGCCACCTAAGCCAACAGAACAGGGTTTAGGTTTTTGGCACAGCGGTTCTCCTCTCAATGCTTTTGTTTTGGTTTGGTTTGAAGTTTTAAAGTTGGCTGTTGTTTCCATAGGAAGTTCTGCTTCCTAGTTGGCTGTGCAGAAAAACCAAGGACAATGATGTCCAGTCTCTCTGGGAGTGGGAAGAGCTGCAAGTTGATTAATGAACCTCAGAAAGAAAGTTTGGGGGGATTGAGCCGGACCGTCTGGGTTAGAACATCCTTACGTGGTGGAATCTCCACCTCCTCTCTTAAAATGACAATTCTTAATGGAAACCTTCATAGTCCAGTCATTGATTTGGGGAGAAATTAGAGAACTCTGGGAGTAAAAGTTATGCTTTTCCTGTCTCCAAACATTTAATCTCAAGGTCTTAGAATTATCGAATAATCTACTAGTTTTTATAGGATGCTCTTCCTGGTCGTGCCCGTTACTGTGCGGGGCACACGGCGTCCGTGTCTGCCTTTTGTCCAACGTTGCCCCCCTCCGGGAGCCTTTCTTGACTTTAATCACTCCCCCTGAAATTGTATTGCCTTTTTTTATCGTGATGAAATCCGTCTGATGTAAAATCAACCAATTTAAAGTATATAAATCAGTGGCGTTTAGTCCACGCAGTGTTGTGCACCGACCACCTCTAGTTCCAAAACATTGTCGTCACCCTAAAATAAACCCCCATGCCCATTAGCAGTCACTCCCTCCCCCCACCTCCCGGCAGCCCCCAGTCTGCTCTGTCTCTGAATTTGCCTATTCTGCACGTTTCGTATAAATGGAGTCAGACAATGTGTGACGGTTTCTTTCACTCAGCTTGATGTTTTCTGGGCTCATCCTCTTCGTAGCAGCTGTCAGCACTTCACTCCTCTTTATGGCCAGCTAATATTCCATTCGTGGGTGTCCCACGTTCTGTTTCTCCACGCAGCTGTTGATGGGCATTCGGGTTGTTTCCACCTTTCTGCTGTTGTGCATAGTGCGGCTATGACCCCCCTGTGAAAGTTAATGCCACAGATAAACTATACATCTGCTTATGTATGAACATGTGTGTCTGTGCTTTATACGTGAAAAGCGGGAATATGCATAGTATTGTTTTGCTCCCCCCAGAACAAAGGTTTGCCCCTTGGGGGTGATGCTGCCCCAGTGGACGTGCAGGCTGCACCTGGGTGGGGATTGGGAACAGCTGCTCTCTGCTCCTTCTCGCTGACCACAGGTGTCTTGTGTTTGAGTGTCTTTTAATATACCCGCCTGCCAGGAGCCGTAGTGAATACAGGAGAAGTACATGTCTGTCCCTGATATAAGGGCTAAAATGCATATTCTAAAGACTTTTTTTTTGATATGCACTACATAATCTTCTTTGTTTAGTACACGGACTTGACCCACCCGAGATCTGCAATCTGTTCTGTTAAAAAAAGAAAAAAAAAGCAACTCTGGTTAGGCTGGCCATAGGGGCTCACGCCTGTAATCCCAGCGCTTTAGGAGACCGAGGTGGGAGGATCACTTGAGCCTGGGAGTTGGAGACCAGGCTGGGCAACATAGCAAGATCCCATCTCTACAAAAAAAAAGTTTTTAATTAGCTGGGCATGGTGGCGCGCACCTGCAGTTGCAGCTACTGAGGAAGCTGAGGCGGGAGGATCACTTGAGCCCAGGAGTTCGAGTCTGCAATGAGCTATGATTGCACCATTGCACTCCAGCCTGGGCAAACAGAGTGAGACCCTGTGTCTTTAAAAAAAATAAAAAACACCCTGGTTAGGTTGAGAGTGATGTGCCTCTTATAAAAGTGGGATAAAAGAAAGTGCAGTCAAACCACTCTGGGTAATCGCTACCTTTGTAAGAAACCATTCCCTAAACAGTTCCCACGAGCTTAGAGAATTTAAAAGCCGACGGGCCCCTCGAGGATCAACGGCTAGACCTTTCGTTCCTGATGTGGTACAAGTAGGAGCGATGAGGCCCATAGAGGTCACGTGACTTGATTTGACCAAGTGTCTCGGGGCCTGCCCCTTTGGACTCGGCCACGGCAGTGTTTCTGCTGCTTCCAGATTGCTTCCTCCGCAGGGTTTTCCTGCAAATCATGCCTAAGAAAATTAATAACGGTGCCAAAAGTGCATCTTAAATCAGCGGTCCCCAACCTTTTTGGCACCAGGGACCGGTTTATCATGGACGGCGCGGGGGCGGGTGGGGAGCTGGGCTGGAGGGTTTGGGGGCAGGGCTCAGGTGGTGAAGCCAGTGATGGGATGGGGAGCAGCTGTGACTACACATGAAGCTTCACTCACTCGCCCGCTTCTCACTCCTCCTGTGCAGCCAGGTCTGTAAGTTTCATGGAAGACAATTTTCCGCGGATCAGGGGTGGGGGCAGAGCTCAGGTGGTGTGTGCGGCCCGGTTCCTAATAGGCCAGAGTCCGGTACTGGGCTATGACCCGGGGGTGGGGGACCGCAGTCTTAAATGCGATGAAATTGGATGTTTAGGATCAACCGGTTTCATTGTAGAATCTTATGCCACTTCAGTTTTCTGAGTAATACCCTGGTCAAAGCTCAAATCAATAGGGTAGAAGGTGTCAAAGGGAAAGACATTTAAAAATCAGTCAACATAGGCCGGGCGC
>NW_012154051.1:144156-150953 GCF_000956105.1 Propithecus coquereli
GGCTTCTGAAACGTTCTTTTACTACAGGCATAAATCCAGTAGGAACTATGTTTTTCTGAAGCATCTGCTTTAACAGGGAGGTGCATCAGTGGTCGCCTGTAATCCCAGCACTTGGGGACGCTGAGGTGGGAGGATCCCTCGAGCCCAGGAATTCGAGGTTACAGTGAGCTATGATCGCGGCATTGCACTCCAACCTGGGTGACAGAGCGAGCCCATCTTTAAAAAAAAAAAAAAAGAAGCCCTGTGTCACTGTCCTCCCTGGGCTCACGAAGCTGGGCAGGTAGCAGAGTTCACTTACAAAGGCCAACACACAATCTGGTGTTTTCCTTATTTTTTTAATTAGTTACAGCTAAGACCTTAATCCAATCTAGCACGTTGGCTAAGAGAAATGATTTGGGCTGAGGTGTAAAAATGACCCGTCTGGGGTTGTTCCGGGGCCGTGACGTATGTCTGTGTGGGACGGGATGGTCCCAGCGATTCCGTCTGCAGAGGACGTAACCGTCTCTCTTCTGAGCCTGCCCCATGGTGCCAGTGAGCCCGGGATGCACGAGGGCATCGAGATTGCCGTGCTCTCGAAGCCAGGCCTCCCTGTCCTTTAAGCTCTGCCCTTCTCGGGCCGCTCGGGCTGCGTAGCCACCGGTACGGGCGCCGCAGCCATTTCTTTCCGATAAGTGGCAAGCCGGCCAGTGACATCTTCCGCATCCCCTGCTTGATGCTGTTGAACACATCTCCCCTCCCGCTCCCACACCCGCCAGGCTTTTGTTTTGCTGAGCACCAGATAACAACAATGTTCGTGTGTGAGATGTCACGCTCCTCAAAGAGCTTCCAGGCTTTACAGACCGGAGAGCACCCGTCCCGAGCGGCCCAGCCCAGTCTCGGAAGCACAGGACACACGGTGTTCCGGGGCTCAGCCCGGTCCCGCGGCCTCAGCTGATACTGCGCCTGAGACCTTCAGCTTTGTGCCTTCGCACGTGACCCCAGTCGCATCCGTCGTCCCTTCGCTTGGCCCGGCTCGACCCGCGTGGGGCCGCGGTTCTCAGCAGTGGCCTGTCAGCTCGTAACGTGGAGAAGCACCGTCTACACGCTCAGGACCAAGTGTGACTCTCCTCTCAAGCTGAATTAATCTAGTTCAGATGTGGGTGATTGAGAATGGGGGGCGGGGGCGGGCACAGGTGGAATGGAGTCGCCGTGTAGACCGCGGAGCTCTGGGCAGCTGGTTGTGGGGAGCAAGGGCCTCCCCCATCCCTGCCCGGCATGTAGTCGGCCTCTTCCATCCCACGTGCCTTCTGCCTAGGGGAGAAGGAATGTCCATTATGAGCTCCTGAGGTCACCCTTCACCCCCTGCTCCAGTCTGGGTCCAGAGCGGCTGACGCGTAAGAGGCAAACACTTCTAGAATGCTAGATGAAGTCACTTTACCTTCCTGTGACGGGACACTGCCAAAAAGCACACACGGTCCACACTGTGTCAAAGCTTGTACTGTTCAGAGCACTTACTCTGTGCCAGCCACGGGTGTGCTTGGAATTCTAGTTTTACGCGTGAGGATGCTAAGGCCCAGAGACGTTGAGTGACTTGCTCAAGACGGCACAGCTACTGAGTAGCAGGGTCCAGATCCCAGCCCAGCTCACCCGACTCCAAACCTGAGCTGTTCTTTCCAGCCCTCCTGGTCGAGTTTGTTTTAACTCTTTGTCCCCCTGGAAGCAACTAGAATAAGGCAGTCCTCCCCCATAAAGATGTCTGGTTTTCAGTGATCCTGCTAGTGACAGAGCCGCAGCAGGTACAGTTCGGTTGAGTTAGTGAAGGGCAGGCCCAGGACACGCTTTGTGACCTTATTCCGAAGCCTGGTTTACTTGTGCGCACGTCGTCATGTCGCCTTTCCAGGGATTGGAAGCCACCAGCCGAACGTGTTCAGAGGGGCCTGGTGCGGTGGCTTGTGCCTGTAATCCCAGCACTTGGGGAGGTTGAGGTGGGAGGATCGCTTGAGGCCAGGAGTTCAAGACCGGCCTGAGCAACATAGCAAGACCCCATCTATAAAAAAAAAAAAAGAGAAAGAAAAGAAAAATTAGCCAGGCACGGTGGCACATGGTGGCACATGCCTGTAGTCCCAGCTACTCAGGAGGCTGAGGCAGGGGGATCCCTTGAGCCCAGGAGTTTGAGGTTGCTGTGAGCTAGGCTGATGCTACTGCACTCCAGCCTGGGAAACAGAGCAAGACCCTGTCTCAAAAAAAAATGTTCAGAGGACCACCTGCTGCCGTCTTGGTGACTCAGTCATCATACATATGTACATGCTATTAATATCGACCAGCAGCCAGCATTTCTTCCGCGTGTTAGGTCTTCCACTGTCCTTTTCTCTTAATTAGTCACTGAAATCGTCCACGCACCATTTACTGTTTGTTAATCACTTTAGTTTGGTTCCACCCCCTGCTTGGAGCTGGGGGTGGACACCTTGCCACTGAACAGAAGGGCTGGTTCCGGGTCTGTGCTGTGTGGGTTTGTGATGTGTGGGACAGCAGTCGGGAAGTGAGCTGTGTAGGAGGGGGCAGAAGTCCCCCAGCAGCATTGTGTACATGGTAATAGTGACAAACAGATGGTTCCAGGGTGAGGGAGGGCAAGAGGATACCGGCAAACGTCTCATAGTTTCATTTGGTAGTGGTAGACTGCGAATTGTCACTGTCTAGGCAAGGTACGTTCTGCATGAGCCACCCCCGTCCCGGCTGCACAGCAACCCAAAGAAAACAGCATCTGTAACCTTAAAAGCTCATTAAGCTTCTGGCACTCTGTGACCTGCCAAGAGAAGACTCTCCTGCGCAGGGAACACCAAGAGAGCCAGGAAGGAGCCAGCGGCCACAGGGGGTGGCCCAGGTATCCTGCCAACTGGTCGCACGCCCCAGGCTCTGCTGTCCCCGCCAAGGAACCCGTGTTCCTATCTGAGAAAGACAGAGGGAAGCGGTAATTTTCCATTTTCCTTCCCTGGGTGACTCAGAAGAAAGCAAAATATGTTCCCAGCTTGTTTTACTACTTCTGTCGTTGGTGGGCTGCACAGATCAAAGGCTGGGAGAGACGTGTCTACACCACCATGCGTCCCCCACAACATCCTGATTCCCCCCCAACGTCCTGATCAGGAGTGCTTTTCAAAATCCACTTCTGGCAGGCGCAGTGGCTCACACCTGTAATCCCAGCACTTTGGGAGGCTGGGGCAGGAGGAGTGCTTAAAGCCAGGAGTTCGAGACCAGCCTGGCCAATATAGCAAGACCCCATGTCTAAAAAAATTTTTTTTTAATTAGCCAGGCGTAGTAGTGCACACCTGTAGTCCCAGCTACTCAGGAGGCAGGAGAAGTGTTTGAGCCCAGGAGTTTGAGGCTGCAGTGAGCTATGTTGGGGATATTATTTGTAGACCAAACCTGGATATCATCGGCTCCAGTGAGTGACTCAGAGAAAGAGGAGACAGTTCCTTTCCTCCTGTTCTCCCCAACCCCTGCCCCACGGACCAGGAGTAGCTGTTTTCCACTTATGCCTAGAACCATCCGGGTGTTGTGAGCAACTCGCCGTTTCTTCGCTGGTGGCTGTTTCAGACGCATGGAGCAGGTTGACTCACTGAGTAGATCCGCGGGGTATTAGGGAGGAAATCGGTTATTTGGCCTCACACCCCATGTTTGGCAGGTGCCCTCCGGAGAGGTCTGCTGAGTTCCAGAATGCCGGTCCAGAAATGAATGAATGAATGAACGAATGGATGGCGCCCGAGCCCAGGTGCCGAGCCGTGGGCCTCACCCCTTCTCTCCTCGTGGTTCTTCGGTCGCCTCGTCCTGCTGAAGGGCCCACCCTGGTGCCCTGTGCGTCCCCACCGTCCCCACCCTGGCCCAGGCCACCATCGTCTCTTGCCTTGGCAAGTTCACCTGCCTCCTACCTGGTCCTTCTAAAACATGTGTCTCCTGGAGTTCCTCCCTTGCTTGCCGACTTCCTGTTGCCCTCAGATGAATGAAGCCCCCACTTTTAAGCACAGTTTATCACATCGCCCTCCTGCCGTAGGCTCCCTGACTTCCTTGCACGCAGCTACCTCTGAGCCATTGCATAGGCTGTTCCCTCTGCCTGGAACACCCTTCCTCCATCATCAGCGCCCTGCACTTGGCACAGCTTCAACCTCACTTTCTCCCGGAAGCTGCCTGACTCGCCCTACAATCCCCCACAGCCTCCCCCTGGCCGCGTTAGACTCTGCCACACCCCCTTGTCACCCTGTGCTTAACCCCTCGCCACTCTGAGTTCTCACCTCCTGCCTGTGTGCCCCCAAACCCTCCGCGCTCCTCAGGAGCAGGCGCAGGGGCTGGATCACCATCGTGTGTGTATTTCCTGCACCTGTGAGTGCCTGGTATTTGCTAAACTGGATTGAGGGTGTTTTTATTACGTTATAAAAGAAGCTGGCATCACGTAGAAGAAACAGTTTCAGAAGGAAAAAGGAAATAGCCATTCCAAGAGGTGCCCCAAAACTATTCCAGACATATAGTCCCCAGTGATGGGGTTTGTCCATTTTTTTCTCTTTGTGTGCGCGTCATCTTCCTAGCCAGAGTGTTGTCAACTTGAGGGCAGATACCATGTTTTCTGTCTTTTAAACAGTACAGCTTATCACAGTAAGGCAAGGGCTGACAAACTATTTTTTATAAAGCACCAAATAGTAAATACTTTAGGCTTTGTAAGCCAGACGGTGTCTGTTGCAGTTTTACTCAATCCTGCCGTCGTAGCACAAAAGCAGCCACAGACAATACGTAAATGAACGGTCGTGGCTGGGTCCCAATAAAACTTTATTTACAAAAACAGGGTGCAGCCATTGCCTCCCTCTGCAATAATGAGACACTTGGTCCTGCGGACTGTTTCTAGTCCCACCTGCTTTTCCTGGGTTATCCCGGTGTGCGGAGCACAATGCCTGGTAGGTAGTAGGTACTCGGGAAATGCTAGGTGGTGGGTTAAAAGCACATCACGTGAAACCAGGTATCGAACAGGACCCTAGAGGCAGTTTGCACATTGGGTTGCCTGTTTAACAGCCATTTCTTCATCCTTCTTGTAAACAGAACCCAGACTTTTTTCTGCCCGCAATGTACCCAGCTTCAGGATATGAACTAACTGTGAGTGGTTGAAGCCAAGTATGGTTGGTTAGCCCAGTATGCCAGCAGTTGGCCTGGGAAAGGGTGTACAACTCAGCTTGGCATATGCCAAGTCTGCAGAAAGAATTTGGTAAAATTTTTGCTCTGTAATGAAAAAATAGAAACTTTCCTTGGTGCCTTCTCTCTTCCTGATAGGCTATGAGTCCTATCAAGAGAGGATGTGATGCCCGGTGCTGCTGCAGCCACATTGCAGCCATGAGTGGAAGGCCCAAGGGAGTATTGAAATGCCAGCCCAGGCCAGGCGTGGTGGCTCACACCTATAATCCCAGCACTTTGGGAGGCCAAGGCAGGAGGATCTCTTGAGGACAAGAGTTTGAGACCAGCCTGGGCAACACAGCAAGACCCTGTCTCTACAAAAAAATTAAAAATTAGCCAGACAGAATTGTGCACACCTGTAGTCCTGGCTACTTGGGAGGATCACTTGAGCCCAGGAGTCCAGGGCTGCAGTGAACCATGAAGCTGTGTTGGCACCACTGCACTCCATCCTGGGCGACAGATTGAGATACTGTGTCTCAAAAGAAAAGAAAAGAAATGCCAGCCCAGAGCTCTGACTTTGCTGTTTCTGTTCCAACCCTAGAAACGCCCATCTAAACGTCTTGACAAGAGGGAATAATATACCTCTGTGATGTTTACACCATGTTTTCTTCACTTGCAGTCTAACAGCTTCTAAATAACCTGCATAATGCTGTCTTACTTCATACGAAATAAGTGCTCGTTGGTACAAAGCGAAGGCAGCATTTCGTCCATCTGTGACTCCCCAGTCTTGAATCTTTCCCCGTTCAGTTTCCAGTCAGATCTGTAGATGCTTGAAAGAGAGATTTTGCGGTGAAAACGTAGAGACCAGGACCAGGGTCCAGAGGGGCCCCGGCTGGAGCCGGCCGACTGCCTCAGGCAAGCCCGGCTGCCCGAGTTTCCGGTCCAAGGACAGGCGTGAGCAGCGGGCGAGACGGCAGAACAGCCGCACGCGAGAACAGTCGGGGAAGAGCGCTCGGTGCCCGTCTTCTGAGTGAATTAGAGCAGGCATGGGGTCCTCACCAGGGTGACGCAGCCACACCCCAACAACAGGAGTCCCCAGGGTGACAGCCCGACTTTGAAAAGTGGCCAGGCTGTCTCCAAAGACAGCGAGCTGGTCGTTCTCTGCGACAGGCCCCTGGCTCGTCACTGAGCAGGCACCACCTCCTGACCCCTCGCAGCGGCCCGGCTGGCAGAGGGGGCTCAGGGCTCCTAGCGGGGCAGCCCCTGCGCCCTGTGGAAGCCTGCGCTGCCCTTTGGCTCACTGGGCGTTCAGCAGCTAGTGGAGCCCGCGTCTCTACAAGCCACAACTGGGGAGCAGCAGCAAACGAGACGACCTCACCGTCTTCTGCCTTCCAGCATCTTCTCCCACCTTCACGGAGGAGGCAAACCCTGAGGACCAGGTGCGTTTAGTGAGGACCCTTAGTGATAAGGAAGCGTTGTCCCTCCTTGCAAGCAACGCTGGATCATTCATAGTAGGTGGGGGAGGGACAGTTAGAGTCATTGACATCAATGTTTTTTTGAGCACCTACTATGTGCATAGCGCCACGCTGGGTGCACGGAACGTAAGAAAGGCACCCAGGCTGCAGAGCCAGTTGGGCATATGACCGTAATATAATCATTTCTGCGTATCT
>NW_012154051.1:151883-179125 GCF_000956105.1 Propithecus coquereli
ATTCCCTTAAATAGTTTAAGTGCATTAATGAATTTAATATATTTGATTTCTTCTTAAGCAATTTTCAGAACCTTCCCAAGTACTTCATTATGAATTCTTATACATCTAACAAACTGAACTTTCAAATGTGAAAATCTTAAGTTCTCTCAAACAGCAGCATTCTGTTTACAAACTTAGCAAAATTCTCTGATAACTTTCAAGTCAAAATCCGGCCGATACAACAATGTAAATGTACTTAACACTACTGAACTGCACACTTAAAAATGGTTAAGATGGTAAATTTTGTGTTTTATTTACCACGATTTTTAAGAACCTGGCCATGATTGATAATTCGTTTAAAATTAGAACTTCGAGGCCTTTCTGTTAGGTGCCAAATTCTCTTAAAAGTTGCAAACCGTTGAAATATAAAATATGCAAGTATACATAATTACTTTCTAATGTAGTACAGGACCAAAACAAAAAAGGAAACAGTGGCTCAGCTTTTCTTTATTCCTTCTGTACTTAATGCTAAACCTTCTGGGGATTAAAGATCTTAACTGCAGAAAGCACTGTGCCATCCCCAAGCAAGCTGGCAGGGCCCAGCAAGGATAGAAAACTGCAAATAGCTATTTGGCCAGGAAGGAGGAATTGATTTTTCCAAGGACCTCAGCTAAACGGTAAGCACAGTCCCTGAGCTGATGGGAGACTCCAGGACCCCTTGGCCCCCTTGGCCCCCTGCCTGGGGTGGTGCTCTCACCGCCCAGGTTCCCTGGGTCCCATGACAAAAATCCTGATTCTTCCTTTTCCTCTTAGCCTCACCACCGAATGTGTCATCTGTCTTTCCTGCTCCCCTCTCCTGAATTCCCCCAACCTGCCGAAGTCATGCCCCGTGTAGGTAACGTTCAGTCGGCCCACCGACCCTGCAGCCCCCAGCTTCTTGCTACTCTTATTCTTGTAGCATTTCAGAGAACGAAGAGGTTGGTGTGAGTTGAGGTCAGTGGAAGAGTTTCCAGAAAAGAGAATTCAAAACCTGTCTTTGGGCCAGGCGAGGTGGGTCACACCTGTAATCCCAACAACTTGGGAGGCTGAGGCAGGAGGATCCCGTGAGCCCAGGAGTTGGAGGTTGCAGTGAGCTGAGCAGGCTGTGCCCCCCGCATACAGCATGCCACATTTATGCTCCCCCTCTTACATTGTCTGGTGGGGGTCTGGCAACAGGGTGTTGATGTCAGAAAGGGGGACCTCCTATTCCCGACTCCCTCCTGGAGCCGGCAGGTCATCTCTAGCCTCCCAGAGGCGCCGGTCCTCCTGTGAGTTCACATTGAGAGCTGTCCCATAGCAAACATGGAAAACGCCTGGATAAAGTCACCAGATGGTGCCCCTCCACGCACCACGCAGAGCGAGTGACCCTGTAGTGACTGGGTGGGTGGGTGCTGACAGAGAGGAGAGGTTTCAGATCCAGCCGTCACCACCCTCCGGGGACACCTGCTCAGGCGAGGACATTGGTAGAGCCCTCCCATCCATCAAGTGGGGCATTTACACACGTGAACAACCAGCGCGAGTCACCAGAGGATTTATGCCAAAGATGCAGTTGTGAGAGGTCTGCAGGGCCGCCTGGGGGGAGACACGGGCACCTCTAGCCTTGGTGCACCTTGGAGATCGGCCTGCTGCATCCAGGAGGCGGCCTTGTGGGGCCGGAGGAGAAGTGGGGGGGAGGGTGCCTTTGTAAAAGCCTGTGTCCTTTAATCCTCCTGCCATTCCGCAGAGGAGACTGTTGTTACAAACCCATTTTACAGATGAAGAAACTGAGGCTCAGAGACAGGCAGTGGAGTTGGACAGCTCCCCCAGCTGGGTCCGGAGGGGGAGCATTCTCCCGGAGGTCACAGGTTCAGAGAGGCAGGAAGCCCCTCTAGTCTTGACTGTATCTGGTTCCCCGGCCCCATGTCCTAGGGGGCGGCAGAGCTTTGTAATTGACCACAAGCATCCACATGGCACAGACTCCGCTTCAAATCCTGCTGCTGTCGCTAACTGGGTAGGTGGCTGGGACACGCCACTGAACCCCGGGGCGAGGTCTCTGTTTGCTGTGGGTACAGCGGAGACAGTGGTGCCTCCTAAGGACTCCAGCAGCAACAGCAGATAGTGGCAGCCAGCCAGACGGCCCGCCTGTGCTGTTCTAAGCACTTGGTGCGTTTCCATTCTTTTCTCCCGCACCGCAGCCCTGACTCTCATTGCCCTGGTTTCAGATGCAGCCATAGGGACAAAGAGAAGCAAAGTGACGTCCCCAAGGTCGGAAGCGGCAGAACCAGGATTCGAACCCAGGTCATGCAACTACTCCGGAACTGCTTGGTTAGTGCGGAGCTCAGCCCACAGCGCCAACCCCACCCGCAGTGGTCATCACTGAACTGGCCTTGTTCAAGGGCGGCCAGCAAGTTCAACGCCTGGAAGTGACCATTCCTGATATCATAATAATATTCACAGGGCTCCCTGGGGAGGGAGGCCATGCCCACCGCAGAAGCCCTTGGAACATCTTGCACAGAAGAAAGAAAGTACTCCTGCACTCCACGAGTTTCTAAGTTATTTATAAAGAGCCTGCTGAAGTTGAGAGACTTCTAACAGGCGGAGGTGTGTTCTTGAGACTAAGAACAGTGGCTGCGGTCTGCCGGGAGACACGTTCTGGTGGCATCAGAGCGGAGCAGCTGCGGTGTTAGCATGCCCCTTCTTCGAAGCCAGCAGCTGCCGGCGGAGGCTCGGCTGGTTCCTCCCGAGGGCTGCGCGGAGCCCAGGGTGTCGGGGCAGGTGGAGGGAAGGAGCCGGGTGCTCCCCAGGCTCTAGCCGGAGCCCCCTGGAGGTTTCTAATCTGCCACTCCTCCCCTTCCCCACCATGCCACCCTTTGCTGAAAGTTGGCCATGTGGCCCCACCAGTAGGTTGGGGACAAAGCGCAGAGGCCAGGCAGGACCAATCCCTGGCCAGCCCTTGGATTTAGACCCCTTTCCCGACAGCTGGGGCAGAGGCACCTCCATCTTGCCGACCCCACCCCCTGCCTGCCGCACCAGACTTCTGGAACTCTTGCAATCCAAGAGAGCGAGAACTGCAATCGGGAACCTGTGCAAAACCCCAACAGGTGACCATGAATTTTTTTTCTGGGGTTGAAATAAATTCTGGGCACAGAGTATGAAGAGTAAGTCGAACCAGGGTTAAATCCTGGAGCCCACCAGGAGCTGTGAGCTTTCAGTGGAGGTACTGGAGGGGCAGGGGGTCGAGGGAAGAAGGGAAGGGGAACAGTTTAGACGAGATACCTTAAATGCTGTTTCAAATCGGTACAGCCATTGCGCCATCAAATGCTCTACCACTGAGATATACCCCAGTACAGCCGTTATGGAAAACAGTGTGGAGTTTCTTCCGAAAATTAAAAATAGAACGACCATATGATCCAGCTATCCCACTACTGGGTTTACACCCAAAGGAAATGAAATCAGCATCTCAATGCGAGACCCGAGCGCCCATGCGTGTGGCAGCATCATTCACGATAGCCGAGATGTGGAAACAACCCACGTGTCCATCAATACACGAGCCGATAAAGGAAGCGTAACACGCACGCTGGAGGACGCTTCAGCCTTTGGAAAGAAGGCGATTCTGCCGTTTGCAACAACACGCGTAAAACCGAGGACGTTATGCTGAGTGAAACGAGGCAGACGTAGGCAGATACCACATCTCGTGGAATCTCAGAAAGTCGAACTCCTGGAAACAGCAGGATGGTGATTATTGGGGGTGGGGGACAGAGGGGACATATTGGTCAAAGGGTACAAATCTTTAGCTACACAGAAGTACCATCTAACGTACAGATGGTGACCAGTTAGTAATCATGAGTTGTGTGCTTGAAATTTGCTAAGAGAATAGATCTCAGGTGTTCCTGCCACACACACAAAATGGCAACTATGGAGGCGATGGATGTGTCAGCTTGATTGTGGTCATCGGTTCATGATATATACGTATGTTTAAATATCATGTACACTCTAAATATATTCAATTCGTTGATCATACCCCAATAAAGCTGCCAAAATAAATATCATATGAAGCCAATAAAAATACTGTTTCAGATTATGTGCCTCGTGCTGGCACAGTATGTTCCTGGACATTTGCACATCCGTGTTATACATATTTCCTGCACCAGGTTGTTCCACAATTTATGGTCACGGTAGGGGATTTTCAAGGGTGTTGTGGCTGCATATGATTTGACCTTGCACCCTGGTTCTACTAAACTCAGCCCCCTAAGCCTCAGTTTCCCTTTTTTTTTTGAGACAGAGTCTCACTTTGTTGCCCTGGCTAGAGTGCAGTGACATCATCCTAGCTCACAGCAACCTCAGACTCCTGGGCTCAAGCGATCCTTCTGCCTCAGCCTCCCGAGTAGCTGGGACTACAGGCATGCGCCACCATGCCCGGCTAATTTTTTCTATATATTTTTAGTTGTGTCCGATTAATTTCTTTCTATTTTTAGTAGAGATGAGGGTCTCGCCCTTGCTCAGGCTGGTTTCGAATTCCTGAGCTCAAACAATCCGCCCGCCTCAGCTTCCCAGAGAGCTAGGATTACAGGCGTGAGCCACCGCGCCCGGCCAGTTTCCCTCTTTTTATAGTGGGGTTTTGCCTTCTGACATCTGGTAGGAGCTTGAGAAGTCATCTGTTAAAAACGGTTCACACCCGAGGTTCAGAGAGCTCGTTCACTCACACGCATTGTCGTCAAGGAAGGACAGAGGGAGCTGCATCCTCATTTTTTTTTTTAAGCAAAGGAAACATGAAAGAGAAGTGACTTGCCCAAGGTCACACTGCATTAACCCCAAATCTGTAATGCTTCCTTTACCAGGGCGGTCCCCAAAGAGAGCAGCCCCAGACGGATTTGCGGAGGAATGGAAGCGTGTCTCTCCCATGAGGCCCCAAATGCATCCTAAGTGGAGCAAGATGGAGGTGAGCAAGGGACAGGTGGCCGTGGCGAGGCCATTGCACAGGTGCCACCTGTGAGCCACTCCTGGCTTGTGGCTGTGCCACTCTCGTCTCTGGGCTGTGGGGGTTAATGAGCCACGGCTTCAGCGCAAGGCGCCGCGTGCCTGATCGGAGCCCGGGGTCGCACACCAGAACTCTCCAAGAACAGCTGCAGCACGTGCCCACTCCTACACGCACGGTGCCAGGTGGCGTGGGCATCACACCGCGGAGCCGGCTGGGGTTGCGATTCTCCGCCCTGCGTGCACCTTTTAAAAGCACCACCCACCACCTGCGCCCCTGCCCCCAGAGATTGATTTCATCTGCCTGCGATTAGAGCTTCCCCAGGTGGGTCTCCTCTGCACCTACCAATGCCACCCTGCCCGCAGCCAACCTCATTCAGCTGGGGTCTGGGTGCGGCCTGAGCCCCAGGAATTTTCCACACTCCCCAGGTGGTTCTAATGTACGGCAAGTTCGAGAACTGCTGCTCCAGCTCTTTCTGCACCGGGGCTCTTCCCGTGACCCCGCAGACTGAGGGCTGCCTCCCACTTCCCAGGTCCTCCAAAAAGAGACTTTAGCCCCATGTTGCTGCTTCTAAATATCTATGTGTCTGGAGAAAATGCCGTTCTCCTTGACTTCTAAATGTCAAGCTAGTCCAAAGCAATGGGCCTTCTGTCTGCGTCCTCCCGAACAGGAAATGAACCCTCAGTGCGAGTGGGGTGAGGACATGCCCCGTTCCGCTATGCTTTGTGCACGGAGACAAAGGGACGGGGATCGTGGCTGTGATCCCAGGGCCATGTCCCTGTGTCCTCAGTTCTGCCCCAGCCTCTCTGAGGACCTACAGATCCCCCACTTCCTGCTGGCCTGCAAACACACCCACAGGGCCCCTCTGTGCTGAATTCACACCTACCCACACCCACCTTCCTCCACCCTCTCTTCACCCTGTGACATCTGGTGGCGGGGCTAGAGCTCCAAGTTTCGTAGATCTTCTAGCCTGTCTGTGTTCCCTCCCTCCCTCTGTGGGACTTAAACCTGCCCCAGGGACAGGCACCAAATTGTCCTCCCCATCTGCAACACACCACCTGAGCACAACTTCTGTCTGTGGAGGAGACTCCTGGGTGGTCACTGCCCCCACCCCGCCTAGCCACTGTACCTGGAGTAGCCGTATACCTGAGCTGACCGGACGACCAGAGTCACACTTGTCCACTACTGAGTACCTTCCGTGTGCCAGCACTGTGTCACACTTCACGTAAAATCTACATACTCATTTCACAGAAACCAAGGGGTAAAGACACTTGCCTAAGGCCAAAGACAGGACTTGAACCCAGATCTATTGGAATCCAGCCCCCACCCCCACCTCTAGAGGCTCTCAGATTTGCACGTACAGGAAAATCACTCCAGTGATTCTATCCTAGCACGTCCCAGGATCTTGCATTTTTATACCAGAGTGCAGGACATTCTGACCTAAATGGCCCAGAGCCTGCCCACACCCCACGGCCTGGTCTGCATCTCAGGAGCTGCTCTAGGTCTAGCCAGTCATGTCCTGGCTGGGTGACCACTCAGAGCTCCTGTTTCCTCCTCTGTGAAAATGAGAGGGTTGGACTATCCAGTTCCGAGGGGCTTGTTGGCCCTGCTTTGAGTTCCCCAAATTGGCTCCTACCCGATGTGGGGGGGCTCTCCTGTCCAGGTTTCCTCCCCCAGCAGGACCCATCCGGGATTTTCACTTGTGCACACAGAGACCCAGAAGCCCCCAAAGCATCTTTCTCCCCAACCCACTAAGCACGTGGAGTCTCCCTGGCAGGAGTGAGGTTTCTTCTATTTAAGGTGCTCACAAGAGCGGCTGGGAAGCCTCTGCCTCTTACTCACATCCCACGTCTTTCTTCCCTCGGGAAGGCAGAGCCGGCGCTGGTTCCCAGGCCTGCCTTCTGCAGCAGGGTTGGGAGGCAGCTGAGAGCAGGCAGCTGGGGAGAGCCGGCCCTGAGCGCCGCTGCGTCAGCATGGCCGGGCTCTGTGTCCTGGCAGGGCCGGGGGACCTCAGGCTCCCAGCCACACCTCCTTCCCCCACCGCCCCCTCTGCCTGCCCCAGCCGGCCCAAATGCTAGGTGCGGCCGCCTCCATTCCCAAGCAAGCCCCAAATTATCCACGGCACCAACTCCGAACCCCAACACGTATTTATCATCCCCGCCTCCCAGGCACTCGGCCCGTCTCGCTGGTACTTGCGGTCACCCCAGGAGTGAAGAGGGGGGAAATGGAGAGGGCTGAGCCTGCCCCCGCCCAGCCCCCCACTGCCGCCCTGGCTGGGAGGTGCTGGGGCGGGTGGGGGGAGGACCAGCCCTCGCTGCTCTACGTTGTTCACGGCCTGCGGCATCGCCCTGTGGTGCAGCTCTGGGCCCCAGAGGTGGCCCAGCTCCACATCCGGCCCCAGCCACTTAGTAGCACGCTGGAGGTGGGGCCTGCCTCGAGCCAGACAGCCAAGGGGACGGGCAGCAACACCTTTTCCTCGTGATCCGTGCCCATTTGTAGCCACAGAGATGACCCTTTGGGAAGGGGTCTCCCTCCCTGCGCCAGAGTGCAGAGTCCATTCTTGCAGGTGCCCGGGGACGGTGAGGCCACAAGAAGCCAGCATCTTAGTCCAAGGGGGCTCTTAACCCTCCCTGCGCAGTGCTGGACACCAGCCTGCCACGGGCTTCATGGAAGGATTCTGGGGGAGTCCCTGCAGGGGTCCCAGGTGAGCACACCCAGTCCCCCATTTGCTGCCCCAGATGTTTGGGGTGGTCCTCAGATGGCCTGCAGCAGAATCCATTAAAATGCAGATTCCTGGGCCTCTTTGACACAGGAATTCTGAGGCACAAAATCATTCGAGAACCACCAGGGATTCTGAGGCACAAAACCATTCGAGAACCACCAGGAATTCTGAGGCACAAAACCATTCGAGAACCACCAGGAATTCTGAGGCACAAAACCATTCGAGAACCACCAATGTGGCAGCCAAGAGCTTTGACTCTGGCATCGCTTGGCCAAGCCTCAGTTCCTCGTGCTCAGAACGGAGGTGTGAAGAAGCACATCTGATAGCGTTGTCTTAGGATCCAACGAGGATAACGTATTAATATAGAAGAAGAACTCGGTCGTTACTCAGAGCTAAATTGTGGCAAACCGATTCAGCAGACGGAGGAAGTGGATTTTCTTCCTTTTTTGCCAGTCAGGTGACCTTCGGTAGAGACAGGCGCCTGCAAGAAGGGCCGTTGGTTCCTGGGTCTGGGGCCATCGCAGTCCATGAGTCAGTAAAAGCATCGCCACCTGGAGTCCCCTTCCGGGGTTGTCGCGTGTCGACCCGAGAAGAGGTTCTAGCAGACCCTTCCAAAGCCGGACCACTCCTGTCTCCTTCCACCCAGCCTGCCCACCGCTCGATGTGAAGTGACGGTGAAGTTAAAATAGATTTTGGCCCCCTGCCACCTCTTTCTGTCTCTCTGATAAGTTTGTTTCTTGGACAACAACACAGAGTTTGAAGCCCATCCAGAGACAACATTCCATTTGCCCCCGGCAACTTCCAGTCATTGGTGACTATTTATAATTGTATAAATAATAGAAAAACACGCTCAAGCCACCCTCCCTGAAGAGCCCCTATCTCCTATTTTTAGGGCCAGCCACCCTCCCGTGGAGCCGCGACTCTCTGAGGTCTGGGCATCCGGCTCCAGCTACAGGTTGAGACAAAGATGCTGGTGGCAGTGGCAGTCGTGCCTCCTGGGGGGCAGGGGGTGCATCAGTGGGAGCCCAACAGTCTGAGTGAGTGGGGCACCCACAGGGGCCCTCGTCCCGGGCAATGGAGAAGACATGATGTTCCGACTCAGGGTTGAGTTTAAAGCACTCAGAAAGGGAAGAGAAGGGACGACTGTTCTAAATTCCCCTTACTGAGCTCATTCTACCAAGGCTGGACGTGATTTAATGAGAACTGGGGGCTGGACAGAGTTTTCAATCTCGGTTCCATTTATTTGTCTCCCTGTGACTCATGGGGACAAGAGGGCGGGAGGGCTAGCAGAGAGAGGACAGTCAGGCTGGCCATGATGTCCCACACATTTCCCCCAAGGGAAGGACCGGCCAGCCGGGGCAGGCTGTGCTCTATGCCAGCCATTTCACCCCTGCCGAATCCTCTCGCCGACTCTGTGGAGATGGGAGTGTGGTGCCCATTATACAGATGAGGACATCGAGGTTTGGAGCAGCAACGTATCCAACCCAGGGGCACAAAACCAGGGGGCGGCACAGCCGGCATCCAACTAAGGTCTGAATTTACCTCCTACGGCATGCTGTTGCCCAGGGTGAGCTGAAAAGATGAGGGTGCATCAGAAGAGGAAGGATCGCTCAAAAGACAACCAAAAGGACAATTTTAGTGCAAAATGCAAATTGGGGATGTGAGTTTCTGATTCCATTGACACTTAAACCAAGAGACCCAGACATCTGAAACCAGCATAAGGAGGCCGAATGAGCTTGTGAGAAAAACTGTAGTGTCAGAGCCGAAAATCCTGGGCCTGTTTCACGAGAGCATCGCTAATCATCGCGTGTTTGATGTGGTTTAGGTGTGGTCTTCACTAAACCAGAGGCCAAGCGAGGCGGCACCTGGAATCCCCACCAATTTCTTGGGAGTCAGTGGTTCAAAGTTAAAGAAAAGTGTCTTGTTGCTCCTAGAACATTACCAAGCCATGGGAGTTACTCCACGCTAATTCTAGAAACTGCTATTCAGATGCCTTGAAGTCTGCACTGTCTTTCTGGCTGGCAACCCATTTTGAACACCGTGGTTTTCCTAGCAATAAAACAGGGGTGTGCTGGGTGCCTCTTCCACGCCCCTGCTGAAGCTGGAACCCACTAGTGTACCATGATGGTCTTTCCTTCTAGACTCTGGGATCCCTGAGCTCAGGGACTGTCTCCTTCACTGTGGTGTCCAAAGTCCTGGCACTCCACAGTGAAGGCATAAATGAACAAACACACAAACACATGAATAATAGTAAAAGCCTACTGCTGTGGTCCCCAAGCCCCGGGCCGCATCCCAGTACCGGCCATGCATCACTGCCTGAGCTCCGCCTCACCCGCTTCCTGTCCGTGGAAAAATTGTCTTGCATGAAACCAGTCTCTGGTGCCAAAAAGGTTGGGGACCGCTGGTCTACTATGAGTAGTGTGCTGGAGTCGTCTTGACTAGCTTGCAAGAGTAAATGGTTAAATATTCAGGGATTTTGAAAGCCTGTTGTTAAATTATTGGTAGCTTGAAATTGACAATGGTGGGAGTGTTTACACCATAGAAATTGGCAAATGCTACAGTCTAGGGCTTCCTCCCCTGCCACCCTGTCAGACGGCCTGTTAACCAGCACACGCTGGATAGCACTTGGTAGGGGAGGCGGTTTCAAGCACTTTACATACACGGATCTGCATGTAACCCTCACAACCACCCTATGAGGAAGGCACCGTCGTCATTGCCATTTTGCAGATGGGGAAGCTGAGGCTCCAGGAGGGTAAGCCACTTGCCCGAGTCTGGTTCCGGAGCTCTCCCTGACGGGCAGGTGGGAGAGCTGAATGACTGGCCTGTTTGTCTCTGGGCTCGGCTGCCCTTTGTGGCATCACAGTCACGGCTATTTGAATCGTGGCCACCGATTTTAATCAGCTCCTCCCGGGGGAGTCCTCTGGGAGAAAAGAGGCAGTTGCCTGGTGACGAAAGTGTTTCCCAGTGCTCGGAAGGTCATGCTGTGTTATGGGGGCTAAAGCTCGCCCCACGGGGTGTCCTTCGTCCAGGGCTCTGGATGACAAATCCAATCAGCCCTGGCCAGACCCCATGCAACGCTGCAGACCTCGTTCTTGGTGCTTGCTCTGTGACGGCAGCAGAGCCACTGGCAGGATTGAATGACAGCCGTGACGTCCTGGAACAGGCGCGCCGGGCTTTGTGTGGAGAGCGCCCTGCGGGTGTGTGCATCGCCGCCAGAGCAGGAGGGCAGAGCCCAGGCGGGTGGCGGGTGCCACCGCGGGGGCCCACACAGCCGCACAGTATTTGGCTTTGGCGTACCCCTTGGGGACCACAGTTGGGGACAATCATGGTCTCCCCGAAGCTCAGTTTAAAGGACGTCAGAATCTCTCCAGGGGCCATTCTGGCTTGAACATTCCAGATTTCTGCCGGCCCCACGAGAGCCACGTCAGCCGTTGTTTATCCCTCTGCTCTGACACTGCCTGTGTGTCTGTCTACCCCCCGCCACCGGGAGTTCCTGATGAGCAAAGGTGGCATCTTAGTCCTGGTTGTTCCTCCAGGACCCAGCCAGAGCCCTGAACATAGTAGGCCCCCAGTAAATGTACAACGAAAAATGAAGGAAGGAAAAAACACACACACTGTGCCTTAGCTTTTCCCCTTCCTGCTGCCCCCAGGTGCTTCTGGTTATTTCTCCAAGCGCTGCAGTTAGGAATAGATTCCCCCCTGTCGTCACACCCAGGCCCCCTGTGTCCTGGCGCTCTGCCGGCTGGTGAAGGTGGCTTGTTTGGCTGCAGACCCGGCAGACGGAAGGAGGACCCTGAGAAGGCCCCACTGAGGAGGTAGGTGATGTCTACACGGGAGAGGAAGCCGGCCATAGGGAGAGGGAGGGGAGGAGAGTTCCAGGCAGAAGGAACAAGTGCAAGGGCTTTGTCTGGGAGCTAATGGGGGCCCCTGGGCCAGTGTAGACAGGTGATCCAGTAAGACTGGCTCCCTTCACCCTATACACTGGGGGGGCCTCCCCAGGATCACCCGAGGGACAGAGAGAAGCCCTGTGTCCCTCTCATGGTCCCCACCCACGTGCAAAGTCTCCAGCTCTGGGAGCAACTAGGCGAACCGGAGAATGCCACTTCCTAGCTCCCCAGCAGACAGCTCCATCATTTAATGCTTGACTAGTTTAATATAATAAAATTCCAGGAACTGATATTTTAAGTTGGAATAAAATTGCTCCCAGCACGTATGTAGAATGGGCTGGCTCAGAGGCCCAGACCTCCCAGGGGGGTTGGGGATGCTTTTTCCGACCACGGAGGCCTGCCTGGGTTTCTGGGATCCTTCTAACCCAAAAAGCAGTCCCAGGTCAGCGGTCCAGCCCGCTCAGACCAGCTGATGCCCCACAGCCAACATTTCCCCAGCTGGGCCGGGTCTCGGCGCCACCTGGGGGTGCTTTAAAATGCAGGTTCCAGGTTGGGCCTCAGCTCCGTGAACGCCAACGCACAGTGAAACCCGAAGCTGGATTTTCAACCAGGAGGGGGCTGATTCTTCGGCTTTGGCTGGTTCAGGCCCCACCCCCCTGAAAGTCACCTCCTGTCCCCTGGAAAGGGCTGTGACCTTTGGATTGGGCCTGTGGTCTGCAGAAACGGACAGCTGGGTCTCAGCAGCCCCCTCCCCAGCAACCTGTGACGCTGAGGGAGGTGGGCCCACCCCAGTCCTGTCCGTGGGCACCCCAGCATTTCTCACTGAGCCTGGCTCCCAGGGCAGACCGCATACGGGACAGTCATTGACAGCGGTGTCACCAAACACTGCAGAGCACAAGGGCCTGGCCTTGGGAACCAGAACCACAAAGTCTTGACTTTGAAGTTCTGTCCTGGCTGTGACCTCCCTGAAGAACAGTTCCTCGTTTGTAAGCTGGACAGGATTCCACAGCGGCCGCTGTCACCTTATGCTGTGTCCGCGCCAGCCCCTTTGGTGGATATCTCATTAACTTCTTATCCCCATTTTAAGGATGAGGAATCATGTTAGACAGGTGGCAGGACTGGCCCCTGCCCCCACTCCTAGACACCAGCTGCCCAGAAGTGGCACGGGGACCACCCACATCGCATCTCTCCCGCAGCTTGTGTGAAACGAAGCCACCTGGGCCCGCCTGAGTCAAAAACCTCCGTGGGCCACGAGCTCCTTGCTCCTAAAGTTCGAGATGCCCCTCAGCTGCGGTGCCGGGCGGGGCTGGGGCGTGGGTGGGATTAGGCGGTCAGGTGCGTGTGTGCTCATCTCAGAAGGGTGCCCGGGCTTTCCTGGAATTAGCCAAAGCACGTGGCGCGCATTCACACTGGATTATTATTACTGCTATTGTTTGCCTTCTAGCTAATTAACGCTTGCTGACCTCCTTGACTGTTCTAGTGGCGTTTCCCTCCGGCGATCTGGGAGGACGTGGGGTGGAGGGGGGACCTCCGAGGGGTCTGATCCCTCCTACCCACGCCCCGACTTTGCTTACGTCTGCTCTTTCCGGACCCGGCAGAGGTGCGGAAGGGGCGAGGCACGACACGCGTGGCTGCCGCTGCGGGGACGCGGGACCCTGGACGGTGGGCTCCCGGGTCCCCCGCCCCGTGGTTTCCGGCCCGGGGCGGGGCGCTCCCTCCGCCCCGCAGTGCGCGAAGCCGGCGTGCGCTAGGACCGCGGCGCGCCGCCCTCCGCCGCTATATGAGGCCGCGCTCGGGCCCCACGCGGAACCCGCGGCTCCGAGGCGTCCCCGGCGTCCCGACCTGAGGCCGGACCGGCCGCTGCGCAGCCGAGGCCAGCTCCGGACCTGGGAGGCACGCGCGCCCCGGGGCCTCCGCCGCGGGCACCATGGGCGCTGCCCACTCCGCGTCGGCGGAGGTGCGGGAGCTCGAGGGCAAGACCGGCTGTGAGTACCCCGCGGGGGGCGGCGCGGGGAGCGGCGCGGGGAACTCTGGCCCGCCGCCGTGCTGTGTGACCTTGGGCTAGTGGCTGGTCCTCTCTGCGCCTCAGTCTCCTCCTCCTCCAAATGGGTCCCCGCCAGCCACTTTTCGGGTTGCGGCGAGGAGCTCTGCCTTGGAGTTGGCTGGGAGCCCCCGGGTCTGGGGACTGCGGACCGGAGAGGGAGCAGGGCCCGGGACACCCCCCCTCCCCCCCACACACACACACACTTTGGTCCTTCCGGCCAGGAGCACGAGCGCCCGCGGCTTGCCGGGCTGGAGCGCGCGCCGCACCTGGCGGTCGTCGGGATCCGCGGGGCGCAAGGGCAGAAAGTTTCGAAGTCGTGCGGGCCTGGGTGGGAGCCGGGCTCTGGCTGCGGGTGACCTTAGGCAGCAGAGTCTGACCGTCGGCGCCTCCCTTCGTCCTCCCATCCGTAAAATGGGGGCAGGCAGTCCCCCCACTGCGGGCAGCTGGAAGGTTTAAGCCAGGCAGCGCCCGCAGAGCACTTTGCACGGAGCCCGGCGTCTTCGCTCGGGACCGCAGAGGCTGCGCGCCCCGCGTCGGCCCGGGGCGGGGCGCTCAGGGCCAAGCTGCCCGCAGGGAAGTGACGGAGGAAGCGTCTCTTCGCCCAACTCCAGCCGGGCTGGGGACTGGCTCCTGAGCCCCGACCTCGGGGCGCCACCGGCTCCGCAGGGGAGTGTGGACTGAAGACCGCGGGAGGCCAGGTGTGTGGGCAAACCGGCTTTGGCGACCGGTAAATTCGGTGAGAACCCTGCCAGCTCCGCTTCCTGGCTGTGTGACCTTGGGCTAGTCACTTTACCTCTCTGACTGTCAGTTTTACTTCCCTGTGGATTGGGGGTTCTGCTTAAGAAATGGGAGCTGCAGATTTTTCTGCTAAGGAGCTGGCTCCTGGCACCTGCTTTGAGTTGAGCGCAGACAGCATCCAGTGTTGCCTACCGAGAGGGGGTGGCCAGCCATCTGTGCTCAGCTGCAAGGCGACCTCTCCTGACCCCCAGTCTGAACACGCCTTTGCAGAATTTACTGAAAATTACAGGAAACCCTTAATAACTGGCACGTGTGTACACATGCGTATATTAATATATTTAATATATACACATATATATCTATGTACAAGTGTAGAGTTATATCCAACTAGAGAAAAGGTGCAGTGTAGTATATAGATCATATGGCACCCTTTTTTGTTTAAAAGAGAGAATGAAAGTATCTATTTGTAATTGCTCTATTTGCGTTGGAGACTGGAAGAATCCACAAGGTAGTTAAGAGTGGATGCTTGTGGGAGGGAGGGGCCTGGTGCGAGGCACAAAGGGAGAGCGAGCTTTTCACTGTGAACTTCTCAATATTTTCCTGTTGAACTATGTGAACGTTTTACTTATTCAAAAAGTTTTAATCGACTTCAGTCCCGAGGTTAAGGTGAGAGAGAAGGAAGGATCCCCCTGACTTTCTTGGGTTTCCCGTTTCTGTTATTTCTCAAGTGCCCTCTTGTTGCTTCCTGCTGCTTTGAGTCAGGACGGGTGGGGATGGGGGTTCTTTGTAGCTGGGGTCCCCCCCTGGAAGGGTGAGCTGGTGGGCAGCCCCCGCTGTGGGGCGGCACCCAGGGGGTGTGTGTGGGGGGGGAATTCCTCCTGGTTGTGGGTTTGACAGGAGGTGGGGCTGCAGAGCATGCTGGGAGTGTTGTCAGTTTCCTGGGCCCAGCCTCCCACGGGGATGACAGATGGTGCGTCCCTGCTCTGTAACTTTCCTAGATGTGGCTGGTGCAGCTTCCCTTCTTGCAGCCCGGAGCTCATGTTTCACACTCTAAAGGGGGAAGGGAGATGGTAGGGCCAGGGAGGAGGTGCTGAGGTTAGACTAGAGGGGACAACGAACACCTTCATTTAGGTAGGTGGGCCTTTGGGTGGGTGCAAGTTTTCTCCTAGCCCTCTGAAAGGGGCTGACATAATCTGATCATGTTTACCCATTTAGCAAACATTTATAGACCAGGAGCTGCGGATTTAAAAGTGATCTAGAGAGGCTGATGTTCTTGAAGGGAGACATAGGAAACAAAGCAACCCGTGGGCGTTAAAGTCTGTGAACAAGATAAAACAGGGTGGCATGAGATTGGGGCAGGGAAGTGAGTTTCTTTAGGGTGGGCCAGGATGGGACCTCTGCGGAGGTGATGATGGAACAGAAACCCAAATAAGAAGGGGCCAGTGATGTGAACATCAGTGGAAAGGTCGTTTCGGTTGGAGGAAGAGCAATGCAAAGGCCCTGTGGCAGGAACAAGTTGGCAACAGTAAATGAGAATTGTAGGAGATGAGGGCACAGCTGTCATCAGGGCAGGAGCCTGACCTCAGGGTCTTGTCTAGGTATGTGGCCTTGGGCAAGTAACTTAAGTTCTCTGTGCCTCGGTTTTATCGACTATAAAATGGGCATAGTAATGGTACCTTCCTTGGAGTTGTTGGGAAAGATTCATATATGTAAAGTACTTGGAACAAACACAAGTAAGTGTTAATATTATTGACCATGCTTGGAACACTTTTATATGTCCTGGCCACTTCGAGGCATAGCTGAGAGTTAAATCTTGGTCCCACCTCTTCTGAGCTGCGTGACCTTGAGCAAGTCATGAGCCTCGGTGCCCCTGCCTGGATCCTGGAGTAGCTGTGTGGGCTCAGGAAGATTGTGTGTGTCTGTCTGCAGAGCGCTGGACTTGGCGTGGGAATGTCGGCTCCCAGCATCCATCCCTGCAGGCCCAGTCCCTTGGGAGTCCTCGCTGAGAAGAAGTGGGGGAGAGCCTCAGGGTAGGGGGGGCCAGAGAACAGGTGGTGCCCGCTGGGGTTGCTCACTCCCCCCGGCCTCCCTGAGGACCAAGATGATCCTGATTTCCCAGGTTGAATCAGCTCAGTCCCTTCTTGAAGATGCCATCCAGAAAGGACGAGAAGGGCAAACAGAGGATGGTGTTAACGAATGTCACCCCTTGAGCACTTGCCGAGCGCTTTGCATGCACTCTGGGGCAGGTGGTAGTGTGGCCATTTTACAGATGAGGAAACTGAGGCTCAGAGAGGTAAAGCAACTTGCCTGCAGTCCCACAGCCAGTGAGTGGAGGAATCGGATATCACTCACTCACCACCAGCGTGCTTTCCTTGTGTTTAGATGCCTCGTGGATTTCCAGGAACCGAGAAGGGGTATGAAAAAAAGCTGCCCATATTTTGTTCTCACCTCCGAGCCTTTGTGCACAAGCTGCTCCCCCTGCCTGGGGCACTCTTGTCATTTTCACGTTCACCGTTCGGTGTTTCATATGGGAACACTTCTGCTCCGCCACGCAGGAGAGGATTTCAAACATTTCTTCCCAACCTGACTCTGTGAAGACAATACCCCTTTGCGTTCAGGACGTAGCGTCCCGCTGCTCCCTTCCAGAAAGCCATCTCTCCATCCAACCTTTTTGGGTTAAATACTCATCCCTGGGGTGCCTGTGGCATCTGCCTTCCCTCCTGTAATAGCAGGCGTCACACCGAGTTATAATTGTCAGCTTTGTCACCTGCCACCCCCTCAAACCTTGGAGCTCCCCGAGAGCAGAGAGAACAAGCCTCGTTCACCTTGGTATGTGGTTCGTGGCGCTCACAAGAGGTTCCCATTGAAGGGATGAGGGCCCTGGGGACGTTATAACCCCAGGAGTACTGCCCGGGAGCAGGCAGCCAGTGGAAACCCCAGGGCCACCCTCGCCTGCTGGCCACGGCCGCGCCAGCTCTCCCAGCACCTCCAGGTTCCTCCCCAGCCGCTGAGCCCTCCTGGCTTCAGTGCTCGGCCAACCTCGCCAGACTTACGCCCGAGCGCCCGCCCGCACGGGGCAGCGTGGGGTCTGTGTGCCCACCTCCCCCTCCTTCCCTGTTGTGGTCTCGTTGATTTCAAACGGAAGCCGGTATTTCCCAGGCATCTTTTCCGAGCCCAGAAAGCTCCCTACCTAGATTGTAACATTCGCGTGAAAAACGCGAGCGGAAGCACCCTGGTGGCGTCTGAGTCTGCTTTTCCCACGCACCGTCCCCGCTGGGGACCGAGTCGTGTCCGGCGTGTGTGCACCGAGGCGCAAAATGGTCCATCGTTCGCCTGAATCGGTGCCCGTCACCACCTGGAGCCAGCCTCGAAGGGGCCCGGCTTCCTGTCCCCCCCCCCACTCCGTGTCTGCTCCTGGAGTTCGAAAGGAAATAATAAGAGAGGATTGTGGGAAAGGCAGAGGGTCTGTTTTTTCCTTCAGGCTCCAAAACAGCTCCACAGGCTGTGTGTATGTACATGCCAAGAAGCTGCCAGAAGGAAAAAGGAAAAAAAAAAAAAAAAACCTCCAGATCTAGATAGAGTTCAGACCTCGTGATGATGATGTTTATCCGTGTGTGTCATCTGCCAGACGTGGAGCAGCACTGAGCAGTTTACCTGCAGGGGCTCATGCAATCCTCCCAGGAACACCATTGCTTTCCCATTTTACAGATGAGGAAATCGAGGCTCAAGAGAGGAAGTGACTGCCCAAGGCCATAGGCTAATGAGCAGTAGAGCCGGGGTTCCATTCCTGGTCTAACCATGAGTCTCATCATTTGGGGAAGGAACCAGAGATGCAGGGAGGGCTGGTGTGGCCAAGGCCGGTGGAGTGGCACTTATTCTTCTGTGGCATTCTCGCCCCTGGGCAACACCTTGGGTTATAAAGTCTTCAAGTGGCCCCAGACCGCGGCCTGGGCTCATTCCCGACGTGCCATATTTGAGCTGTGTCCCAGGCACTGGATGCCTGGGTGGACCAGATACATTCCCTGCCCCCTGGAAGCTCAGGAGCTTGAGGGGGACAGGGGACACCCTGATGACTGCAGCGTAGAGGGAGGAAGGCTCTGGTGGGGCAAGGGCGGGCTGGCTGGCCAGCTCCCTTCTGTCGTCCGCAAGAGCGCGTTAAACTCGGCAGTCAGCCAACCAAAGCCACCTGGCCCTTTTCTTGTCCTCTGGGCTGGGGGTATCCAGGTGCCCCCTGCCCTCTTCCCTGGGTGCCCACGGTGGAAACATGCAGGAGTGTGCCAGCTGTGGAAGCTTCCTGAAGTGCTGGGGAGCAAGCAGACTTAATCACGGGGCATCCAAGAGCAGCCCTGCGCTGGTCCCGCTGACACCTCTCCCTCTGTTCAGCTGGGCCCGACGGTGTCCCCATAGCCAGCAACGGCCGCAGAGCGGGGCCCGGAGGCTGGTGTTCCTGGGCCCTGCAGGCTGCGCTGCCTCGCTCAGACCCCGCATCCGGCCCAGTCCTCCTCTGAGCTGCCTCTTCCACCCCTTTGAAAGTGTGGCAGTTGACCAGGTGGTCTGTGGCCCCTTCAGCCAGCTGTGGCTAAGGTAACAGCAGCTCTTTCTGGAGCACTTGCCCGTCATCTGAGTCTCGGGAGAGCCCATTAGGGCGGGACTGTTACTGTTGCCAGTTTACAGATGAGGAAACTGAGGCTCAGACACCCGCACTGACTGCCCGAGGTCACTTAGATGCCGAGCGTGGAACCCAGATTCAGAACCAGGCCTTACCCCGCGTGTTACGAGTCTGCGTGATCTGGGGCAGGCGATGGTGTCGCCCACAACCTCGTTAATAGGGTTGCACACGTCGTTTACCAAGTTGGCAGGGGAAGAGTTGGACCTCAAGACAAGATTGATTCCGGGTGATGAGGAAAGTTCTGGAACGGTGGGCTCCCCTGGGGAGGGTGGGCTCAGGGCTGGGCGGTGCCAGGGGAATGGGGGTTGCGGCTGGGAGGGAAGAGGCCGGAGTGCCGCTGCCTGCCTGTCCTCGGGTCTTACTGGGTGGCTCGCATCAGCTTCAGAAGAAGAATTTGTGTTTTCTCTGTGCAAGCAACCGGCAGTCCGCTCCAAGGCGCCCCAGCTCCGTGGATTAGGTAATTAGATCCCTCTCGCATCTTTCTTCCTCCCACCCCCACCCTGGCAGGGTATTTTTCTGTGAGTTGATGGTCCCCAGAATGCAGCATGGAATTTAATCAACGCTCAGACAAGCCATGCTGCCCAGGGATACAGGCAGAAAACCCCAGGCGTGGATGAGATGCTGTCCCTTCTGCAAAGCACTTTGGTGTCCGTTATCTCCGGCCGAGGGAACGAGCTGTTCTCAGCTCAGAAGTGCCCAGTGCTCTGGGAAGAAGAGTCAGGGCCTCCTTTTGCCGATGCTGGTGAGACTGTGCCAGGGGAGGGGAGGGGGCCGGGCACCCTGGTCCTGCCAGCCTTCCCGTCGCTGCCTCCAGCTTAATTATTAATGCATAAAGCCGGAAGGTCGAGTGGGTGACTTCTACCGGTGGTCGTGGCCACCGGGAGCACTGGGACAAAAAGGCCCTTTGTTGTCCCGGCGGTGTGACCTTTGCAGACGGGCACGCTGTCAGGAGTGGGCCTTCCGTTCTCGGCACAGCTCCCTGGGAGGCGAGAAGGGGCAGTCACGGGAGGTTTCAGGGTCCAGGTGCCTCCGGGCGGGAGGGCAGGTGGCCAGGCAGGAGACATCAGTACCGTGGATGTGGCCGAGTCACAGACACTGATGGCAAGAGAGGGCTGGTTGTACCCAAAGGTGGGCTACCGTGGACACCTTGCCCCCTGTGCTGAGGGCGGAAGGGGGTTCCCCTAAGTTCCTCCCGAGCACTCACACCGGAGTCCCAGTGGTCACAGAACCCCGAGTGAGTGCCCAGCACTTCAGGCCTCACCCACCTGGTAGGTCTGAGGGGTTCCCTTGTCTTGCCCTCACCTGCACCTCTGGAGTCCCTCCCTAGTGGCGCACAGACTGGCTTCACACCGCCTTGTCCTTCACCAGCAGAGAGACCAGGGTTTGAATCGTGATGTTGCCTCTTCCTGGCTGGGCAAGGCACTTTGCCTCACTGAGCCTCAGTTTCCTCATCTGTAAATTGGGAGTAAAAATAGAACCTATGTCCCAGGATCATTGTAAGGATTAAGTGAGAATTTGGGCAAAGCTCTTAACATATCAGAAATGCTTAATAGTTGTTGGCAGGTACTAACCGTCTTGAATGTAAACCTTTTGGGAAGCTGGCTACTTAATCTCCTTTTTAAGGGCATTCTGTAACTTTAGTAATTCATTTAATTTCTGACATGCCTGTCACTTGGACATCCTAAAGTGAATCATTATCTCTGCCTTTGTGCTGACAATCAGGGACTTTAACATGTTTTAATTTGTATCATTCTATAGGATTTTTTCTTTATTTTAAAAACCTATATATTGTTCATTATTGCTTTATGCAGACACTATTCATTCTTGTATCCACTCATTATGTGTTTAGTTTTCTTGTTATTTAATACATTTATAGATTTTTCAGTTAGGCCCTGTGAATTATAAACTTCGTAAACTTTTACAAAGTAGTAAAATGTCTTTATTTTGCCAGCATATGTGAATGATTGTTTGGCTGGATATAAAACTTGAGGTTGGTGGATATTGTCTCTCAGTACTTTGCTTTTGGTCTCTTGTTGCTGTCAAAAGATCAGCTCTTTGTCTAATTGGTGTTTCTTTTGGTTTTTTTTTTTTTGTGTTGCCCGGGCTAGAGTGCCGTGGCGTCATCGTAGCTCACAGCAACCGCAAACTCCTGGGCTCAAGCAATCCTCCTGCCTCAGCCTCCCGAGTAGCTGGGACTACAGGCATGCGCCACCACGCCCGGCTAATTTTTTCTATATATTTTTAGTTGTCCGATTAATTTCTTTCTATTTTTAGTAGAGACGGGGTCTAGCTCTTGCCCAGGCTGGCCTCAAACTCCTGAGCTCAAACAATCCGCCCACCTCGGCCTCCCAGAGAGCTAGGATTACAGGCGTGAGCCACCGTGCCCGGCCTAATTGGTGTTTCTTTGTAGAAACCTGTTTCTCCCCCTCTGTTTTTAAATTTTGTTGGTGTTTTGTACCTGTTCCATCTAGGTGTGGATTTATTTTTATTTATCCTGGGAATGGTTTATGCTGTTTCCTTCTAAAGAAGGTCCCATGTGTTCCACCATGAAAATGTTATCTCTTTCCCTTTATCTTCTCACACAGAAATTCCTATTAGAAATATGTTGGACCATCTAATTTTGTCATGAATGCCTCTTATTTTCATATTTTCTTTTTATTGCTCTGTGCCATATCCTGGGTCATTTGCTTAGATCTGTCTTCCAGTTCACTGTGTCTCTCTTCAGCTATTACAACTTTGCCGCTTTAACCTATTAAGTTTTTTGTAATTCCAGTGACTTCAAAAAAATGTTTATAACTGCTATATAGTTTCATATTCACCTCTTTTTTTGTAGGGTACTGTTTTTTCCTCATAATTTAAAGCATACTGTGTAGTCTCTTCTGTTTTGCCTTCTTGGGGGTGCTGTTCCTTTTGTTAATTGTGTCTGCTGCTTCTCCCATATGGTGGTTCATTTGCTTGTGTTCCGATGATGAGCTCATCTTCAACTGGGCTCTCTCCCTCACCCCCTCGTCCCCTCGTCCCCTCGTCCCCCACAGGCCTCCTGTGGGCCCCAGGTTGTAGAAGAGCCTTACACAGTGCTTTGCTCTTGGATTTGTTGTGCCAGGTACCTCAGAGTTTTTACTGCTGTGAAAACACCTTTTATATTAACTCCTCGATTTGAGTTTCCCGCAGAGGTTTGGATTTTTCACCTGTGCGTGGCGCAGGCTGGGAGTTTTGATTCGTGGTGGAAGCCTGCCCCTTTCTCCTGCGCCTGCCACCTCCCAGAAGAGACACCTTTCTTGTTCTTCTCTGGGCCAGTGGGGAACATTCTTTCTGGCCCACTTTGTGTGCAGGGTCAGCCTTTCATTTGGGGGGGGGGTCTCAGGTGTAGACAATACAGGCTCAAGGCCATTTCTGTCCCTCAGTGGTCTTGAAGCCCCACCAGTAGGTGTTAGAGCCTGTGGCCATTCCAATACCGGGGACCATCTCGGCATCTGTCACCCTCACTGTGCCGGAGCTTGGTTGCCTCCTCGCCCCCGGCACCTGGGACTGCCTTTCTTTCAATTTAGCGGTATGTTGCAGTCTTTGTTTTATCCGGTGTGTGTTTGTAAAGGCAGGGGAGAGCCTGCATTAGCTCCAAGTGGCAGGAACTGGAGTTCTTTATCTTAACGCCCTACCGTAATAAGACCATCTCTACTTGATTTGGCCTCAGGATAAATGTGGGGCTGAAGATGGTTCTGGAGGGATGTGAAAACCAATGTCTTTGATGCTCTGAAAGACGCCCACTCTCCGAGTCTCTACTGACTCACTGTTGCTTTTTTCCCCCCGCCTCATCTTTAGTCTTTTTATTAAAATGGAGCCATTTTTGTCTCCTTAATTACATAAATGATATGTATGCGTCGTTCCAGAGACTTCTCGGTTTTGGCACATAGCGTAGCAAATGGTTGTTGGAACAGGTTCTGGAGTTACGGGTCTGGGTTTAAATCCCAGTTCTGCTGCTCGTGGCTGTGTGACCTTCCACCAGTAGCTTAACCTGTCTGAGACTCAGTTTTCTTATCTGTAAAATGGGTGTGATAACCACCCTGGGAGGCGGGCACTGCTACCAGGCCTGAATAAGACAATGCACAGCACACGTTTGGCTTCATACTTGCCCCCGAGTAGATGGGGACACATGGCGGTCATTACTGCTGCTATAAGGCAAATGGAAGAACAGAGCGTAGCTGTAGGAAGGGGAGCGCAGATGAGCAAAGCAGACTGTGATTTTTAAGAGTCGTGTCTACCCACTCTGACAGCTTTCCACGTTGCCTCGCTGCTCAGGAGCAGGGAGTATACTGTTAGGTCAAGTCAATCCACTCTCTCCTCTTCCCCTCCAGCCCTGAGAATTGTAGGATTCATTCTGTGTAGAAAAACCCCACTGAGATCCTAACAAGACCCTCGGTGTCTGAGATTAAAATAAATGCCGTCTCCGCGCGGATGTGAGCCCGCAGCAGGCTCTCAGCAGGAATTCCTGGCTTTCACGCTTGCGGAGTGGGCTGACTGGTCGGCATGAAGAGGGCTCCGAGGTGCCGGATAAAGGCCAGCAGTCTATCTTCGTGCCGCTGCTGTGCTTCGGAGGACAGAACTGGGCTTGAGAACTTCTTTCTCAAGGCCAAGCGCACCCAAATGCATCTTCGGTTCATTTGAAAATGCCAGCGGCCGGGCGCGATCTGCGACATGTATGCATTCGGCACGTGGTTTCCAAGGAGAAGGCGGGTGGAGGCGTTGCGAAGCATCTGTGTGTCCCAGGCATGAGAGGGTGGCCCTGGGGAGTGGTTCCTTTGAGGAGAAGGAGGCTGTCGCTCCCGTCACCCTCCCGGGGCCCAGGGTTAGTCATTGCTTTGGCTGTGGCTGCAGGCGGCACACGACAAGTGGTTGCTTCCCTCCCTCCTGAGCCCGGAGCCACGATGGTGTCATGGGATTCCTTAGGGGCATAAAACAACAGCCCTGGCAACTCCAGCGTCTCCTCCTCCCACCAGATCCAATGGTAAGTGTGTGTATGGTTTATTTTTTTATTGGGGCAAAATTCACAAAACATAAAATTTACCATTTTAACCATTTTAAAAATGTACGATTCAGTGCATTAGCAGGCGTGTGCGAACATCACTGCATTTATTTCCAGAACATTTTGATCACCCCCCAAAAAGAAACCCCATCCCTGTTAGCAGTCACCCCCCCATCGTGCCCTCCCCCAGCCCCCGGCAATGACTGATCTACTTTCTATCTCTGTGGATTCGCCTGTTCTGGACATTTTGCATAAACGAATCCTGCAATAGGGGGCCTGTGCGTCTGGCTTCTCTCACTTCGTATCGTGTTGTGGGGGTTCGTCGGCGTCACGGCGTGGACGGGACTTCATTGCTTCTGATCGCTGAACAGCAGTTCACGGCGGGGATGTGCCCATCTTGGTCATGCATTTGCCAATCGCTGGGTGCCTGGGTTGTTGCCACCTTCTGTCGATTGCGAGTAGCGTGTGTGTGATTGTGATGGAGGGAGGTGCCGTCGTCACATCTGTATTGTGTCCCAGAGCAGGAGCTCGAGGGTGCTGTGTGGTAGGACGCGGAGCCGGGATTCGAACCAGCGTCTCTCGGCAGCGATGTTGTTCGCTCACCTGTCAGCGTGGCCGGCTCACCTCTGTGTTCCGGGATTTCCACTGATATTTGGGTTCAGTCCTGGCTGGCCTGATGAGAAGCGGCAAGCAGAAGTGCACTGGGGGCTTTGGAAGTTGCTGAGACCTTCCCAGTGATGCCCCATGGTGTCCTGGGGCCTGCATGCAGACTGGCACAGCGGGTGGGGACAGGGAGGCGGGGTGGCTGGACGGCCACCCTTGGCTGTCTTATCACCTGCAGATCGCTGTCTGATCATCCACATCCACCCTCCGCTCTGTTGCCGGGCACGTCGGGTCTTGTTGTTCCCTGGCTTGGCGTCCTCTGTAAACTCAGGGGGAGCCTAAGTGCTTTAGCCCGACGGGTGGGGGCCTTCACCACCCGCCCCTGCCACCCCCCCGTTCCACACCTGCCTCCTCCATGCGCACGTGAGCCTGCACTCCTGAGCCCGGGCCCCTGGGACCCCGTCGGGCGTCGCCTCCCACTCCCATCCTGTGGACGGGAACCTCCACTCTGACCTTGGCGTTCCCTGGGCACCCAACACGTATATGTGGTCCTAGGTCCCAGCAAGGCCACACGCGTCTCCAGTAGACCAGGGTGTTGCCTTTTGAGGACTCTGCTTCCCCCGCATCTAACAGGCGCCTAGCAAGCCAGAGGTGCTCCGTGAGTGTCTCTGAGCAAATGTTGGTGGCGTCTGTTGGAGGGTCGTGCGAGCACAGGTGGGCCACAGGGTGTCCATCACCCCCCGTCCCTGAGAGCCAGCATTTACATAGTCCTGACACCCCATGATGGATGCGGGTGAACGCTGATGTCCTGGGTCCTAGTGGGGGATTTCGGGCCCGTCCATCTTCTTGATCCTGCCTTTGACCCCTGGCCTGTGCAGCTCGCGTCCCCTGGTGACCCCTTGCTCAGCATAGCAGGGTGCAAGCCGGTCCCCACGGCCAGATGGGTGAGGCCAGGGCCAGGCAGGCAACATGCTTAGCTTGACCCACAGTAATGAAAACCTTTTGCACTTGGTCACCAGTATTTTTAAAACCAGCATATTTCTGCCTCCTCTTAATAAAGGGAAGGGTCGGGCCTCACATGGCAGCGGTTGGCTGGAAAGAACAGCAGCCCCTTAGGGTGGGGGGGGCCAGTTCATGCCTGCATGTCCCCTTCCTCACATTCTGCCCTCTGACCTGGAGACCCCCAAGTTCTCCGTCCCCACCTTGAGAGCATCTATGGAAGGAATTGGCTTCAATCGTCCCACCCTCCCCCAGACACTTAAAGCTGAGATCTAATTCACATTCCATAAAATCCACCATTTTAAATTGTACAAGCCAGTGGCTTTTAGTCTGTCCATAAAGTTGCGCAAACCACCACTATCTAATTCTAGAACGGTTTATCTCCCCCCAAAAGGATGCCCATTAGCAATCACCTCCCATCCCCCCAGCACCCCCCAGCTCCTGGCAACCACTCATCTCTGTCGTCTCTGTGGATGCGCCTGTTTTGGACGTTCTGTATAAACGAATCTTACAGTGGGTGGCCTTGTGCATCTGGCTTCTTTCACTCCACATGATGCTTTCCGAATTCATCCGTGCCATAGCATTTGTCAATACTTTGATCCTTTTTTGTTTTTTTGAACCAATGTTCCCTTTTATGGATGTGCCACGTTTTGTTTATCCATCCGTTGGTTGATGGACACCTGGGTGGTTTCCACCTCTTGGCTCTTAGGAATAGCGGTGCTGCTATAGGGACCAAGGCCCTCGGCCCCCTAAATGTTTGCAGAACAATCACTGACATGAGGCATATTGATTAATAGGAGAAAAGGCAGACACATTTATTTAACCATGTATGCATGGGAGTCTTCAGAGGGAAGACCCAAAGATGCGGGGGAGATTGTCCATGTTTATGCTTAGGTTCTACAAAGCATGCACAGCCGTGTGCAAATATGATGAGACAAAAGGTGTGATCTGATGCTAATACACTGAGTGGGGAAACCTGCCAAGGCCTGTCTGTCTAGAGTCTTCTCGGTCTCTCCGAGCAGCATCCGTCCTGGGTGTGGGAAGGGCCTGGTCTGGAATGGGGGTCTTGTGACCTACAGTCAAACAAGTCGGTCAGATGGCTCATATTTACACAGGATTATTTTAGGTTTCATGGCTGGCTTTTGGGGTTCTGGTTTCTATGACCAACGTTGGTGAAGAGGGATTCTAGTTTCTAGGGCTAGCCTGGGGGAGAATGAGGATGGGAGAAGGTCAGAGAAATACTTTTGCTTCTGAGGCCTTCATCTTGGGGTACTTTTTGCTGAGCCCCAACACTACGTCTACTGGTTTATTGGTTTTTATGTGGATGCGTGTTTTCATTTATCTTGGGACTTATACTTTGCAATGGAATTGCCGGGTCACATGGAAAATCTGTTTATTAAGCGACGACCAGACTGTTTCCATGGTAGCTGTGCTATTTTTGCATCCCGGCCCGCGGTGGAGGAGCGTTCCGGTTCCTCCACACCCTCGCCAACGCTTGCTGTCATCCGTTTCATTTATCATTAAAGTTGTCAAGGTGAAATAAATTCAACTTAAATAAAATTATATAAGTAATGTCTGTTAACTGCAG
>NW_012154051.1:179175-188362 GCF_000956105.1 Propithecus coquereli
ATGTTCCCTTTTATGGATGTGCCACGTTTTGTTTATCCATCCGTTGGTTGATGGACACCTGGGTGGTTTCCACCTCTTGGCTCTTAGGAATAGCGTTGCTGCTATAGGGACCAAGGCCCTCGGCCCCCTAAATGTTTGCAGAACAATCACTGACATGAGACATATTGATTAATAGGAGAAAAGGCAGACACATTTATTTAACCATGTATGCACGGGAGTCTTCAGAGGGAAGACCCAAAGATGCGGAGGAGATTGTCCATGTTTATGCTTAGGTTCTACAAAGTATGCACGGCCGTGTGCAAATATGATGAGACAGAAGGTGTGAGCTGATGCTAATACACTGAGTGGGGAAACCCGCCAAGGCCTGCCCGTCTAGAGTCTTCTCGGTGTCTCTGAGCAGCATCTGTCCTGGGTGTGGGCAGGGCCTGGTCTGGAATGGGGGTCTTGTGACCTACAGTCAAACAAGTTGGTCAGATAATTTCTTTATGGCTCATATTTACACAGGATTATTTTAGGTTCTTGGCTGGCTTTTGGGGTTCTGGTTTCTGTAACCAACGTTGGTGAAGAGGGATTCTAGTTTCTAGGGCTAGCCTGGGGGAGAATGAGGATGGGAGAAGGTCAGAGAAATGCTTTTGCTTCTGAGGCTTTCATCTTGGGGTACTTTTTGCTGAGCCCCAACGCTACATCTACTGGTTTATTGGTTTTTATGCGGATGCGTGTTTTCATTTATCTTGGGACTTATACTTTGCAATGGAATTGCTGGGTCACGTGGAAAATCTATGTTTATTAAGCAACCAGACTGTTTCCATGGTAGCTGTGCTATTTTTGCATCCCGGCCCGCGATGGAGGAGCGTTCCGGTTCCTCCACACCCTTGCCAATGCTTGCTGTCATCCGTTTCATTTATCATTAAAGTTGTCAAGGTGAAATAAATTCAACTTAAATAAAATTATATAAGTAATGTCTGTTAACTGCAGAAAAGTTAAGGGACAGATAATCAAAAACAAGGGTCAGGAGGGGAGAGGAGAGAAATAGTCTATAATTCTACCATCTGGAAATAACTCACTACCACTATTTTATATACCCTTTCCTGTTTTTTTCTGTGCGCACACATATATCAATATGAACTTTCATAGGTAAATGAGATCTCATAGCCTGTTGGATTTTTCTGCTTAATGACATGCCATGAACATTTTTCCATGTCCCACGATATTTTTTGAAATATATTTTAAGGCTGCAGAGTAGTGTCGTAGTCTGACTTCAGGATGTATCGGGATGAATTTGGACCCAGGATTGATTTGGCTCAGCATTTTCCACAATTTTCTTATCTTCTAAACAGGCAACAGTGGTTACTCTTACCTGTTTGTTTTTGTGTCCTTGTCTTAAGACAAGATTGTCTCCTGGGGATCGAGTTCTGGTTCCAAATACATACACCAGTGCAGTCAGTACAAATTCAGTGTGAGGCTCATAATGCTCACGTCTCTAGTAGCTGTGTAGGTGATAGAATTCTAAGTTTTCTAGTAGCCACATTAAGGAAAGTAAAGAAGATGAAATTAATTTTAGTATATTTTATTTAGCCTGTTATATTTAAAATACTGTCATTTCACCATATAATCAGTATAACAAAATTGAGATAGTGTACATTTTTTTTTTTTTTTTTTGCACTTGGGCACATCTCAGTTTGGACTCCGTGCCTCTTGAGGGCTTAGCAGCCCCATGTGGCTGGCCGGTGGCTGCCATATGGGACAGGGCTGGCCCCTTCTTTTATGTTGAAGCTTTTGATGCAAAGTGACAAGTCACCCCCACCCCCAAAAGGTTGGGCTGATTAAACTCCCACCGGCCACATGGGAGGCTGTGCCTTTCCCTCGGGTTGAAATTTAAAACCAAAAATAATGAGGTTAGGCCGGGTGCGGAGGCTCACACCTGTAATCCTAGCTCTCTGGGAGGCCGAGGCGGGTGGATTGTTTGAGCTCAGGAGTTTGAGGCCAGCCTGAGCAAGAGCGAGACCCCATCTCTACTAAAAATAGAAAGAAATTAATTGGACAACTAAAAATATATAGAAAAAATTGGCCGGGCATGGTGGCGCATGCCTGTAGTCCCAGCTACTCGGGAGGCTGAGGCAAGAGGATCGCTTGAGCCCAGGAGTGTGAGGTTGCTGTGAGCTAGGATGACGCCACGACACTCTAGCCTGGGCAAAAGAGTGAGACTCTGTCTCAAAAAAAAAAAAAAAAATGAGGTTGCGCTGCCAGGAGCCTAAAGCCTGTCTCTGCCCGTTGTCCCTGTGGCACCTGTGACCTGGCAGGGCCCTGGAGAAGGGCTCAGGTGAGAATTGAGGCAAGGAAGAGGTTCCCTCCCAAGATCCTTGGAGGGAATGACAGAGGGGCCTTCCCTGGGCCTTGAGAGCGTGGTGCATGCAGGTGCGCACCAGGTGCTCCTGGGAGGGACCCTGTGGGGGCCCAGGGCCAGCCCAGGGGGGCCGACGTGGATGGCAGCTCTCTGGAGTTCATGGAGTTAAACCACCTGGACCCGCCAGGGCCTGGGGTGTTTTGAAAGTCAGTTCATGAGGCTTCAGAAGTCATTCTTTCTCCCAGTTACGGTGGCAGAGCCCTTGAGATTTGGGGACCCAGAGCTAATCCTCTGCTTTCAATCAGGCAGGACAGGAGGGGGTGTGTCTGTGTGTGTGTGTTTGCACACCTGCATGCGTGCATTTTGAATGCAGTCGGCTGGAAACTCCTCACTAGATAAACCTGGTCTGGGATGACCGACACGCCCCTTCCTGGCTGTGGGACAGTGGGCGAGTCTCAGCGTTCTCATCTCTAGGATAGAATGGGGATAGGACCGAACCTACCTGACAGGACCGATGGGAGGGTTATGTGAGCCCAGGCTCATCTACAGCAGCGCTGAGCACAGAGCCCGGGACACAGTCAGTGCTGGGTCAGTGCCTGCCCTTGTCGTTGTCATGATTATGCACGTAACTTATTCTTTAAATGGCTTTTTTGAGATATTCACACACCATGAAATTTACTTATTTAGAGTGTACCCCATGGCTTTTAGCGTAATCACGGGCTTGCACAGCTATCAGTACAGTCTAATTTGAGAACAATTTTTATCATCCGCTAAGAGAAACCGGGTACCCATTAGCAGTGACTCCCCGTTCTCCTGCCCCAAGCTCTCCCCTCCCCAGCCTGGGGCAACCACTGGGCTGCTGTCTGTCCCTGTGGATTTGTCTGTCTGAACATCTCACGTCAGTGGAATCTTACAACATGTGGCCTTTGTGACTCTCTCTCACTGCGATGCTTTCAAGGTAACTCACCTTTAATAGCAGTTGTTCAGGTGCATGTTGTGTAGTCGTAATTTCTGATCATTATTTCTCATCAGATTCAGTGCACTTTTGGGGTTAGGGCGAGGAACTTTCTGTGATCACACAAAGGGAGGCCGTGGGAAAAAAAAAAAAACACAATGAAACCCACAAAACAACCACATGTTTTCTGCCTGACAAACTGAGTTCAAATCATGGATCCGCCTCTGTCGAGGTCGGTGACCTTGAACAAGCTACGTCCACATCCCCTCTGAGCCTCAGTTCTGTTAAATAGGATAGTGCGTCCCTCGTAGGGTCATAGAAAGGATTAAATAAGATGGTCCTGGGACACGATAGTCAGCCAATGAATGACTCATTAATATCCGTAAATATTTATGGGATCCTCAGCTGTCCAGATGGGACCATGTGTGCTGAAAAATTTTATTAATATATGACTAACATTATATATATATATACACACACACACATACACATTGCATATTAGGGAACAATTCGAAAATATAGGTGAATCAAAAGCAAAACGTCTTTCATCCCAGTATTGAGTTGCCAGATAATTGCTATTATTATTATTGCTGCTATTATTTATTTCAGGGGAAGTAATTCTAGGATTTTTTTGTTATTCACATACATTTGTGTATATTTACATATTTTCCCTAACATGAGTTCATGCTGCTTTTGTAGCAAGCTGTTTTTAGACAACATTATACACGGAATGCATTTCCATGTCAAATATACAACTGTCACTTTTAAAGGCAGCGTGTTTTCTTAGCTTGGCTAAACATACCATAAAGTATTTGGCCAATCTGCTTTTGATGGTTGCTTAGGCTGAGTCCAATTCTAAGCTAAAGAATGCAAAAGTGCACACATTTGTGTATTCATCTTTTTGTACCTGTTGGGTCTTTTTTTTGTTGTTTGGATAAATTCCTACCAAGTGGAATTAGATTTTTTTTTTTTTAGTGAGCTTTTTATTGTGATATAACACACATCCAGAAAAATGTGCCACTCATAAGCATACATACAGCTCCTTAAAGTTTCTGAGACCACAGCTGTGTAACCTGTCTCCAGATCTAGAAATAAAACGTTCCCAGCACCCAGAAGCCCCCCGTCACGCCCCATTCAAATGACCGTTCCCTTCTTAAGGACAGCCGCTATCTTCACTCTAATGCTGTAGATGAGTTTTTGCCTGTTTTTGGATTTTGTGGAAATAGAATCGTAAAGTATGTATTCCTCCATATCTCGCTGCTTTTGCTCAATATTTTATGTGTTGTCCATTTTCATTGCTGTATACTATTCTGTTGTTTGTACCACACTTTAACATTTTCTTTATTCTGCCGTTGCTGAGTGTCCAGTTTAGGGTGATTTCAGATAGTACCACCATGCGCATCCTTGGATGCATGCTTGGGTGAGCAGAGGTCTGCATTTTCTGGGGTGCAAACCTAGGAGTGGGATTGCCGGGCCACACAGTAGGCCGGTGCCCTTGATGACACACCTGTGATATAAATGGTCCTATTTTCCTCCAGAAGGGTAGAAATTGCTTCCAGTAGTTAACTAACCTTTCTGAGTGTTGTCGTCTACATCTGTGATGTGGGGATACAGCCCCCTCCCACGGCGTTGCGAGGCAGAGATGAGCTAAGCAGTGGCGACGTGCCCACGGCATGTTGGCAGCCCTAATTAGCTGCCAAGGATGCTTGAGAATTCTAAGCTGCAGACTCCTGAAACAATCACAGCTTGAGCCTGAGGTCAAAAAACAATGAGCAGGAAGTACAGTGACTAGTTGGCCCCAGAAATTAGCTGCCTCTGTAACAAGAGGAGAAAGGTGCCTACAGGCTCGGGGGATGCCAGCAGCATCGCGGTGGGAGGTCACAGCTCCCTGGCGCGGCCCCTGCTTTGGAAAGGTTTGTCTGAACTGTATACAGCTCCAGGAACCAGACCTGCAGGCCTTGACCGCCAAGGTTCTCTGGGCAGATAGGCGATACCATGTGGTGGGGAAGGGCTGGCTTTGGAGTCGGACACACTTGGAATCAAGTCCCAGCTCTGCCTCTGACCGCTTGGGTGATCGGAAGGGCTCTCTGAGCTGCAGTTTTCAAGTTATAAAACTGAGACAATAGTACCCGCCACCGATCAGGTTGTCTCGAGGATGAAATGAGAAATGCATGCGAGTGTTTAATGTTGTGCGATTCGTCAAATAAGCACTCGGGTGTGGGTGTAACCCTGAGAAAGCCCGGAACCCACAGGGTCCAGTCTGAGAGGTGGCTCTGTGGCAGAAACATGGCCCGAGAGTGAAAATGATATTAATAATAAAACTTCTCTACGTGGGTGTTCTAAACTCATCAGGGGAATCCAGATACACCACCCACAGCAACAATGATCAAAACTCCATTTCTTTGCTCTACTAGATTCTCCACGTTTCTCCCTACAGGTCCCCCAGATCACTTCCAACAGCAGCCTGAGCCCCTCTTTTCCCTTTGCTACTCGGCTGTCTCTCAGTCTGTGACTATACAAAGCCCTTTTCTCAGCTAGGAAAAGGCCCATCTGCAGGAGTGGGAGAGGAGGAAGTCGAGTAGATAATACAGGTTGCTCATTAGTGGGCCAAGGAAGGGCAAAGGCTGGTTCACGACTGCCCTGTCCCGGGAGCTGCTGTTAGTAATAGTCGTTTTATTATTACTAAGGGGGTCGGAACTCATAGCCTCAGAGCTGCATAACCGCTAAGAATGGGAAATCCTTTTTTTTTTTTTTTTTTGCTGCTTCATCCAGCGTTCGATTCTCCCATGGTAGGAGATGCTGTGTGAGTGGGTGCAGCAGCCAGTGGGGATGGGGCAGAGCGCCCCTGGGATAGCCCCGAGTTCAGTATTCATTGATGTTTTTCTTTCTTTCCTGTTCTCAGTCTCCTCGGATCAGATCGAGCAGCTTCACCGGAGGTTTAAGCAGCTGAGTGGAGACCAGCCCACCATTCGGTAAGATCTGCAGCTGGGTTTGGGTGCTGGGCGGGTCCAGGGCCCTTGGGGATTTCACGTGCTATTTATTTCTTTCCCGGAGTGCTGGGTGGCTCTGGAAGAGCCCCTGTGTTGTCTCATTTCCCGAAGCAGTTTCAGTGCTTTTGGTCTAAGCCAAAGTGTTCCCAAATAGGAGGGAAAGAGCCACTTCTGTTTCTGTTGAGATCAGAAAATTATAGCTAGAGTTGAGGCCAGGGCAGAGAGGAAGAACTATTCAGCCACCCCCAACCCTGCCCTGACCGCCTCAGATGGAACGTGCTCCTGGACTCGAGCTTGGAATCCCAGACACATGTCGAGGACCCGTTAAATACCAGCATGGTGCCAATTGCTGGTCGCACAAAGAGGGATCAGTCTTGGTGGCACAGCCCAACTCGGGGGCTCAGGTGCCGTCATCAGAACCCCTGTCTTTAGACCCTGCTTCCTCAGGCTTAGCTCCAGCCTCAGGAACGATGGGGGCGGCAGCGTCAAATTTCTGTCCAAGAAAATTGACATTCTGCGTAGTGTTTTAATCGTTAATCTTTTAGGTACCGTCTAGGTTACTTTTGTATGACTTGAGCAGTGTTCTTAGATGGTGGCTGAGTTATTTAGAGCCAGGTTAGTGACAGGTCCTTGTCGGTGAGTTGATCCTCACAAAATTGGTGAGGAAGCTTCAAGTTGAACCATAGCAAGAAGAGAATCTGTTCCAGTAACAGATTTCTACCACAAACTCTCTAACAGATGTAGTTTCTTAAAATAAACATTCAAGGTCTCAGGGTTACAGTTGTTGGAACTTTAAAACAAACCTTTTAATCGTCCAGGAAAACTTCCTCCTCCTTCATAGACTTAAATTTCACCCTGGTTTAATGGAAACTGACATGTAAATATTTACTTTCTCTTGTCTGTCTAAACAAAGGCATGTTGTTAATCCAGGGCATTGTATTCGCAAAGCGTCCATTGCAACAGCTCAGATTCTGATGGTCTCACGGTTCTTGTGGCCCCTGGTCTCAGTTTAATTGTATGCAAGGCAGACTTGAAGACAGTTAGGATTTAGGCCTTTAATTTTACATTTGTTACCCACTGAGCCCGGAGAAAAGTCATCTGGCTTCTCATTGGCTCTGATGGGGTCATGTGCCCGAGTCTGAGCCAATCACCATGGCCAGGGGCAGGAAATGCAAATTGTTTCCCAGAGCAATGAGGATGTGGGGCCCCAGGGGTCAGCTGCCTCCAGGGCAGGGATGGAGGGTGGGTGGTTTCCCCAGGGTACGTGGAGCCTCGGTTGGGCTGATCGTGTTGTTTCTCCCAGCCGGTCTCCTCATCCGTAAACTGAGAATGGTCCTTTGGGGTTTGATTGGAGCGTTAAAAACGAGCAGATGCCTGCAGGACGGTTTAGCTCTGAGCTGGGTTCGTAGGCATTTGGCAAATGGGGCTGTTGTCCTTCCACCCCCTCCCGAGGTGCCCAGGCAGTGGTTGTCTAATCCCGGGCGGGGGAGTAGAGAGGCGGGCCCAGGTGCTGTGTGAAGAGGAGGAGGATGTGCTATTGGAGCCTTCCCCTTCCCCGCTTTTAGGTTCTGGCCTGTGAGCCCCTCACTACTGCCCAGCGCCCCATCCTAGGCCTTGTGCGGGAGAGTACTGAAACAGTGCCCTACGCCAATCTCTTTCCGACTCGAGTGTGTGTGCAGATCACCTGGGAATCTTGCTGCAGCGCAGGTGTTGCTCCCGCAGGTCTGGGGTGGGCCCTGAGACCACATTTCTTGCATTTCCAAGTACTGGGGTCGCTTAGCACCGTGGACAACACACAGTAGGTCCTCCGCGGTTGGATGGGCGGAGGCGCCTCCCCTGCAGGCACTGAGCATGCACAGCCTCTCTTTGCTGATGACACGGGGCTCCTCCTTCCCACGCTGGCCCTGCCCACCCACCCCGAACCGTTTTCCTCTTTCCTGCACCCCCGGGACCACCATATGCATCGCCCTTGCCGCAGCTGCCCTCACACAAGCCCCGAGTATGTCTGCCTTGCCAGGGTGTTTCAGAGGATCCAATGAGTGGCCTCTGCTCAAGAGCCCTCAGTAGCTCCCAAGTACCATCAGGGTCTCTTATGTTCTTTATGTTGGGCCCACAAAGGTCTGCAGACGCTGGCCTCTGCTTTGCTCAGGACAACCTCCTCTAAGACACTTATCCTGCCCTGGAGCCCACACAGCCTCCTCCTGGGTGTGCCTCCTTCCAGCATTCACAGCACAGAATTATAACTCCCCCATCCACCTCCCCCAGCGGACTCTGGCTTCTCAAGGGGCAGGAACTGATCCATCTTCTTCCTTGCCCAACTGCTGAGTCCAGAGCTTGTAGCACAGTCGATGCTCTGGGAGTAGTTGAATGAATGAGTGAATGAAGGAACGAATGAATGAGAGAGCAAAGGAACATGGAACAAGCGAGTATGACGACTGGAAAAGTTGTTTCTAACTTGTAGAACGTGGCGCGTGTGAGACCTGTGGTGAACGGTGCTGCCTGCCAGGTTTCCGTGCCCCAGGGAGAAGCATCTAGCTGGGGACCTGGCACATAGCAACTGTTCCCACACGCAAGCTAGTGTCATTTGAGCCTGTTTGATGTGCTGCACAGCAGAAGCACACTACTTCAGTCTTACAAAACCCCAAAGGAAGTCGTGGTAGGAGCACCCGCTCTCCCCATTTTACAGATGGGGAAGTCCGGCTAAAGAGGCCATGCACACGGCCCCCGGCCACACAGCTATAAGGAAGCCATGGGCGTTGCCTTGACTGGCGAGTGATCTCTGAGGACCTCAGTCTCCTGCTTTGCCGTTGGGGGCTGAGGAAAGTGTGTTTATAAGTTCCGTCACCACTGGCCCTGGTCCCAGAGGAGTCAGCTTCAAGGTTAGTGTCAGCTGCACCT
>NW_012154051.1:188682-189482 GCF_000956105.1 Propithecus coquereli
GATCCTCTTGCCTCAGCCTCCCAGAGTGCTAGGATTACAGGCATGAGCCACCACACCCGGTGCGACTACAGTGTCTTATGCAAACAGGCCTCCAGGAAGGGCCTCCTCCCAGCCTCCACAACTGCTTTGCCTAATCCTAATCCACCCTCCAGGCCTGGAGAAGGGGTATTGGGCAGCTCCTTAAAGTTCCTGAGGGATTTCCCGCCTGTCTGCCCCAGAGCAGCCCTGGTTTGGGATCTGGTCCCCAGCACTGTCCCCTTTCTGTCAGGTTATCTGAGTGACCCCAGGCCGTCCCTTCGACCTCTCTACAGCCAGGCACATTGGGATGCTGTCCCGCAAGCCCTGGGCTGTGCTGGGCTTTCTGAGCACGGAAGGGGCTTGCTTTCTCTTGTGGGGACGTTCAACGCGTGAGAAAGGCATTGACTGGGGTTCCCCAGTGGAGGCCCCTTGCACCCCAGTCCAATCTGGGGGGGATGTGGGGGTGCAGCTTCCTTTGCCCCCTTCCTCGCAGAGAGCCACGGTGCCCAAGAACTTACTGGGATCCCCCAAGGAGGCTTTTGAATACCCAAGTGCAGAAGGCCCCTTGAGAGAGTGATCGTTCAAAACCACAGGCTTTATATATAGACGAGTAAGATTAGTAAACTGCATTTAAAAGCTTAAAGAAGAGTTGGGTTTCTGAATTTGCAGCTGTAATAAATCGAATATAGCTTTGAAAAAGCCCCACAAGGTTAAAAACTGCCAAAATTGATTTTAACCTACCATATCCTATCCGTGTCGGGCCTGGTCCTATCTCTTTCTGA
>NW_012154051.1:190142-209250 GCF_000956105.1 Propithecus coquereli
GAGTGGACGAGACCCTGCAGAGGTAAACCTGCTAAAAGCTCGTAATTTCTGATAGTGGAGAAAATACAGTCGTGGCATCCTGCATTTTTTTCTTTCTCTAGTTGGGCCACTTAAGAGGTGAACATCTTAAATGGCCGTTTTTAACTTCCTGATGGCACCCTGGCAGGCTCACAGACTCCCAGAAATAGATGTCATGGAATACTTCGGACATAGCGATGCAGGCCATTTGGAGACTTGATTAGATAGAGCCACATTAGAAAATATTTTTAGACCCATCAAGCCATCGAATGTAGAGTGATTCCTGGGATCAGCGCAACCACAGACAGGCCTGGGGAAGATAAAAGGTCGCTGTGGCCGCGGTTAATGCCACCAAAGTGCAGAGCCGCGATCTGATAGGCCAGACACTGGGGCATCAGCAGAATGTCCCAAGTCTGGGTCCTGTTTGCCTTCCCCTTGCTTTGTCCCCTTAGAAGTTAGCGCGGGGGCACGTGTGTGAACAGAAGCCCTGGCCGCCATCAGCTGAGTGCTCACGTGTTTCGGGCACTGGTCTCGATGCTCCCTTGTGTGGTCTCAGGAACCCTTGGAGGGTCACACCATTTACACCCATTTTACAGGTTAAGAAACTGAGGCTGAAGCGGTTAAGATCTCACGGTAGGGCTGGGGTTCAAAAGCAAAGCTGGCTGTCCCAGAGCCATAGCCCCCAAACTGCTGCGATGACATCGTTTTTCTCCCAGAATTAAGTCCCTTTTTAACCCACTTTGCTTTGCACCTGTCTTAAATGTGAAAAAGTTTTTCAGAAGTACTGTACTTGCAAAATGAAGTTGTTGAGTCCTCCCTTTAAAGCTGCAGCTAGGAGGATGCCCGTTTATTCAAAAAGGAAGATGCACAGTGGCCTGTAACACTGCCCAGAAAAGACAGTGGCGCGAGGCAGCCGGGGCTGTCATGCCTGTCTAGGGGAAGGCGTGTGGGCAGATTGAGGAAGAGGCCACCGAGGAGTCGGTGTGGTGTGACAGGGCACAGAGATGGCCCCGAAGCAGGAAGCAGCTTTCTAAGTGGTCTTGGTTTTATTAGCAGGTGCTCCCGTTCGTTTTCACAGAGGTCCCTTTCCCAGGGCAGTGGATGCTGACACAGTCCTTGATTATAAACGAGCAGGAGATGAGGCCTGTCCTGCCAGGCTGGGGACTCCGTGGTGAGAGGGTGACACGCTCCCCCCCCTCCTGGGGGGCTTCCATGCTGGTCTGTGAGGGTTAGTCGGAGCCAGAGGGTGAACTAGCAGGTGAGCAAGTTCGTTCTGTGTCTCAAGAAATCCGATACGGGAAACAGGGTAGACAGGGCGTGTCCCTTGGGACCTCGGGGAGGAGAAGGGCCTAGGAGAGCTGGTCAGGGAAGGCGCCTCTGGGGAAGCCGCATTTGGGCCGAGCCTGGAATGGAGAGAGGAGGGGAGGGAGCTCCGGGCAGAGGCCGGAAGGGGGTTCTAGGTGAGGTCAGCCTGGCTGCTGAGTGCCCAGAGGACAGTCGGAGAGCGGGGGACAGATCAACCTCCCTTTTCGACAAGCAGAGAACAGTCCTTGAGCCCAGACCCTGGGACAGACCGAGAGGCATTTCATCCCAGTTTATTGCCCCAAAAAGGCCAGTTTCGGGCTTATTTTCCTTCCTCCTTCCCTACCTGCCCCCAAGTGCCCACTAGGCTGGCTGGACCGGCTTGGCCCTAAGGTGGCTCAGTACAGTGGTAGCTGTGGGGACAGGCTGTCTCTTGGTGGCCAGTGGTCCGGCGGTGCTGCCCCAGTGACCGCCGGGTGAGGGGGTTGCCCCTGCGGACTCCAGGGGCACGAACCTTCCACTCCTCCTGGAGCCTGCGCCCTGGGGGTTTTAAAATGTCCCCCTTGAGGCCTGAGAGACGCTCATAGTGCCAGACTACGCTAAGCATGGTGACGTTCGATCACCGTCACACGCCCATGAGTGGCAGCAATGGTGATCCCATTTTATAGGCCAGAATGTGAGGCCCAGAGAGGCAGAGCGACTGAGCCACAGTCACACAGCCGGTGGGGGCGCCTGGACGCCAGCGCTGTGGTCCCCCTGCCAGCTCGAACCGCCCTGTGCGCTTCCTCACTCTCACCACTTCCTTCCTCCGGGTCCTGCGTTCTTTAAAAAGAGAACCACCGGCCCGAGCAAGGGCGAGACCTATTTCTATAAAAACATAGAAACATTAGCCAGGCACGGTAGTGCGCCTGTAGACCCAGCTCCTCGGGGGGCCGAGGCAGGAGGAGTTCGAGGCTGCAGTGAGCCATGGTGACGCCACTGCACTGTACCCAGGACGACAGAGCGAGTCCCTGTCTCAAAGAGAGGGAGCCAGAGAGCTCTTCTTGGGCATCTGCTCCCGCCCAGCCCCAGCTTAGAAGCCCCATCAGGGACCCAGGAAGAGGACAGGACGAGCGTCCAGCCCACAAGGGAGGGACCAGACTAGAAAAAGAGCCAGCACTGAGGTCCAGGCTGGGCTCTTCCTCAGGCCTCATGATACGGGTTGGTTTCCCGCGGCTTCTGAGGCCCAGCCCAGCTGCAGGGTTCTCTTTGTGGGCGCTGAGCTTGGGCCCCCCCAGCCCCTGCGGGCTTATGGGCTTACGGGTCCCAAGCTTAGGACTCGGGCCGGAATTCCCGCTCCCTGCTCTGTGCCGGCCTCGAGGGCTGCCTGCCCAATGCCTTCCCCTTCTGCCCCCTCTCTGCACTCCCTGTTCAGCATTTGCTGTTTCCCACACCGGGGAAACTGAGGCCCCATGGGGACCCTTAAGGCAGAGACCACATCTCGTCTAGCACGTGTCTTCCCAGGCAGTGCCGGCTACTCCAAGTGCAGTCCCCGGGCTGGCAGCGGCCCCGTCGCCTGGGAGCGTGTTAGAGACGCGGGTCTCTCCCGGCCCTGCTGAGTCTGAGCCTGCGTCGTGACACGATGCCCAGGGGACCCGCGTGGGTGTGAGTGTTTGAGCACTGCTGGCCTCTTAAATTCTGAACGTTCCAAAGCGCCCGGAGTTGTCCAGATGCACCAGGCGGTTCTCCATCTGCAGGTCTTTGCACTAAAGAGTCTGGCGAGAAAGCCCTGGTTTCCTTTGCCCCTGGCAGATGCCTCTTTCAGAAACTGGGGCAGCGTCACCGAGCCCACTCCTCCCGGGCACACACTTTCTCACCCCGTCCCTGCCCCACGCCAGGCCCCTGCTTCTCCCTGACACCTGGCATTTGCTCATTACAGTGGAGTGACTCAGACACGAGCATCTGGGCACCTTCCACGCTCCAGGCACTGTTCTAGGTGCCGCAGAGGCGAGCGAGACAGGTACGATCCCCCCTGGGGCCCTAGTGGGGAGACACAGTAGAGACGGAAGCTGGAGCATCTCGGGCAGTGGCGGGTACTTTGCAGAGAAAAGGGATGGAGGCTGTAGGCGGCTGGTGTGAGTGGGAATGGGGTGCCAGGAAAGGCCACGTAGAAAGAGGGACATTTGAGCAGGGACCTGAAGGAGGGGAGGTTCTCAAGCCCATGCGACATTTGACAACGTCTGGAGAGGTGTTGGTTGTCGCAACCGGGGGAGAGGGTACCACCACATCCAGTGGGCAGAGGCCCCGGCACGGAGAGCCATCCAGCCCGAGTGCCCACAGTGCCCAGGCTGAGAGATGCTGCTTTAGGGAAAGGGCATTCTAGAAAGAAGGAACAGCATGTGTGAGAGCCCCGAGGCAGGGAACAGCAAAAATGTCCACGTGACCTGGGCAGAAGGAACAGGGGAAACTGAGGCAGCAGGGTCCCAGCTGGGCGGGGCCTGCAGGACACAGAGCAGCCTCCGAGGCTCGACTCGTGCTGGTCGAGCTGGGACGTCTTCAGCAGAGAAGCGACATTTTCATAGCATCTTCCCGTCGGTACCATGAGCCTGGGCACAGGACGGCCAGGGAGCAGGCCGTGGGGCGCCCAGGCGAGAGACGCGGGCTGGACTGGGGAGTTGGGGGCGTCGAGGAGGAAGGAGAGAGAAGTGGCGGGTCCTGGGTGGGTGGCAGTTACGTGAGTCTGGGGTTCAGGGGAGGGGGACGGAAGTGGGAGTTAACGTGCAGGTGACGCGTCAAGCCGTGCACATCTGTTTTAGTTCACGGACGACAGGACGTCCTTGCTGCGGCCCGCTCGCTCCTGGTGGGAAAGGGAGGTGGCAGGTTCAGGGACTGTCCCTGAGAACACACAGATCTGACGCTCGCCGGCCGCTGCTCCCGGGCCTGGCACTTCTTCACCACGACCTACGTCAGCATCATTCCTAGCAGCAAGAGGTGGCTTCACCTCTCTGCCTCAGTTTGCTCATCTGGAAAGTGGGGATAAGTACCTGCCTTACGTAGAGTTGTCGAGTTGTCGTGAGCCCTTAATAACAACGGAAAGCTCTTGAACACCTTGAGCATGTATATTGATAGGTTAGCTGCTGTTATTGTTAACATTATTTTAAACTTTGGAGCTCACTGTGCGAATGGCAGTTTGCTAAGTACCTTACGTGGACTTATTTAACTATCTGGTTAACCCCACGATGCTGCCTGGACATTCCCACGTTCCCCATTTGAGGCTCTGAGACGTGCTGGGCCCGCAGCCCCTCCCGCCATGAGACCCTGCGCCGCGCTCTCTGATACGGGAAGTGTCAGGTTTGCGACCCTGTCACAGATGAGGACACTGAGGCTCCGAGAGTCGTGGTGGGGGGAGGGGAGGTTCGGGTGTGGGTCTGGCAGGTCCCTGTGGAGGCAGAGTCAGGACAGCTGGGCTTCTGGGGCATCTGCACAGACCTTCCAGGAGTCGGGGCCAGCACTGGGGGGACCATGTCCCCCCAGCCAGGTCCCGCAGGTTGGGCATCTGCCTCGTTGCTGCCGGTGGGAGAACAGGCCTCTTTCGTGGGATTAATTTGTTCTCTGAACACACAGGGCAGGCTCTCGAGGGGGTTTCTTCCTTCCTACCTCCCAGGACGTTGGCCTCTGCTCTTCCCTGTCGGCCCCAGGCTGCAGGGTCTGGATGTCTGGGCCCTGGGCCTGGCTCCTGGCACAGGCTCAGGATGGACCAGAGGGGCAGCAAAGCCCTGCCCGTGGCCACTTCCCTTTAAACTGTACGACAACCCTGTGAGGTTCCTTTTTCCAGGAGGGGCAGACTGAGGCTCAGAATGGGCAAAGTCACTTGTCTCAGGTGGCAGGACAGGGTAGAAGCCAAGTCTGAGTCCAGAGGCTGTGCCCACCTCACAGATGAGAACACTGAGGCCGAGGAAGGGTTAGCAGTAGCCCAGACCCCCTTCAGCCAGTGCAGGCCAGAGAGGGCGTGGGGTCTCACGAACCGACCGTGGTGTGGCAGCGGCTCTTCTCCCTTCTCCCAAGTTCCCTCTCAAGCTCCACGCCGTCCCGTTCTCAGACTGGGATCTGGGCTTTGCAAACAGATCCCGATCAGCCGAGGAGACCAGGGCAGCAGGGCGTCGGGGGTAAGCGTGTGGCTGCGCTGTGCCCAGTTCCAATCTGACTCCCACACCGCGGCTGGGTGAGCTGGGCGGGTCACCCAACCTCTCTGTGCTGACCCTTTCGTGTTGGGAACAATTGGGGCCCTCCTAGGGTGTTACCCGGGGAAACAAGATTGCACAGGCCACGTCATTTGCACGGTTATTATGAGCTGTTATTGTCATCTGATAGTGGTTTTGTAGAATTGGATCGTCTCCCCCGGTAACCTTGACTCATCTGGGGCCCTGGTCTCTCTGTTCTGTCTCCTCTGGTCGCTAATGAGGAGAAGGGGGAGGACAGTGGCCGTGGGTGTGGTGTGTGTAGAAAAGAGTGCATGTCACATGGGGAGGGACTTTCTTCCTTGCCCCCCTCCCCCTAAGTGTGCTTAACCGTCATCCTGACTTCTAGCTACATTTGTTCATGTTGGCACTTTTGTTTATTGGAGACAGAGTCTCACTCCGTCACCCCAGGTAGAAAGCAGTGGCATTATCATAGCTCACTGCCACCTCAGACTCTTGGGCTTAGGCGATCCTCCTGCCTCAGCCACCCCAGTAGCTGGGACTACAGGCTCATGCCATCATGCCTGGCTAAGTTTTCTATTTTTAGTAGAGACAGGGTCTCACTCTTGCTCAGGCTGGTCTTGAACTCCTGAGCTCAAGCGATCCTCCTTTCTCAGCCTCCCAGAGTGCTAGGATCACAGGCATGAGCCACCGTGCCTGGCCTGTGTTGCCATTTCTTGTTCTTTATATAAATGGAGTCATAGTGCAGTGGCCCTTTTCTGTTGTTTGTTTGTTTTTTTTTTTTTTTAACAAACTTATTAGAAATTTTTAACAGCTTTTTAGGGATGTAATTCACATATTATGCAGTTTGTGGTCCATTTTGGAACACTACAGAAAGACACCCCGTACCCATTAGCCGTCACCCGTGTCCCCAGCCCCTGGAAACCACAGCTCCATTCTCTGTCTCTGTGGGTGTCTCTCCGCATGGCCTTGTGTGTCTGGCTTCTGTCACTCTGCATGATGTGTTCAAGGTCTATCTGTGCTGTGGCATGGATCAGAGCTTCATTCCTTTTTATGGCCAAAATGTATTCTGTTATTTTTTACGGCCAAAAAACACCCCATCTCTCTGGGCCGGCTGTCCCGAGTGTGTCCCCTTCCTCAGAACTGGGCTCTCGTGAATCCAAAATGGTGGCGTGCCCTGACGCCGGCTCCTGACTGTGGCCAGACTCCGGGGTGGGAGGGGCAGGAGCCTGCCCAGGAGGACGGGAGAGAACACACAGGGACCTGGGGATGGGGCCACGTCCTGCTTATGCCTGTCCGGGCCTCAGCCTGCCCATCTGTAAGGTGGAGGCAGGATGGGCCAGCGAGGTGTTCATGGAACCTTCCAGCTGGCACTCACTCCCCTCCCAGCACAGGTTCTGACTGTCCCACCCGTCGTGTCCCACCCTGGACAGTCTCATTCCTGGTAGCTGACGTCCTTCCGCCCTCCCCACCTGGACATGCTTCCTTGGTTCCCGGGATTGCCAGCCTGTGCCCTGGGTCCTTTCCAAGGCCACCGGCCACGGCAGTCCACAGAGCAGAGGAAAACGTGAGCAGGGAGCAGAGGACACGGCACGGCCTCCTGCGGCAGGTCGGGGGGTAGGGCAGGGGCCGAGGGTCACCAGCTCCCCCGCTGCCCAGCTGCAGCCTGGGGACCCAGCAGCACCTGTGCCAGCTGCAGGGCGCCCTTGTCTGAACTTGACCCCCCCTTGCCCCAAGCCAGGAGCTTTTTTTTTTTTTTTTTTTTTTTTATGTAACAGCTTTACTGAAATTCACATACCACACAACCGACCCATTAAAATGTGCAATTCGGTGCCCTTTAGTATATTTTGCAGAGTTACGCATCCAACACCACAAATAATTTTAGGACATTTTCATCACCCCAGAAGGAAACTCGCACCCTCAGCCAGCACCCCCGTTCCCGCTGCCGCAGCCCCTGACAGCCACAGTCTCCCTTCCGTGTCTGGCTTTACCGAATTCACGTAAACGGAATCGCTCGTTACGTGACCGTCTGCGTCTGGTGGCTTCGTTCAGCGCAGTGTTGGAGGTCTACCTGTGCTGTGGCAGGTGGCAGTACTGCAGTCCTTTTCCTGGCTAAAGACCATTCCACTGGGCACGCCATGTTGTATGTGTCCAGTTATTGGCTGACGTTGGAGTCGTTTCTGCCTTACGGCTGTCGTGATAAACGCTGCTACTTACAAAACGTGTGTGTGGGTTTTCATGTACTTGGGAGCGGAATTGCTGGGTGATGTATTTACTCTACGTTGGCCTTTGAGGACCTGCCGGACTGTGTCCCAGCGCTCTGGGCCAGCATCAGAGCGGCCAAAGCAGAGCTCCCCCAGCTGGGATCGGAGCCCCCAGGGTGGGGTGCAAATCCCGTGTGTCGACATTTTCCCGGAGATGAACGTCTCACACGTCTCCTGGATTCTCAAAAGCATCTTGAGCCTCCAAGTCTTCCCCGCTGTCGCCGGGCTGGAGGTTAGAGGAGGGGACGGGTGAATGGGGCGTATCCCGGCTCTGTCTCTAACGCCCACCGGGTCTTGTGAGGCCTGCGGAGGATCAAAAGTACAGCTCGATAGGTGACGAAAGTGCCCGCTGACATCTCTCTCTTCTCGTTCTTTTCTCGGTGTTTCTCGTCCTCGGAAACCAGCAAGGAGAACTTCAACAACGTCCCCGACCTGGAGCTCAACCCGATCCGATCCAAAATCGTTCGTGCCTTCTTTGACAACAGGTGGGCTCTTCTCGCTGACCTGCGGGTGGCAGGCGCCTTTGTCCTGCGTAACACTGCACAGTACTGACGTGCGCAGGACGGTCCTTTACGCTGATGCAGATAAGAGGGGCCGGGCCGGGTGGGGCTTATGGGGTTGGGGGCCGGGCAGTCGTGGATTCATAGCTGGGTGACTTTGGGCAGCTCCCTCGGGCTCTCTAGGCCTCTGTGTTAGTTATCTGCGTGGGAAATGACCCCCAAGCTTAGTTTGAAACAACAAACATTTACAATAAACAATAGTTTATTTGCAATAAACATTATCCCACCCTTTCTGTCAGTCAGGGACCCAGGTGCAAAGTAGCTGAGTGGGGGAGGTTCTCGGGCTCAGGGGCTCCGGGGCTCCGGCAGACTTCAGCCAAGGTGTCAGCTGGGGCTGAGGTCTCAGCTCAAGGCTCAGCTGGGGCAGGCTGTGCTTCCAGGCTCACTCTGGTGGCCGTGGCTGGTGACATCTTCTGGACCTCTCCACAGAGCTGCTCACGGCACCGCAGCTGGCATCCTCCAGAGCGAGGTGTCTGAACAGAACCCTGGGGTGGGGGGCGACCCAGTGGAAGCCACCATCTTTTTATAACTGAATCTTGGAAGTGATACCTTGTCCCTTTTGCTGTGTCTCTTCATTAGGAGTGAGTCAGTAAAGCTGGGAGGTGGCTCACGCCTGTAATCCTAGCACTCTGGGACACCGAGGATGGGGGATTGCTTGAAGCCAGGAGTTTGAGACTAGCCAGAGCAAGAGCGAGACTTCGCCTCTATAAAAAATAGAAAAAAATTAGCCGGGCGTGGTGGCGCACGCCTATGGTCCCAGCTGCTCAGGAGGCTGAGCCAGGAGGATTGCTTGAGCCCAGGAGCTGGAGGTTGCAGTGAGCTATGATGATGCCACTGCACTCTAGTCTGGACAACAGAGCGAGACCCTGCCTCCGAAACAAAGAAGTGAGTCACTAGGTCACCCCCCTCTTGGCAAGGAGGCAACACAGGAGTGTGACCCCCAGGAGGCGGCGGTTATTGGGGCCATCTTGGAGGGTGACAGCACCTGCCTCACCAGGCTGCTGGGAGCGTTCGCTGAGGGGTGCGTGCGTGGTAAAGTGCGAGGTGGCCATTGAGTTCACCGCCACGACTTACAAAGAGGCGGCGCACCTTGGCCAGCATCCCATTGGCTGTGGTGACAATACCAACGACCCTGCCTCCCGGGGACGCTGGGCCAGCCGGGAGGGAGCGTGGTCAAGTTGAACAGGGACATAAGGGAACTTCTGGGGTGGAGGAGGGGATTTCACAGGGACATATGTTTGTCCAAACACACGGTCTGTGCATTTTGTGGGATGTAATTTTTCCTTTAACAAAACCTGACCCTCCGTCTCTTGGCTGTCGGCTGTCACCTGTGGGAACTTGGATTCCGACTCAGGTCCGTCTGCCCCGGACAGACCAGGGATTGTGAGTTCAGCTCTCAGGGTGGGATCGGGTGTCTGCTGTGCTGTCCTCCATGAGCTGCTGCTCTTGAGGGGACGAAGTGTGGGAAAAGGGGCCTGAGACTCTTTGGGAACAGGTCTCGGGGGCATTTTGAGCAGGATCCGTGCCCACCTCCAGGGGCTCCCTCCCTTACAGGGTAACTGGCAAGGTAAGGAAGCAGAAAGTTGACTGAAAAGCAGGCACTGTTGCACAGAGAACGAAAGCTGCCTGTTGTCCCGCTGGGTCGCAGCTTAGGGTGCAGCGCCTGACTCCCAGCCTCTGATCTCGGCCTGGGTGCCCGTTTGAGAACTGGGAGTGGACAGCAGGTGTGTCTGGCTCCAGGCGCTTTGTCTGGGTTTCCAGACACGATGTTGGCCTGTGTGGACCTCCCAGGGACACGCGGAGGGGGAGAGACCCTCTTCCCCTGAATCGGCTCCCGATACTGAAGCAGCCCAGGTGTCGACCCTCCCTGACAAGGACACGTGTGTGCTCTGCCTTCCCTGGAGGCTATCACGTTCCCCCCCACCCCGCCCCCACGCTAATCTCGGTCCTCCCTGCCACAGCCTAAACCACTTGGGAAGGACACATGAGCCAACCGCAGGGACAAGTGCCTGCAGAGGAGCCCGATAAGCCCGGGGGCTATTTTTATGCTCTGCAAACTTGGTCTGTGCCACCGATGGCAAGAGCTTCGACACAGGTCTGTCGGGAGGAGCGGCAGGAGCTTCGCAGGATAGAATAGCAAAGGGGACGCCAGTGCAAATGCACCGAGACTGGGCTTCCTGGGTCCTGGGAAGGATCTTGTGTCACCCTGCAGATTGGGAGTCTCACGATCCACCTTCCCTAACCCACATTTGGGATCCCCCACTTTCTGAAAATCTACGAACCGTGAAGTGCAGTGGACGCTGCCAGCGGTATTTGTCGGGCACCGAAAGGGCGTGCACGGACCGCTAAAGAGAGAATTGCAGACACTCCTTTGTGCCGGGGCACAGCTGTGTCCTGCGTGGGACCCAAGTAAGATATCCACGCACCAGCCGTTAACTTAGTTGTCTCGGGACGCCCACAGTGCGGGGCCTCGGCACCCACAGCCTGCCAGCCCGATGGCAGCCTGTCCCCACGGCCATCAGACTCTCAGGGTCAAAGTCGTTAGTGATGAGGGTTTGGTGACGGTGCGTCAGGAGCTAGTATTTGGAGCGACCTCCCAGTGGTCTCCTCAACAGCTGCGTTTCTCTGCCGGGACCGAGCCGACGGCGTGTCGGCCCACCGGGCTCCCGCTCTGCGCCAGGCCCCATGCCGGGCGTGGGGCACACCTGGCGTGGCACACGCTCCCGGCGCCCCCTCTGGAAAGCAACTGAGAGGGACAACCTCCAGTCTGCCCCGATTGATTACAGAACTTTCAATTATTAACGCATCGTGTACTCGGGCAGTAAACAAAACACTCAGAGCTGCTTACAGCCGATCACTGGACTGAAATTTTGAAGCACTGATAGAGCAGGGCTTGACTGACGTTTTCGGTAAAAAGGCAAGAGAGGAGATGTTTAGGTTTCTCGGGTCACGTGGTCTCTGCTGAGCTGCGATACTCTGCCGCCATAGCGCGAAAGCACACGATGCGAAATGAGCATGCGTGGCTGTGTTCCAATAAAACTTCACTGATGGACACTGAAATTCGAATTTCGTGTAATTTTCACTTGTGAAATACTATTTATTCTTTTGATTTTTTTTTTTTTGGCAAATATTTTTCAACCATTTAATAACGTGAAAACTCTTTTTAGTTCATGGGCTGTATAAAAACAAGTGACAGGCCGGATTTGGCCCATGGGCCATAGCTGCCAACCCCTGAGCTTAAAGGATCAGGTGATGTGTACTTGGGTGAGTTACTGGATTATTTAGTGCCTCAGTTTCCCCATATGTGAGTGGTCACGCACCCATGTGTTCCTCCGTCCCAGCCTGAACCGACACTTATGCAATTGTCTGTCTCCTCCTAACCCCGCCGCCCCCCGACAGTGAGCGCTGTGAGGGCAGAGCAGGGCCGGGCTTAAAGCTCGTGGGGCCCCCAGTGTCCCCCACAGAGCAGGTTCTTGGGGAACAGGACTGAAGGCAAGAGCAGCCGTCGTGGGTGAAGCGTGGGCCCGGGAGGGCTGAGTTCTCACGAGCTGTCGGCAGCGAGGGGATGGGCTCCGGTTCTTCATCCGTTTCCGACACCCTCCTCGTTGCTCCCCTAGGAACCTGCGCAAGGGTCCCACCGGCCTGGCGGACGAGATCAACTTCGAGGACTTCCTGACCATCATGTCCTACTTCCGGCCCATCGACACCACCATGGGGGAGGAGCAGGTGGAGCTGTCCCGGAAGGAGAAGCTGAGATGTGCGTGTCCCGGGTCCCTGCGGGGTGCCCTGGCAGCCATGCGTGGGAGGGGGCAGTAGGAGGGGTCGGGGACACCAGCCCGCACCCCCCGCGAGGCTGCAGGGGCGTCTGTCCCCGTCTCGGACGAGCCTCAGCAGGGTGCGGTTTCCTGAGACTAGGAGGGGCCCGAGGGGTGGCTGGAAGAACGAGGCCCTTGGTTCCAGCAGCCCCGGGTTCGGGTTCAGCCCCCGCACCCAGCCATGTGACCTGGAACGCGGAAATGCCGATCATGGCTCGGGTCGCACAGACCTGTGGCATGCAGGGCGCGCTCAGGGCTGTGCTGTGGCCGGGTTCGTGGGCCCGGCCTCCACCGTGTCCTGGCTCTGGGGTGGGTTGTAGCTGTGGTCCTGGCCAGCCGTCAGCACAGGGTCCCAGTGGTGGCCCAAGTGGCATCTCCTCCCTCCTCCGTGGACTCTCCCGTGACTCCGACACCCCTGCTCGCCCCACGCGGGTGGAGGCTGGGCCTTCTCATCAGGGGACCGTAAACGTGCTCCTGGCTACGTTCGGCTCCGGGACGTGCACGGGGGGGCTGGAGGGAACAGCCCGGGCAGCTGTTCCAAGGCCCTGGTTTCTCAGCCATTGTCGGGGCGTCCAGGCAAACGCCTTAGCTCCCGTGAGCTTCGACAGCCCGTCTGGGAAGGAGTCCCCGGTCTCCCAGGGTGGTGTGAGGATGAGGGGGAAAGGACTGTGGCGCGCCCTGCATGCCCGGGCGTCTGGTCCGCGCTCGACAAATGCCAAGGCGGAGGGTTGGGAGAGCTCCAGCTCCTGAGGTCACCTCCCCTCTGGCTCCTGGCCACCAGTTGCTGACAGCACGGCAGTGAGCGTGAAGGAGCCAGAGGAGATGCTAATGCCGGGCCGGGGCATGGGCATCAAAGTGTGACCTGTCCTGGGCAGCGATGGTGGCACCCACTGGGTCTGTCTGGAGTGACATTTTGAAGTAGCACCCATTTGGCTGTTAATGACGCTTACTGGTCACATCCACGCTCACGGTGTACCAGGCCATTGCTGGGCCCTATCTCCACCCGCTCTAGCTCCCAGCCCTTGCAAGACCACGAGGGTTTTAAACATGGTGGTTATTCCCATTTCGAAGATGGGGAAACTGAGGCTCAGAAGTTAGGTCACTTGTCCAAGGTCATGTGCTAGGAAGTGGTGTGTCTGGCCCCACGGCTGTGCCCCTGACCCCATGGCTTTGGCATTGAGGTTTCGTTACTGGTAGTTTTCGCTCAGATTAGTGTAGATGTCAGGGTGGGGAAGCAGGGCCCTGGCCTCGCCTGACCGAGCCTCCCTCTCTCCCCGGCCGCCCCAGTTCTGTTCCACATGTACGACTCGGACAGCGACGGCCGCATCACCCTGGAAGAATATCGAAATGTAAAGTATGCTCCTCCGCCCCACCCTGGGCTCCTGGTGCCTGCCCCGCCCTGCGACCCTGATGGAAGCCTGAGGTCACCCTTTGTGTCTGCCCCGCCCGCCAGGTAGTCGAGGAGCTGCTCTCAGGGAACCCCCACATCGAGAAGGAGTCCGCCCGCTCCATCGCCGACGGGGCCATGATGGAGGCGGCCAGCGTGTGCGTGGGGCAGATGGTGAGTGGCCCCCGCTGGCTGTTTCTGGAAGGCCCCCGAGGGCAGGGCCAGATGCGTCCTGCTCCCTGCTCTAACAGGGGCCCGTGGAGCCCAGAAACCTCTCCTGGTTTTTCCTGTCCCCCCGGAGACCATAGGCCCCAGCCCCCGAGAGCTGGGTGACACCAGAAGCAGGGCTGAAGGCCTCCAGGCTTTGGGGTCCAGGAGCCCCCACTGTGCAGCCTCCCGGGCCCCGTCAGCGCTCACGGGCAGCACCTGGCGCCGGGCCTGGCCAGCAGACAGTGCAGGCTCCAGTTAATTAGCTCATTTCTTACCAGTGACTCAGAGGCAGCATTCGGCCCTGGGGCCAGGATGAGCAGGGAGCAGGGAGTTCTTCTGGGCTGGGGAGAACTCCAGTCTAGGGCCTGGTCGAGGCACTGAGGTGGGGGTTGCATGTAAATGAGACAGGAGAGAGGGGCTTAGTCCTCTCTTGTACATCGTTTCGTAAATTTTAGCCTCAGTTTTATAGGTGGGGAAACTGAGGCACAGAGAACATAAAGAATTTTCTGGACCTGATCTTTCCTGTGCTGGGTGGACTCCTTCTTGTATAGCTGGGTGCAGCCCTGCCAGGCCCCCACCCAGTGACTCTAAGCCCTGGGGACCACTCAGGTGGGCAGGTGAGCATCTCGATGTCAGCTTTGTCCCCCAAGGGCTAGGTGGCCCCTCTGCCGCTCGTGTGTTCGAAGTGGCCGCGTCTCTAGACACCTGTGTGGCTTTGTGTTCACCGCAGCCGGGGCAGAGGGGTGTTTTCATGCCAGATCCTGCTCTCTGTGCCCCAAGCCTGTCGTTGGGGGACACTATAGGCCACCCGCCCAGGCCTGCCCCTGGGGGCTGGGTCTGCGGTCATGCCCTTGGCATGTATTTTATCTGTCTGCTCCTCCAGCCGCAGGGTGGGGGGAGGCCTCTGGCTTTGGTGAAACCACCCACTCAGCAAAGTAGCCGCCGCAGGAGGGCTGGAGACCTCGGTGGGGAGAGCAGGGATCTCCCGCGGGGTTGCTGGGCCACGTTCCCATTTGATTTAATTACACTCCCCTCCTTCAAATTGCTCCCTGTCCCACTCCAGTTTCAATTGGTGGCAGTTTTCGTAATTTGCTGTAGTAAAATTGTTGGCAGCTGGCAGCTGCTGATCTGCATAAAATGCCCGCAGCCTCCCGAGCGTCTGGGGGAGCCCGGCCTCCCGCCGTGGGTCCTGCTGCCCCCGGGCCCTGGAGCCGGGAGGGAAGGCAGCGCCACCCCGAGCGCTCACCTGCCCGCCTGCCTTTATCGTGTGTTTTCTGGTGCAAACGTCGCCCAGATCGGCGCAGACCCAGCCCCCAGCCGTGTGCGCAGCCCGGGCTGCAGCCGTGGCGGTTCCGTACCATCGGGCCTCTGAGGACGCTCAGCACCTCTGACCGCGCTGCCAGAGACAAACGACCCATCGTCCCCACTGTAATGGACTTGCAAAGGCAGTTATCGACTGGGGCCGCCGTTTGTCTTCGGGTGCTTTCTCTGGGGGCCGCGCTCTGTGGGCACGATTGGGGGTGGCTCGAGGATGGGGCCTCCTTGCTGGGGTTCCAGCCCCAGAAGCTTCTCCTGCCCCCCCACCCCGCCCTCCATCCTCCAGCCCCTGTCTCTGGCCGGAGGTTGGGGGCCTTGTCTGTAATTAGGTTCCCCAGCCTTGGGGACTGGGCTGGCCTGGCAAGGGGGAGGACAGCCACTTCTCTCTGTGCTCACCAGTGGGAACAGAGGGAGGAAGAGAACCCTTAGGGACAGTGGTGGCCTACGCCAGCTGAGAGCTGGTGTTTTTTATAGAATTCTCTTAGAAAGTGCAAAAAGAGGGTGCAAAGTCCTGCCACCAGAAACAGCCCTCACTGACTTGGAGCCAGCTCGATGGTCCTGCTAGACCGGCACCCCCCCTCTGGGGCCCCGCAGTGGCCTCATCTGCAAAATGGGAGTGAGAACAGAGCCTGCCTCGTGGCCGGTCGTGAGGTTGGCATCAGACAGTATTAAATGTTAACAACTGACCAGCCTGAGCAAGAGCGAGACCCCAGCTCTAAAAACAATAAGGAAAATTAGCCAGGCGTGGTGTCACGAGCCTGTAGTCCCAGCTACTCGGGAGGCTGAGGCAGGAGGATCACTTGAGCCCAGGAGTTTGAGGTTGCTGTGAGCTATGATGATGCCACTGTACTCTAGCCCAGACGACAGAGCAAGATCCTGTCTCCAAAAAAAAAAGAAAAAAAAGGTAACAGCATCTGGAAAGCACTGAGACGTGCCTGGCTCATAGCGAGCGCCGAGAGGGGCCCACTGTTGTCTCCTCAAATGCACGTCCTCGAATCGCAGGCCCAGAGTGCGCCCCGAGCGCTCCTGCCGTCCTCCCTCCAGCCCTGGTTTGCTTCCCTGAAGGGAACCGCCCTTGGTGGGGTTTTTCCCTCCATGTGCTAGCGTACACAGGTTCATCTTTTATTTTTGATTTATGCAAAATGGGATCAGACTGAGGTGGCTTTTCTTCATCTCCGTACAACCCCCACGTGTCCACAGGCAGACGGCAGGGGGCTGGTCATCGGTCTGGGAGAACGTTTGCACACACAGGATCTGCAGACATCTTTGCTCCCTGTCGGATGTTTTGTTTGTTTCTTTTTCCGCTGTGTACACATCTCGGAGCCTTTTCCATAGCAACATATGTAGATCGACCCCTCCTCAAAGGCTGCGTGTAGTCAGTGGTGCGGACGGCCAAGGTTGTGCGGCTGGCTGAACGCTTGGGATGTCACAGAGGGTGCTGCGGGGTGAGGTATTTGAAGACTCGGTCGTAGGATCCTGAGCGTGTCAGTGAAAGGGACAGGGGCCCCTCAAACGGTCCCCCATGTCCCCTGAGCAGGAAGCACACAGGTGGAGACTGTCACCATTAAATGCATACAACAGGGGGAGGCTCCTGGCACAGAGGAAGTGGCCTCGTGGTGGCCAAGCTCTGGCCCCACCTTCCTGGCAGCCAGAGGCTGTCACGGTGACTCATGGGGCCCCAGGGGTGGACCACACAGGCCCTTTATCCACTTGCCCCTTTCCCTAGTGACCCGGGAGCTCGGATCAGCCTGGAACAGTTCTTATCGGTGCAGGGCCTGGGGGTGGCAGGAGTCGTCTTCGGTGGCCCGGCTGTCGGGAGGGAGAGCCCTGTGCCTCTGTCCCCCACTTCAGATTCTCCCTGGGGGGCCTGGGGATAGGGAGGGGCCCTGGAGAGCCGATACAGGTCTCCCACCCACCCTCAAGCCGGTACTGGCCTCATGCTGGCGGCGAATGATCCAGAATGTTCCCCCTTTGTCGCGATTCCACCTAAACAGCCCCGGCCATTTGTGTGTTCCGGGTGTGGGGGCGAGGACCTGGCCGCTCACTCTCTGCCGTGTGCTCTCGCCCGCAGGAGCCTGACCAGGTGTACGAGGGGATCACCTTCGAGGACTTCCTGAAGGTGGGTGTGGGGGCCTGAGTGCGGGGCTGGGGGAGCCTCGGCACCCCAGGGAGCCCGCCGGTCAGGAGGAGACGTGGCTCGTTTCCCGCGGCGAGGGACGAGCTGCCCGTGTGACCGGCACTCGGTGGGAAGGGTCAGCCTGGGCGTGGCCTTTGAGAACCCTTTGAGCTGGTTTCCCCTCTGTATGGAAAGGGTCACATTCACGTGGGGTCGGAACAGTTGAAGCAGCACGAAAGGGAACACAAGGGAAAATCTATTCCTCTCCCACCTGGGATCCCGCTGTCCCTTCTTAGAGGTCATCCCTGAGGACAGTTGGAACAGAGAGTCCAGAAACCTTCCACATCTGTGCACCTGGCAGCGTTTTCCAGGGGCAGCAAGGTGGCCGAGTGCGCCTGTGCCCCGAGCGGGCCGAGACCTCGGGGTGGGCTGAGGTCCAGCTGGGCTTGCTCCTGGAGTCTGCTCCGCTGAGCTGGCCGGTCACCTGCCGACAGTCGGACGTGGCACGGGAGGAGAGGCAGGCTGCACCGCCCCACCACGACGGAACGGCTGGGAGGGGGCCGCTGGGGTCAGGGGTCGGCAGCTGCCTTTGCCTACTCAGATGCCCCACCCCAGGCAGGGCGGAACGATGGGGAGAGGCCAGAGTTTGCACGTGTGCCCCAGGGTCACCCTGGCGGGCGCTGCTTAACCAAAACAACAGCACAAGGAACTGAAAGACTGGAGGCAGCAGGGGGGCAGGGAGGGGGGGACTAGTGCTCCCCAAGCCCATCCCTGTACCCCTGGGGGTCTTTCGTGACCAGCCGGCCCCTCCCCTTCCGGGGCCCTCGCTGACCGTGTGGCCTGGCATTTAGCAGAAAGCAACCTGGGTGTCCAGGTATCTTTCCCTGAGGACGTCTCTCCCTCCCAGCAAGGGTCAGAGCTGCCCGACGGGAGCCGGACCTGTTCTCTCTGCCTCCCTCGTGACACCCAGAACAGGCGCAGGAGACCAGGAGTACCTGGGGGACTTTGGGCCATGTGACAGTGGCCAGAAATACCCCAAGGCTGCCCGGGTGCCCATGGGGCTCTGACTCCCCCGTTCCCAGCCTCACGGCTGTCCCTGGAGATGCTGAGAGTGACAGCTTGAGAGTTTGATGTTCTTACATAAACGGGGAGGCAGTGAGAAGTCACCCACCTGCCGTGTCCCTCCGTTCCTGTTGGCACCCCCCCGTCTCTCCATCTGTGGCCCCCGCAGGCCCCGGGTTGCCAAGGAGCTGGCGGGCACAGGGGAGTGAGGGGGCTTTGTGGTGTGGGCAAACAGCTGTGGAGCCCAGACACCTACTAGGGCCTGGCCAGGATGGATTGTAATGGCAGTGCCAGCACCGGGTACCGGGCCACGGACATGAGCTTTGGGCAGCAGTCACCTTTTTGGGGCAGGAGTTTGTCTAGAACACGGGTGACCCCTTACCCCCGGGAGGTCGCAAAGACCAAACCGTGGTGATGTTTTCGTTAACAATGATGGCCTAACGAAGCCTTCCAGCTGCGCAGGCCCGACAGTGTACAGAACGCTGTAAACTGTGGACAAGCAGGATCCCGTTGGAGCCCCCCAACGTTCTGTGAAGCGGGCAGCACAGGCGGGGGGGGGTCCCCGCATTGTACTGACATGACAAAAAGGGGCCGTAATGGGGTTACGTAATTTGCATGAAAATCGCAGAGCCCGGAGTGGTGGGTGAGACGCGGATGACTCGGAGCTAAGAGCTCGGATTCGGTACTTAATAATAACTCGCTGTGACAATCTCAGAAAGAATCCAAATGTCAGAGCCAAATTAACCAGCAAAAGGACAGATGGAAGTGTTTCTTCCTCGCTTAGCTCAGTGTTGAAACACAGCCCTCTGGTTTTCACCTGCCTGGAGCATCTCAGCTGGTGGCAGAAGAGGGTGGGCGGGTGGGTGCGTGGGTGGGGAC